>NC_056732.1:673450452-673557952 GCF_019279795.1 Protopterus annectens
TTGGGTGATCAGCAAGGGCAATAGGATGCAACATAAATACACTAGGCAGGGAAAGTGTGCTGATTAAAATGGCGACAGACATGAATGATAGGAATGACGAAAGAGGAAGACAGCATGCAGAATATGCAATGTACACAAGGTAGGATATGTCAAGGTATATACACTTCCAAGACAAGTCAGTAGCATAACATTAATAGCACAGTACGTACTGCTTTTTACATCTCCCTGTGCAAGTATATTTATATCATCACACATGACAGTAAATATATGATTGTCACACAAGGTTATATGTCAATGTAGATAAATGGTTGTGCTATAAACATCACCAACATGCTCACTGGAGAGGACATTTAGCAATGGTGGTATATAAAATAGAGGGTATGTGCAAGTTGTAAAGATCTGCAAAATGACTTGCTTGAATATGATTGAGATGTCGGCATACCTTACAAACAATCATGGAGACATAGCAATAGACTCATGGATAACTGCGGATGGAAGCATGCACAGTCAGAAACAATTTTAAAATGTTAACAACATTAATTTGTGACTTTGCGAGAATATGTGAGTTTATGTTACACATGTTCTACAAGAACAGACGTGCACAACTATAATGATTGCCAGTATTCTATAAAAAGGAGGGATTAAATGGGACAGTATAAAACCTGGAATTGAATTCATGGGCAATCCTGACCATGTGAGAGGCTGGAATGATACATAAGCCACAGGTGCAAGAATCAAACCCATGCCAACAATGTTGTCAATGATCTATGTATTTATGGGTGAAACCCAGAAATACATATCACACATGCATGCTGTACAACACTTTGAAGGAAAGTCAGCACTGACAATTCCTCTTTGGTATGCATATCAACTAATAATTCTGTATGAGCACCCAGATGTGTGCAAGCTCACTGTGTCAAATCTAATGCACTTGACTAAGGCATCCCTGGCTTACATGGGTATCAGCCATAAGGCTAACAACTCCAGCAAATAACACACTATTATAAATGTATTCCCTACAAATGGTTGTGTGTTGCATGCAATATGCCACATGTAATAGCAATGGATATTATCTGAAGCATCTACAATTCATGAGTGAATTAAGAACCACTGTGTTATAATGAATATTACAACAGTATGTGAGGCTAATGACAATGCATCGACTATGTCCACATCCACAGAAACTACAGCAGTGAAAAGTTTAGCATAAATGAGCAAAGAAGCTGTTACTGTGATATTGTACACATACCAAACAATGCATGGAGCACACTATAAAAGAACATGTCTAACGACAATACATGTGCCCCATGATCACTGTCCCCCTAACATTGCCATTGACAATGTTATACTGGCATGAAATTCTGACATCTGTGTATATGTGTTCATGAAAACTATCAAGCGGCAATACTGATGTCATATATTGCTATGTCCATGATGCCTTACAGTCACACTATAGCTGTACCTAGGATACAATTGGACTTCATAGGTTCATAGGTTCACAGAAGAGTACTAGGCTAATGTTCCAAGATGACATAAAAGGCTAGTCATATTTAACATGAGTTTCACAATTTGAAATAGCTATGTAAACACAGTTCATATAGTTATGAGACTATGCTATGTTATGTTGCACTGACTAACTCTATCCATAAGGGACATGGGTGTAACACCTTGTGTACAATTACCACTAACCATCCATTGATGTAGGTTGCACTTGAATAGGGTCAGGAAAGGCCTTTGTTTTACATGAATGGAAACCTTGTTCCATTGATAGGGTAGCGGCTGAGAGACGTTTCTATTTCTTCAGTATGATTTATTATGTCAGACACTAGGTTAACATCCTTGGAATACGTGATTCTCATGCAGTTTGATTTACCAGTGTGTAACATTTCCATCAGAGCCAGATTGTAGAATACCCTGTAGGCCAAACATAAATTGTTCCTTAGTAGTCTGTAGGAGACAGAATACAGTAATATGGCTTTCAATTATTTCATGTAGGACTTTTCGTTTATACCATGTAGCTTCGTCATGCAAAATCTCTGGTATTGATTCAGCCATTGCAGATACGTTGTGAGTTACATTCAAAAGGGTGCATTGTTCTCAACTAGTGTTGAGAAGGACAAGTACAATGACATTATAACATCTCTTGATCTGGTTGTCATGTCCATTCTTATGAGTTGTGCCACGTAGAAAGGGTTTGTCACCACTATGGACACATGTTGGTCGAATTTCCATTTACTATCTACCTGAGCACCCAGATCACATGCCACTGGGTTTACCGATTGTAATGTGCTGTCTATGTTGTAATTAGCATAGGTATTTCCTTTACAAAAGGAAATAATTATGCATTTTTGGACATTTAGTGTATTTTCATGGCTCTGGCACCACTCATGTTTGCAGTATATCAATACCATTACTGGATTCAAAGATTGTCTACAATTTCCAATCATCCACAAAGCTGGTTGGAAAAGGACTGTTTAAGTTTACCTTGACTTATGTGAATTAAATACCAAACAGGAAAGGGCCTAGTACAGAACATGTTGTACTCCACTGGTCACTGGCCTCTTGCTAGAGGTGAATCAACACACTTTGACAGTATGTGCCATGTTGGTGATCCATTGTGCAGCACACTTGGTGACATAGCACCTTACGTCCAGTTGAGGCCCAAGTATGGAGTGTGTCAAATACCTTGGCCAGGTAAAGTTAGGTGGAATGTATATTCTTTCCATCATCCATGGTGTTGGTAACCTTCTTGAAGAAGTCATTCAGATTTAACAGCCATGATCTAGCCTTAATGAATAAAAAAGTGGGTTGGTTACACAGTCGGGAGATTACCTATGTCCTTGTTGATAAGATCCAGAATAATTCTTTCCACTGACTTACAGATAAGGCTAGTCAGGCTTATATGTCTATAATTACCTGTGATGGGTGATGGTCAACCCTTGTTCACACAGATGATAGTTGCACAATTCTTCTAGAAAATAGTCTGTCTGGAGGCTGTGGCTAAGGAGGGATTCAACTGTATCTACTAGGTCATGTTTTAATTTATTGATAAGGCAGCTGGGGGTGTTGTCAGGGCTCATTGATGGCATATTTTTTACCTTAGATAGTGCACAGATGAGCTGCTCTCTAAGAAAATATGCTGAGTAATGTTTGCATATATACATTGGGTGATGAGCAGAGTGGACGGAGGTGAGATTTGATCCAAATCTGTCAGCTAACATGTTTATAGGTTCATAGGTGTGTACTAGGCAAATGGCTCTGGAGCCTTCACAAACCTAGCCCATAGGATTACCCTGGCATCGTGCCATCTGACATTAGTTCTCAGTGCCTCTGTCAAGTAGAGCCACTGTAGTGATCCCAAGGGTGAATTTTGTATTTTCCATCCACTCATCAAGATTTCTGTTGAAGAAGGCCAGTGAGGTGCTCTGTTTGCCATGTATGGGAAGTCTATTCCATAGTATGGGCAGTCTCTGGGTTATGAAACTGTCCCTCCAACATGTTCTGTTGATTGTGGTAATGAGGTTGAGGTCTCTGGAGTGTGCGGTGTTGAGGGATTGGGATTTCTTTCGATGTAGCATTTCTAACAAAGCTGGGTCAGATGTGGCTTTGTAAGCAAGCAGAGATCTCTTCTAAGTAGGTAATATGAGACAGAGAATAGTTGGAATTTTTTGAGTCTGTCCATATAGGACAACTGCTTAAGGCCTAGGATCCTCTTTGTAAGGTACTTTTGCAGCCTCCCCAGTTGTTGCAGGTTGTCTATTACATCTGGTTGAGTACTGGTAGTGCAATCCACAGCCACCTGTGTGCATAGCTGTGTATTCCTCTTAAGATTTTGTACTTACTTACAAAAATATTTATGACAACAGCTCCAAATACAACCTTGGGTATGCATCACATGACACACAGTGGAAATGTTAACACAGTTGTACAACTCTACCTATTTCACATTGTTACATAACTCGCACATCATATGTATATATGTTTATTATTGGAAAGGTGTGTGTGTGAGAGCTCTATTACCATATATGGGCACATTACAATGAGTTAGATGTGGTGCATGCAGAACAGTTAATGGCACAAATGCTAACAGCCACACAATGCTAGAGGGCAACACCTGAATATCAATACAATTACACAATTGTGCATACAATGAATTCCCCAAGGTTGCAAGTGGATCTGAACTGTTTATATGTTTGTGTATATAACAGCATTCCAATATGTGGATGAAAAAGGTGCATGTGCCCATGTAATCAGTATGATGTAATATTGCTGTATGTCACATAGCATTTCATGATGGTAAGTATACATATGCACACATATGCCAAACTGAAAGCGTCACTGTGATGGCTGAATGAGAAATGTGTAGAATGTTAATATACTCCACTATATGAACACATGCCTTACTAAAGCAGCAATATACATAGCATCATCCTATGTCAACAGTAATCAAGAGGCATATTACTACAACTGTTAATAAAGGAATATGTAATCAAATGGCAGCAGTGGCCATCAATACATCACCACAAATCACAGATTGGAATACACTGTTGTAGGGCTACTGTACATCCTCACCTCAATATACTACATGTGGATGACAGCAACATTGACATGTGCAAGCTTCATAGGTTCATAGGACATTACTAGGCTAATGGCAATGGACAACATTACATTCAATTCTAGCCATTATTATAGCATTTAAACAAAAATTGCTATATCTATATGATGGAAGATAGTAGGGATATGTGTGTATGTATGTATGTGTTTGATTGTATTACATACTGCCTCTGTCCATATGCGACATGTACACCACCCCATGACAGAATTAGCAATCACACCTCCAATTGTCTGCAGATAATTTGCAGAGGGTCATGGAATGTCTGTG
Organism: Protopterus annectens; assembly: GCF_019279795.1. Lineage (NCBI taxonomy): Eukaryota > Metazoa > Chordata > Ceratodontiformes > Protopteridae > Protopterus > Protopterus annectens. The sequence continues at coordinate 673,455,335 of NC_056732.1, forward strand.
CATCACGATGTATGTATACATCTTTTGAGATGATGACATCATAAAGTGTTCTGCAGAAAGCATGAATTAGGGGAGTTTGGAATCATTGGGCTATGCTAAAGGTTCTCCTGAGTAGGATACAAATTAAAAGTGATTCAAAAGATCATATACTGGCATTAATATACCACCAACCACATGCACGGCAGTTGAATAAAGTCAGATTTGAACATTAGAAATGTGTAGGTATACAAACTGGATTCCGTACAATGCAATAGTAGCACCACAGATGTCTGACTTTACATTATCACATTGTACTAGAGGATTACAGCATCATTGTATGCTGAGAAAAAGTTGTTGGAAGGAGTGTGTTATATATATTTGGATTCACATCTTGGTGTAAATGTATCTATTCACTCATATTTGAATGAACACGCACACATTGTCTGCTGTCAGATTAGAACCACAAGCTATATAGCTACAAACGCTAGAGAACACAGTAGTTAGTGCTCATTCCAATGCAGACATCTGAGTGTAATGCTGTCATAGTGAACTTTTGTGGGGACTACATTGTAAATGTATCTTGATAATAAGAAGTGGACAGGAGTGCCTGACATAGATGTGGTCTCACATGTGGTTCTAAAATTGTCTCCACACACACACACACACACACACACACACACACACACACACACACACACACACACACACACACTGAATGCAGGAAGTTTAGAACTCTTACCTACCTATCAACACTAGCTACAGAACATAGTACTTAATGCTAGCACCATGGCACAAGTCTGACTTTCATAGTGTCATTGTCAGAACACTTTATAGTAGATAACATCATCAGTGTCTGGTGAGAAGAAGATGTTAGTAGGAGTGTCTCACATGCTGCTCTAAAATGGTCTCCAGTGTGACAGCTAACTAAATTCAAACACATACAAGTCAACTGCAGTGGGATTAGAACCCCTATATACACTAGCTATAGGACACAATACTCAATGCAAACACCACGGCACAAGTCTCACTTTTATACTGTGCCATAACACTTTATATCAGATGACAGGATCAGTGTCTGTTGGGAAGAAGATGTTAGAAATGTTACATGAAATTTCTATGTAGTCATGTATGACTCTAAAACTTTGTTCTCCATTAGACTTGAGTGTCGACATTAGGACACAGACTCATGCTCCTCTGACTATGCACATACAGAGTTACATATACAGGCACACACAATTTTCTGTTGTGCAGTTTGAACCCCTACCTATTTATTCAAGCTGCAGAACACAGTAGTTAACATTCACACCATTAATAAGGTATGTTTTTTCCTTGTGATGCCGGTCTTTATAGGGGATGACATCATCATTATGTTGCAGGTACCATATACTTTTATGAAAGTCTGGAAGGATTTGCTTTTGCACTTGCAATGTGCCCAAATACTTTAAAAGACAGTTTCTTCACCTCTATGCAATATGCTGTTATGAATGCATGTTGCAAAACTGAGACATACATGTACCTGTTGCTCAATATGTCTGAGTAAGTATTCATATTCTAATGAATTGATGTCCACAGTAATACATTTATCAGACAATTTCAATGTGTAGTGTCAATGTAAAACTTTAACAAATGTAGCAATGCAGTCATGCTCTTTATTTCTGTACTGTAGTTGACATTAGACCTATTACTGAGATACCATTTTCAAGTGCATTAGTGAAGAGCACATATGAGTTTGAGTAAATATATGTTCAGTGAATAACAGGTGCCTTCCTTTTTGTTGTGTTGTAAATGCCTTTTGATGGGTTAGAGTATAACTGGGCAATAAGCATAGTAATGCATGCCAAACACCTCTTTACATAGCGCTTTGCCAAGAAACTGATTTGTGCAAATTATGGCAAAGTGTTTGCACATGCAAGATTCACATTTAATGAATATAACGTGAACTTGAGATGTAGTTTTGCATATATGCTAGGTGGAAATACTGCGCAGATGCCATGCTGCTCATATTGTTGTTAATATTAGAAATGTCTCATAACTTTTAGGACATAAAGTATTGTTGCTATTGCCTTCCCTGTTTGTGTGGGGTCAAGAGATGAGCAAATGTGGTTCTCTGCTTAAATGGGAAACTACAGATATTTCTACTGGCTCACTTTCCTTTGCGCAAACACACTAACTGGCAGTGTGTGGGCAACAGCACTTTAGACAGTATTGAGAATAAAAAATACACCTGCTGCCAAGTTTTCCCTGTGGTAGCAGGTGTAAAAGCAGTGAACTCATGGTCAGAGCATAGATGACACAGGATTCAAATTCAGCTCATTCATTTTTTACAGATGGAATCGGGATGGCATTATATAAATAAATGTGATAATTACTTGCAAATGTGACTAGCAATGACCTCAGTAAAGTATCTGTGTGTCTTCAACAATTTCTGTCATTAATGCTTTCCTCTACACAGTTGTACAACTATTAGCTCTTTTGCAGGCCTCTCTACAAATCACAATTTAATTATGTGTACAGCTTTCATGAAATGACAAGGAGTGCTAGATGTTTTGAAATTATTATTTCAGACTTAGCAGGTATGCAAACTATTTGTGTCTGGCCATATATCTTGAAAAGTGTGTGCTGTATGCTTTGTCACAGTAAGGACAGTTTACACATGACATTAGATGAACATTTTTTCCATCATCACCTAAACATGTCACTAATAGAATCCTGCAGATGATTTTAAAAAATTCCATAGCACTTGAGCAATGATACACTATTGCATTAAGGTAACACATTATTATCTATCAGCACAGTCAAAGCAGTCAGCAAATACCATCCATCAACCCAATAGATGCTCACACATACTGAGTATTTGGATGGAAGGGATGAATACAAGAAGAGATGAAAATTAAACTAGCAGTATTTTTAATGGAATATTAATGGTCATGTTTTTGGTCTTCTGTCATTAAGAGAGGGACAACACACTATGAGAAGTAGAACAAGGTTAGTTAAATATGTGATAGCATTGGGGGTGGATGCCACTTCAGATACTTATTTGTGAGCATTACTCAATATATCTCAATGAAAAATCATAACTTTGGAAAATTTTAATACGTCTGTGGTGAAACAGGTAATGTACATATATCGTCAAACTAAAAAATGATGACAGATCCATCTGGAATTGAACCCTTAAAGCTACTTTAAAAAAACATCAACAGTCAAGTGATTTATGTCAACACTCCAAATAAGAATTTGCATTCTGTTACATTCAGTAGTCTAAATAACTGTCAGAGTAAATGTTTCAAAGTACTGCCTTTACTCTAGTTTAATAGCAGCATTGCATGAAAATAACCAGACTAGTGTGGCCAATAGTAAAAAGTTTCCAGGTGCCACTCACTGTCACTCAGCAATGGTGAACAATGCCAAACTCTGTGCATAGGAAGAGGACAACAAGTGAAAGCTTTATTAGGGAGCAATTTCTGCCATGTGTGTGGTGTGTGATTCTATTTTTTGACCAGAATAAAGGTGTGAAAATGGGATAGATAGGAAAGTGTTGAAATGAGGGGCAAGCAGGGGTAAAAACAAAGGGGAAGTAATATAGGAATTTACAGGAGGGAATTAGGAAAGAACCATAGCTATCCACTTTTGTAACAATGTAATGTGAACATGGATAAAATATTTGGATGAATTTGGACTGTCATCACAACACAATGTTGCATAGTCAATTTTATCAAATTAAGTGTATCAAGAAGACTCATATGTGAAGTGGAGAGCTCTGTATGGGACATTTTATTTTTTAAGATAGATACACATTTTTTTCTTTTTGGATTTCAAGAAGATATGAATGTTGGGGAAGGGACAAAGGGATGTCAGAGTCAGATAGGTAGGATAGGTGAGGAAGCAGGTGCAGACAAAGAGGACAAACAAGACAGATGCAGGGATGGTGATGGACAGAAAATGTTTGGGGACACTGTAATGGAGATAGGTAAAGGCCATCAGAGGTGCATGCCTGTCAAGCATGGGAACAGTAAGAATCTAGCCCTCACCCTCAGAACTGTTATCACTATCCCCTTTCTCAACTGTCTGTGGGATTGTTTGATGTAGGGATCTTTTCTGCATATGAGGAGCAACATCTCCAGATGTCTGAGGTTTGCACAAATGCTAGTTTCTAAAACCACATGCACCATCGCTGCCAGCTCCTTGAGGGTGATGTAATCCTCACCTCCACCAATACTCTGGGAGGGTACCAATGTACCAACTGTCAGGGTAATGCTACCTGATGTTGATAAGCCATGTAATGCAGAGGCTGCTGAGGCAGAACTGCTAGGTTACATCACAGATGTGTTGGGTATTGGTGCGGCAGCTGGTGAAGGGTTGGCAAGCTGAGCTGCAGTGGTTGGCCCACTTCCCTGTGCTGAAAATCATTTTATTTATTTATTTATTTTTAAATTTGTTAACCTGGTTAGTCTGTATGGGTTCTTAGAAGCCCTTTTTCAGCAGAGACCCAAGGAAAAAAGCTCCCAAAAAAAGTTTAAATAAACAAATAGTAAGAACAAAGATAAACACAGATCACATTTTAAGTATACATACTTCTGAAGTAATTACGTAACATGCAATAAAGGAATACATAGAATGGATAGAAATACAATACAATACATATATGGAAAATTTCATGTAGCATGGCAAGAAACTAAGCAAAAATATGATAAGACTAAGGTCAATACATTGCTGAACCAAGGTACTAGGCATGAAGTAAGTAAATATACAGATAAAGTTGTGTGAACTTTGAAAGTTAATAAATAAATTAAAGAACAGTAATAAGGGATTATGAGAACTGAGTGTAACATGAGCTAACTAGTATGGAATATGATGGAAAAAATGTGTAGGTAATAGTAAGAGAGAGAGCTAGAAGTGATACAGTTAAGTTAGGTTATCCCTAAATGCTTCTTGGGTATTATTTTAGAGCATGAACATATCCAAAGTCTAGTTGTATTAGTAGTACATTTATTAAGGTTATTATCTGAAAAGTATGACATTAGAACAGTGTGTTCATATATATAAAAAAATAAAAAAAGAGAGATAAGGGATGTGGTGAGACAAGAAAAAAACAGGCAATTATAGCCATTATTTGTCACATAAATTCTTTATTACAATTAACTATACTTTTATTATATTATCTATACAGCTTTCCAAATCCAAAATAGGATTGTAAATTGTAACATTTAATCCTTGCAATGTGCATATATTGCATATATGCTTTTAAAGATAATACAGATTAAGTTAACAACATGGCCTTAAAGCCAATGTTGCTGGAATTAAAATTAAATACTGCTGTTTTTGTAATTTAAATGCATTTGTTACTTGTGGGAACTGAACCCGCCAAATCTGAATACACTATTACACTTGCCTAGATTAATTACATTGCGCTACAGAAGAGAGAATGCATGTTTGATTTTACAGTTAAGATCTCCATGCTTAAGTTGCAAGTAATGTATGGAGGATCAGTAATTTTAATACAATTGTGCTCATTTGTGCTGCATACATACCCATTACCTCTCTGAGCCTTTCTAATCTTTCAGTATTTACCTCCCTATTTGCTGAAATTAACTGAGCAGCTGGAAAATAAAGAAGGAGAGAAAAAGAGACATGAAAACATTATGCATACCAGTCTTGGCTATGTACAGCCTTCTATATCAGCTAATGTTGCTTTATCTGTATACTTACACAACTGTGGGATGTCAAAAGTTCTAAACTCACCCAGCCACTGGTTGAGTTGTACTTGCTTGTGCTCTTTCAGGTCATTATAATGATGCCCACATTGCTTCCTGGTATGTGGAATACTTGTCACACTGGGGACAACCTTGGCTAGACTGTTCCAATCCTCAGCCTTATAATGAGACCCAGTTTAGTCCCCCTGCATCAGCTATGACTGTAGCTCTTTATGATGAGTGCAATGAATATTTTTGACTCTTCCACACCCAACCTTTGAGACCTGAAATGCTACCATCCTTCCCAGCTCCTGTCATATCTGCACAGGTTCTCCAACAACAGTTAGAAGTGTTTTCCCTCCAGTTCATGAGAATCACATTTAAGGCCAGTGCACAAACACGTATAACCATACCAACTGCATTTGAATGATGTTGAGCAGAAAGCAACATTGCCAGACAAAGAGGAAGGCAGTTTATGAAATAGGAAGGATAAAGTGACAGTTGGCATTAATTTATGCCATGTGTGCTGCTAGACCTGACAACTGTTTCTTCCAATGGTCAACAATAAATATGGTAAAATACTTGGCTTTTATTATGTGAACTTGCAGGGGTCAATAGTATGACTTGACTCATATTTTCTCTGTCCTTGCACAGTGAAAAAAAAGTAATTTGTACAATGTGGGATTCAAGCCTATGTGAAAGAAGAATACATATACTTCCATATAGATGTTTTTTTCCTCATTGCCACAGAAGAATTGTTTGCCACCCATGGTCATTAATAAAATGCACCTTAAAGAGTGAGTGGTGCTATACTTCAATTAGACATGTATATGTGTGACATGACAAGGTCCTGGCTTATGCATTCTCAGGTATGACACAGGAATTTTCTGTGACAATATACTGGAAATTCATGTATTTGTATTACTTTCAGAGTAGATTTTAGAGTTCTAGTTCAGCCCACACAATACATTATGTTTTACAGCTACACTTGTGTTATGGGAGGTGTGTAGATGACTGTCAGTAAACTATGAGGTCCATTCAAGGTCTGAAAATAAATTTTTAATTGCAGAACCATAACTGTCATGATACCCCAGTTACAGATATAATAAATATGATATTACATGTATGCTCAAGCAACCTGTTATACATAGTTATTGTTATATATAATTAGCTTTATTTTGTTATTTTTTATATAAATTACAGTGGAACACCATTAATAAAAAGTGTAGTATGCTGGATAAGAACCCTGGCTCACCTGAGTTCTGGCTATGAACTAACATCTGGTGCACAGGGAAAGCCATGAAGTCGGTGCATTTTTTTCAATCAGTACTGTCTTGATTGCTGACGGCCATGCAATGCCACTTTGCCTGTTTGCACTAAAGAAGGCAAAATAATTAACAGTGTTTTTTTTTTGCAACTGATAATGTTTCTTTTTTGCAAGTAATAATATTTCTCTGTTTCTACAGCAGTGAAACCTGTTTGCACGCAGAAGAGCAATGTGCAAATGAGACAGGCAAAAGCTAATATACATTATTTTTATTCATAATGATTATGCTCGTTCATTAGTATAAAAATAATGTATAACTCAAACCATGGTCTACCTACATTATATATCATGTGCCTTAACATCTTTACAAGGTGAGCTACACACACAGTCAGTTCACAAATGTAATTTATGCTGTCATTATCATCCAAGGTGGTGACAATTGTGCAATGCCGCTAAGTGTGATTGTGTTTCCTAAAGCAACTGATATTAATTATTAAATATTTATGCATTTGACTATGCTTGCACTAAACTGTATGCTGCACAAATGTAAAGGACCAAAACAAACAGTTAAAGAAATGTTAAATAGTTATATAGCTCAGGATTTGAACTATCAGACTAATTAAATTACTAGACACATTTAGAGTATGTTATCTTTCTTTGCTACAGGCACAACTTTGCAACAGCAATCAAATCATATGCATACAATCAATTCATATTTCCTCTACAGTATTAACAGGACATACACTTGTACATTCTCAGTTGGTTTTACATGTGTGGCTCACATATTTAGTCCAAGTGATCACACAACCATTTATGAATATGCTTGCACAAATGCAGCTCAGTCTTCTCTTTGTATTTTGCTCATTCTTCCTTTTATTACATCTACTATAATTTCAGACATGCAGTCTATAGTGCATTTTATATTGTTGTCCTTTAAATGTATGATAAAAATACACAACAATGAAAAATATTTCTCAGTAAAGGTAGGAGAGTTTGGGTATTAGCGAACAAAAATGATAAATGTGTGCTGTTTTGTTTCATTTAAAAGCTTGCTGAAGTTATTTCCATACTTTGGAAGTGTATCCTCACTGACACACCCACTGCAGGGAAGGTTGTCTGAATCGATGTTGTTTCCTTCTGTCTTACACTAATCATTCAGTTGCAAGCCATTAGTGACAAACAATGGTGTACAGCCTACACTATGTTTACATCTGATACACAAAGTTAAAAGTTTAGTATTCAGCAATTCTAATGAGTTCACTCCTCATTTACATCTTCACAGCACTCAAAGGGTTGAATCTCAACTATAAAAAGGTAACCATGTAGCTAGAGACCTTGAAGGTGAGGAGAGCAGCTGCAGTTACCTGAGAACAGCTGGATATGGGGGATAGGCCTGAAATGAAGAGTTCTTGTCCACTGTCAGAGATCCAGACAGCTCAGTGGAAACTGTACACTGTCTGATTGATGTTGGTGGGGCATAGCCTGTGATGAAACTTTGCTGGGATGGGAACAGCATCCATGTGGCCATAGGTCAGCAGCATCATTTTGTATTAGCCAACATGGTTGTGCATGTTCCGGCTCCCATTGTGATACTACTTCCACTGATGCATCAGTGGTTGAGGCGTCCTCACCCAAATGTGGTAAGCCATGGTTGAGCCCATAACTTGCCATGTGCAACTATCAACATATTAAAGTTCTCCATATTACCAGATTGATGAGTGGGCAATGTACAGTATTTGTTGTTGTGCTTCCAATGTGCAGGTATACTTTAAGAGACAGCTTTACAAACTATATGCAAACATCTGTCCACATTACTACAACTATTACAAAATTTGAATGTGTATTGTCATTATAAAGATGAGCATGGTGTTTAAGAAAGCATGTGTTATTTATTTCTGTAGTGTAGTTGATATATTTGTGAACAAGTACTGAGAGATCAAGTTTGCAGTGCATGGGGGAGGTAGCAGATGGCTGCAGTGTAAATATGTGTTCTTTTCCTAAAAAGTGCCTTCCCGTGTTTGTATTTTTACATGTACTTTGATGGTATGAAGACTATATGGACAATAAACATAAGTAATACACTCTAATGTAAACTTTCACTAGCGCACCGTCGAGCAGCTGGTTTGCATGATCAATGCAAAAGTGTTTGCTCATGTATTTATACTGCTTTCCCTGTTTGCACATAGTTAAGTGGTGAGCAATCACAAGCCTCATTGATAAAATTATGAGAGTTCTGAGCAGTGAGTGTATGAATCACCCATGCTGCTTAGCTGACTCTGTGGCAGTAGGTGTAAATGCTTTGACACAGATGATATAGGGTGTGAACCCACGTGTATCTAATAGTTTTAAATGCAAATTTATACTGCAATGACATCATTCTTATTCTACATTCATAGTGTGTTACTGTAGCTCAGCATGTTTAAACAGCATTAATGGCACCATTGAAGAGCCATTCACCATCGCTTGACATTGGTGTGTGATGCCAAACTCTGCACGAACACAGAAGTCAAAAAGTGAATGGCTTCATATCTTTTTTTTTTTACTTATATGTGTAGTGTGTGATTCTATTTCTTGACCAGATTAAATGTGTTAAAATGGGGTAGATAGGAAAGTGGTGAAATGAGGGCAAGCAGGGGGGAGAACAAGGAGAAAGCAATATAGAAATGTGAAGGAGGGAGGTAGGAAAAAAACATAGCTATCCACTTCTTCAAGACTGTAAAATGAGAGTATGTACAGAATACTAGCTGAATATGGACTGTCACATCAACAAAGAGGGGTGACAACACAATCATGTTGTACGCCAGTTGGGCCAAATCAAGTGTGTCAAGAAGACATGAGTGCAAAGTGGAGAGCTATGTATGTGACAATATTTTTTTTTTTCGAGGAGAGGTGCCGTTTTTTTTTTACTTCAGTAAGTGAGGAATGTTGGGTAAGAGAAGTAGGTTTTTCTGGAGTAGGTGAGGAAGCAGATGCAAACAAACAGGACAAACAAGACATGATACAGGGATGATGAGGGACACAAAAGTTTGGGGGAAACCATGATTGGGGTTAGGGAGGGGGCAACATATGCCCATGCGGAAACACTTTGTAATCTCAAAATACTAAAATGTCAGATTTCAGTATCTCAAGACCAAAGTGTTGAATCTGCAGATGTGCAAAACTGCAGAATATCGAACCCGGAAATGTTGCATCATGGTACTGATGGTGCATTAGGTAAGTGTGGTGTTGTTAAGGGTTTTGGGAGGGTATGTGCGTTTGTAAGTGTGTCGGGGAGTGTTAGGTGTGAGTTAGGGTACATAGGTGAGAGTATGTCAGTGTTGAAAGTGATGGTGTTTGCATCTGTGTGATGTGTGTTTGTACGAGGGTGGTGTAGAATGTATGTTGGAGGGGTTTGTGTGTGTTGCTGATTAGTGCAACTTCAGAGTTAGTATATATAAGTAGGGAGGTGTGGGGGGCAGGGGGTTTGTCCCCCTGCTTATATTAAGTGGGTGCATGTGTGTGTGTGTGTGTGTGTGTGTGTGTGTGTGTGTGTGTGTGTGTGTGCGTGTGTGTGTGTGTGCATGTGTGTGTGTGTGTGTGTGTGTGTGTTGTGCAGAGGTAGGTGTAGTTGTGTTTGTGTGTGTGCTTTAATGATCATGGTTTTTAGTCTCACGGTTTTGATTTTCGTTTTTTTGGTGTTTCGGCTTTATAGTCTCAAAATATTGAAATTCGATATTTCAGTATTTTGAGATTATAAAGTGAATCCATCCATGCCCATTAAACATGGGGACAGTAAGAATCTAGTTCTCACCCCCAGGACTGTCATCACTATCCCCACTGGCTGTCGGTGTGCTTGATATCTTCTCCTACAGACCATAAGTGAGGGCAGCCTTTCCATTTAGTGAAAGCATGTACCAATGATGCTGTGCATGACCTTACACCCAAGCCCTGACATATCTTGGTGGGTGATAAAATCCCCACCTCTACCAGTACTCCTAGATAGTACTGCAGTACCAGCTGCCAGGGTTGTGCAACCTGAGGGCACATGTAGTGTAGGGGTAGCAGAGACAGTACTGGGTCCCAGATGTGCTGGCCATCAGTGCTGAAGCTGATGGAGTGGGGGCAGGCTGTAAAGCATTTTATTATTTGTTACAAATGGATGACATGGAGATATTTTGATGACACATAATAAAAGAAAAAAAAAAGAGATAAGGGTTGGGGTGAGAGAAAAAAAAGAGATAAAATTAGTACCACCATAGGTAACATGCAATGCATTATCACAACAATAAAAGTATTTTACCTGAACTTTTACATTTAGGTATACTTCTTAACAAATACAAACTATAATTAAGGATTGCTGAAAGTAATCCTTGCAATGTGCAGATATTGCACATATGCTTGTTCAATTATACAGATTTAGTGAACAGCAGGGCATTTATGCCACTTGTGTAGAAATTAATTTATGTAATATGTTTAAAGGCTTGTACTATTTTATACATTTTACTTGTGTATTTGAACCCACAATGTCTGACTGCAGTCTTATACATGTCTCCTACAGTGGGTTTGTGTTACAGACTGAAGTATGAATGCTTGCTTTTACAGTTAGGATATGCATGCTTACTTTGCTACAACTGTATAGAAAAGATTTTTTTTTATTTAAAAGTTACAGTAATACTTATCTTGTGCTGCATACATATCCTTTGCTTCCCTCCGTCTCTTTAGATGTTCATCATGGGTGACTCTATTAGCAGTAATCTCTGCATTAGCTGTGGAATGAAAAAAAGAGAACAGAAGAGCATTATGCATACCAGTCTTGGCTATAAGTAGCTTTCTATCTACTATACATTTTCTTTATTAGTGTACTTACACATCTGTGGGATGTTAGCAGTCCTGAACTCATCCAGCCACTGGTTGAGTGTATTTCTCTTGCACCTTTCCAAATCATTAAAATGATGCCTGCACTGTTTTCCAGTGTGTGGAATGCCAGTTGCACTGGAGACAGCCTTGGCCAGACTATTCCAAGCCTCAGGCTTGCACTGGGAGCTGGTATAGTCCCCCTGCAAAAGCCTACGGCTGTGGCACTTTACAAGGAGTCCAGTGAAGATTCTGGACTTCTCAACACCCCACCCCACCCCATCTCTGCAGTCTAAATTGGACACCTTCTCTTCTACCACTGGACATGTTTGGCCACAGAAAATAGCAATAGTTAAGAATGATTTCCTGACAATGTCTTTTATTGCATATACTGGTAGCGGGCAAACCTGAACAATGATACCAAACTCACTTGCTTGATATTAAGTGGAAAGCAACAGTGCCAAACAGAAAGTAAGGCAGTTTTGGAAAATGAAAAGTTAATCTGACACTTGGAATTAGTTTGAGGGTTGTTTGCTGCTGGAGCTGTTAGGTGATTTAACTTTGCAGACATGTACTGACACATTTTTGTTTTGGCTTTATATACTGATAAAACTGTTTTTTACAATATGTGATTCAAACCTATGCATAAGAGACAAAACATTTCCTTCTATAGTGGTGATTTTCCATCTTTGCCACAAAAAAACTGCTTCTCAGGCATAGTCATGAATTATATATAAGTAAACATAACAGACTGAGGAGTTAACCATGTATGTCTGTGAACTGACAAGGTCCTGGCTTATACATTATGTGTGTATGAGACTTACTAAAGTCTGAAAGCCATCCAAGGCCAGATAGGACAATTATAATTACAGAACCATAGTAATCTGTATACCCTTAGTCATACATATAATTCATATGAGCTCCACTGCTATACCTACTTATTGTTATTTATAATTATGTTTAACTTTTTATGTGACATTTAATACAAAGTGAAATGGAATAACAGCAAAATATTTGGAATTTCCTGTATTAGAACCCAGGACCATCTGTATTGCAGCCTAACATTTACACCTACTTTCACTGGAATAGTTAAATAACAGTTGGATATTTCCCTAGTCAGTCCAACGCTAACTATGAATCCAAATTAGCTTCCCTAATTAAGGATAACCACAAGGCATTCTCCAGTTACATACATAACTTCAAAAGTAAGGCCCAGATTTGTATTGAACTCATAGTTAATGGTACTACATATACAGACCCCATGGATATAGCAAACCTGCTGGCTGACAGGTTCAGTGAAAACTTTATTCACCTATCCCCACCACATATACCCCAAAGCATCACTAACACCTTTCTGCACCTAGTATCTCTGAGGAGCATGTCTTAAATGACCTCTCCAAGGCCAGAAACACAGCCTATTTGGGACCAGACAACACCCCAGGCTGTGTTCTACATGGGTTAAATTAGGAATTACCATCACCATTGGACAGGCTTTTCAGTAACAGCCTAAGCACTGGATTTGTCCCAGTAGAATGGAAAATAGCTACCATTATCCCTTTGCACAAAGGGGGTGCATCCATGTACCCTGGGAACTATAGACCCATCAGCCTGACCAGCTTTATCTGCACGGCCATGGAACAAATCATCATGGACCTTAATAGCAAAGATATAGAAAACCTCCAAATGCTTGACCCCACCCAGTTTGGCTTTGTTAAGGTGGGATCATGCCTGTTAAACTTGGTGGACTTTTACAAGACAGTCACCAAAGCCCTAGATGAGGGCAAATCTGTGCAGAAGGCCTACCTAGAGTTAGTCAAGGCCTTTGACACAATCCCCCACTCAGGCATCATTCATAAACTCACCTAGAGTTAGTCAAGGCCTTTGACACAATCCCCCACTCAGGCATCATTCATAAACTCACCCAGCTGGGTGTCAACCCATATATTGTCAGGTGAGTCACAAACTAGCTCACTGATAGAACTCATACAGTCAAAATAGGTGACATCACCTTCTCCAGCAGACCTGTAACCAGTGGTGTTCCATGGGGATTGGTTCTGGGACCCCTCCTGTTTGGAATCTACTTCTCCAAAGTATAGGCTAAAAGTAATGTGTGACTGTGGCTGACAGAATTTACTGATGACTACAAGCTGGGAGCAATCATTGAAACTCTTAGGGATGTAAACATCCTGCAAGAAGTTCTTACACAGACTAATTACTGGTGCCAAATTCATGGTCTTAAACTTAATGCAAAAAATGCATTATCATCCCCTTCAGCAAGTGTGTTGTTCCTTTAAACTACCACGTTAATAGCAATACATAAGCAGAGAGTCAGTGGTGAGAGATTTTGAAACACAGGTCAAGAGTAACCTTAACTTCGATCACCATATCTCCACAGTGGTACAAAGGGCATTTTATATTGCTCATCTCATAAGTAAGGACAGTTCCTCCAGAAAAAAGAGGTTATAACTCCACCCATACTCTTCCCTCATCAGGCCAATAATAGATTACAAACACCTGCAGCAATTCAAGAGACCACAAAGGTTCCGTACAAAGAAAATTCAGGGTTTTCAAGACCTGTCTTATGCAGACAGACTGAAATCATTGTCACTTTAATCTATGTCATACAGACTGCTCAGAGCCGACATGTGCCTTAATGGAAATGCTGCACATTCAGAAGTCAAATGTCACATGGGTCACTCGCTCAAAGGACCTTAACTTGGTATGTGACATCAACAGAACTTGCTGGAGAGACACACTTCTTTGTGTCACAGAGGTTGTCCCACCCTTGGAACAAGCTTCCTATTCATGTTAAACAAAGCCCCTCATTGGCCCTTTTTAAGCATAATTTGGATGACTGATTCCACCTGTGTCCCTCTTGGACTGGGGCAATAGGTGCTGACTTTAGTGTCTACTTGAACCAGACACCCTTGGGAACATGGGTTGAACTTGTATAGGCTTGTAAGGGCCCTGGAGCTATTAGCCTAGTGACCTCCTATGATCCCATGATAACACATGGGCTTGGGGTGGACATGTCATCAAACTTTCTGTTAAATGTATTGTTAATGGACATATAAAGGTCCAAAATGTTTCCCTCAGTGTCACTATTATTGCGATGATGGTGTCCTTACATTTTGCTGAACTTCTTCCAGGACCATCCTCCCTAACAAGTGTGGAGTCTTCTGCACATGGTAAGCCAAACATTTTTATTTAAGTACTGATAAATAGTTCACAGAAATATTTATTGTATCTGTATGTGTGATGTGGGTGTCAGGACTTTGTGTGTACTGCTGTACCATCTGTGATTGTGGCAGCAGTGTTAGTTTGCTAGCATATATTGAACTGTAGTAGTGCAGCTATTAATTTCTTTCCTGTATTAGTTGCTTATTATCACGGATGATCCTGACAGTGGAATTGTAGAACTCTTCGTACCTGATGTCAGAGTATTGGCAGGCTCTGATGATGATAGTGGGTAAGCAGAGGCATAGTCAGGGGGGTGAAGAGGTTGACTTTTACACTGAGGTTGACATTCATCCATGCCAAGTAATTCCATTGGACACAGCCAGTAAACCTACACAAATCCATTCCAACGAACCCTCAGATATTGCACAGGTGGAGGGTGAGATACTTGATCAGGGAAGTGTGGCTACTGTTGTTGCTGTGCCTGTTGACTCTGGCCGTAGCCAAAGTGTGGGTGAGATGCCATGCAGGAGGGTTGTTTGAGGGTGATCAAAGTTGAAATCCTGTCCATCCCCCATCTGATCCATGTGTTCTTTCCATACCACTCAATATACATTTTGGACTGTCATGGAGCTGCAGACACGTTCCCATAGGGCCTCCCAGGAAATGCTTAGTGTTGTGGATGTGACCTATGTAACTGTTATGTGTGTGTGTCTTTATGAGCACTCCAGGTAAAATTGGTGTGTGAATTTTTGCAAGAGCACAGTCAAGCTCTGTGCTAACTCTATGTCCTGGTATGTTGAATAGGTGTGAGGTGTGCATGGTAGAGGTGACAGTTCATCACTGTCGTCCCAACCCAGAGAACTAGCTCTGCCAGGAGTTATACTGGCATATCCATGCCCATGATCAAATGCACTGCTGCTACATGATCATGACTGATGTTTGCTGGATGAGCTGTCCTTATGAGTATACCCAGTACCATGACCCCATGGACTGAGCATGTCTGGGTGTGGACATATCAACCAATGACAGAGCAGTGGAAGTAGTGCCACTACAGGAGTGTGATTGGACACAGCCATGTCAGCTAACATCAGATGATGTGGCTGATCTATGTTCACATGGATGTGGTCCACTTCCCAGCAGATGGTCCATCACAGACACTACCCATTCCAATATGTCATTCATTTGATTCATTGAATAAGCAACACAGTGGAGGCAGGCATGCATGTCAGCCTGTGCCACATCTACAACCCTGAGCATTTCCCTGGAGGCCCTATTGAAACATGCCTGCACCTCCATGATGGCCAAAAACATATGTCAAGTGGCATGGAAAGACACACTAAGATCGGATGGAGGATGGACAGCAAAATTCCTCTGATAATCTGTAACAAACCTCTTTTGTGGCACCTCACACACATTTTGGCTATGTCTAGAGTCAGTCACTGAAGCTACAGTAACCACACTACCCTGATCATGTGTCTCAACTTCCACCTGCCAATATCTGAGGGCTCATTGGAATTGGTTTGCATAGACCTACTGGCTGTGCCCAATGGGATTATAGGGGATGGCTGAATTTCAACTTCAGTGTCATATTCAACCTCTGTACTCCCTGACTGTGCCTGTGTTTGGCCACCATTATCATCAGAGTCTGCCGATAGTCTGACATCAGGTGGGAAGTGTCCTGCACTTCCACTATCCAGATGACCTGTGATAATAAACAACAAACACAAGAACATAGCTACACTACTACAGTTTAATATTTGCTAACAAACTAATACTGGTGCTGCTATCACAGATGGTACAGGAATACACACACAGTCCTGGCCCCCACCTCACACATATGGATAGATGCATATTTCTGTCAAATGCTCATCAGTACTGAAATAAAAATGTTTGAACTACCATCTGCAGATGACTCCACATTTGTTAAAGATGATGGTCCTTGAAGAAGTTAAGCAAAATGTAATGACACCATCATCACAATAACAATAACACAGGGGAAAAAAGGTTTGGCCGCTATATGTCCATTAGCAATACACTTAACTGAAACTTTGATGACACATCTACCCCAAGCCCATGTGTAATGAACCAGAATGCATTGCTAACTGCATTCATCTATAAATAGATCCCCCCCAAAAAAATATTAAACCAACTTAACTATTGCTTTCAATACTTTACTGTACAAGAAATCTTTAAAAAATGACATATGTAAGCTTACTTGGAAGTTCCTCCTGGGACATACTTGTTCTCCCTGAAACTGCAGCACTAACATCAATCATATGCTATTGCACACTTTTTGCTGAGCTCTCTGGATCCCTGACAGTGGACAGGAACTCTTCATTTGTTGTCATTGGTGGCTCTGTAGCAGCCCACCCTCCAGTAGCTAGCTGTCCATGGGCCACTGCAGCTGATCTCCTCTGGGCAAATGAAATCATGTCAGTGGCCATGTGATACACTTATTCATATCTCCTGCTGCTTCCTCCAACAGCATAGATGCTGTTCACTATTTTGTTCCAAATTTACATTCTTCCAGACATGTCCCCACATCCTCTCTCCAACAGAAAGACACAATGTTAATGAAAGGCTTGGGCAATCATGTCATCCTCTGAGTCACTGAAGGGGGGTTTGCAAGGATTGGGATGCTTGTGTGCCACTGTCCTAGGTGACATACAACACAAAAGAAGGATATTGCATGTTAATATCACATAAATAAATGTCCTGCTTAGATATATCACATATTATTAGTTTTTCAATGTTAGCCACTGAAGAAACAAAACACTTCAGATATTCAAATATAAAAAAGGGTTATGTGGTTGTAACATATCAGTCACACATAAACCAAGGTTTGATCCAAAAGAAGACTAACAATAGCAAAGCAAACCTCTGTAAAAATTTTTTTTTGATTGTGGCAACACAGAAATAGATAAACAAGTCGGGTAGCAGCAAAACCAATGCAGACCAGTAAAAGCCAAAAAGATTTAATAAGATTAAGCGCTTTTCGTTTGCTCTGTCAGCAAACTTCTTCACATTGTGAGTATATATACATTTTGCTCTGGGTTAATTAGTTGATTAATCAATTAACTTACAGAGGCAACCAACTTCTCCATCCACTGACAATAGTAAAATACTTATGCAAAAATACTAAACAGCATTCACAACCAAATAGTGGTACTAATAAATCTAAGAATAAAGGGAAATTCTAATAATACTAATAGTTATGGTAATAGTTGATATAAAAAATAGTAGATATAGGAAAAACTATATATCTATATATATTATTTATATATACTAAATAACATATATCGATATGTGTCTTTTTTGTATATAGAACATTTTTTATATATAAGTAAAACCATACTAGAGTAGATTTCAGTGTGAACATTCAATATAAATAAATCAAACATTTATCAAACATTTATCAGCATTCACTTTACAGCTTCTCCTATCTAAAATATGTTTATGTTTATATTTTCCCTTTATTCTTAGATTTATTACTACCAATATTTGGTTGTGAATGCTGTTTAGTATTTTTGCATAAGTATTTTACTATTGTCAGTGGATGGCTCTGTAATTAGAGACGTTGGTTGCCTCTGTAAGTTAATTGATTAATCAACTAATTAACCCAGAGCGAACTGTATATATACTCACAATGTGATTACTTTTGTTGTCTGAAGAAGTTTGCTGACAGAGCAAACAAAAAACGCTTAATCTTATTAAATCTTTTTGGCTTTTACTGGTCTGCATTGGTTTTGCTGCTACCAGACTTGTTTACTAGTTTAGTTTTGTGTTAACACAGAAGTAGAACTTGGCTCCCCTACCCCAAAACACCAGGTAAATGGCATTTTTTACCAAACAAGGAATAACACATCAGTCAATTGTTCTAAGTGCTTTCAAACAAGCTGTCCCAAAAGCATATGTGCACATTTACCATGTAACATTTTTTATGCAAATGACAGTCACCTCTACCTGTGCCCAGCACTCCCCTAGCAATGTCTATGGGCCATCCTGGAAAGCTAACACTCCAAGTAATTGAAAATGTAGGGCATTTACATTTCAGTGAAATAACATAACATTAGCACGTGTGATGAAAATTAATAAGACTGGGTATTTGGGACAGTAAAATCCCCTGACAAAATGCCTATGCCATCAGTAAATGTCTAAAAAATTTATATAGATTAAAGTTGCATTTGCTAATGTGTGTGTGTGTATATATATATATATATATATATATATATATATATATATATATATATATATATATATATATATACATATATATATATATATATATACTACATGTGAGCAAATCCAGTATACAACTGAAGAATTAATTCATACCAGATAAATCCAAAGTAATCCACATACACAACTTTACTCACCTTCAGCTTCCTTAGCTACATGGTTCTCTTTTTATAGTATAGATTCAGGCCTGTGAGCATGATGAAGATGCAAATGAGGTGTGAACTCATTAGAATTGCTGAATGCTAAATTCTTGGCTCTGTGCTGAATGCTAAATTCTTGGATCTGTGTAGCATGTGTAAACATAGTGTGTGTACTACGTCAATGGATTGCAATGGAAATTATTACTGGTAGCAAAAAGGAAAACATGACAGCAATCCAGACTCTCTTATGTCCAGTGGGTTTGTCAGTCAGGTTACACTTAAAAACGGTAGAAGTAATTTTATCAAGGTTTTAAATGTAAGTAAGCAGCACATAGTTCCCAGTTTCTGTTCAGTAATATCCAAACTCTCCTGTCTTTGTTGAAAACTGTATATTACTGCCATTTAATGTTCTCATTCATATATATATATATATATATATATATATATATATATATATATTAAGGGCAATGATACAAAATGCCTTACAGACTGCATGTCTGAGATTACTGCTTAGTTAAGAGAAGAATGAATACCATACAAAGATAAGGCAGCTGTATTGCTGCAAATAATAGTCATAAATGATTGTGTAATCACTCATTGCACTTAATCTGAAATTAACAGGGGTAGAAACATCTCAAAGTATACAAATGCTATGTGTTTTTTTAATACTGTGGATTATTTGGGACTTGCTTGGACGCGCAATGATTTTTACTCCTACTGCAAAGCTGTTTCTTTGGAAAAGAGGTCTAAGACACCCGTATTGTGTTTTGTAAGTTCATTGGTGTGAGAGTTCAAATCCAGACTTGTGTAAAATTCTTTCATGTGTACTAATATTTATTTTGTAATGCTGTTTCATTTTTTTTTAATTCCACTATTTGCTTGGTGTACAGCTTAGCATCAACATGGGAAAAGCAGAAATACAATAAATATATGTAATGTATTTCTGTGATAAGGACTACATAAACTACACCTGTGAATCACATGTGTGTGTAGCATATCTACTAAACATGGTTATCCACACAGTGTATACTATCTGTAGATCATGGTTCAAGTGTCAAATTTGTCTTTTAAGGATGAAACCTAATAAACACTGCCCACAAAGATAAAGAAAGGTGAGCAATGTTTGTCACGATTATGCATCGCTTAACTTTGCACAAGCCTGGCCTAATGGTCCACACTTGAAGCAGACAGAACACCTGCAGATAGGAAGCAGACAGTATACAATTTTAAAATGGGTATGTTGTATCCACTATTTTATGCCTCTGCACAAACAAGCTTGGCAGCATTGTGCAGCAGTTAGCACACATACTAAATAATGAATATGAAAACATGCAGGTGTTTCTGAATTGTTCATATGGCAGCATGTGTAAGTGTAGAGCAGCAATATAGGTGAGCCTGGGTTCTAATCTTGCACACTCCTAATTTTATTAATGCTTGTCCACTCAATTAAAATAAATCCAAACATAATTATAAATGACAATAAGTATGTATAGCAGTGGTGCTTACATGCATTTTATCTGTGACAGAGCGTATACTGAATATTATATTTCTGTAACTATAATTGTTTTCTCTGGCCTTGGATGGCCTTCACACCTGAATGATACTCTTACACACATGAATGTATAAATCAGGACCTTGTCATGTCACACACATACCTGATTAACCCCTCAGTCTGTCATGTTTATTTCTATATCTATCTATATATATATATATATATATATATATATATATATATATATATATATATATATATATATCTATATCTATATTTACATTTGCATCTATATCTATATTTATAATTAATGTGCATGTTCGATACACACTTTTTCTGTGGCAAGGATGAGAGATTCCCTATGTGGAAGAATATGCTTTATTTCTATTGCATAGATTTGAATCAGCCATTGTATAAGTTAAATTTATCATGGTGTAAACTACACCAAAAATGCGTCAGATTATATTATACATGTCTGCAATGTTAAAGCAAGTAACAGGTACAGCAGCATTCAAACAAAAAACTAAAGCCAGTTGTCACATTACCGTTCTTAGTTCATAAATTGCTTTCCTTTCTGTTTGATACTGTTGCTGTTCACTTAACATTTTGCAAACTCAGTTGTAATGGCTGTTCAGGTTTGCACACTAGTAGTAAAAATGATAACATGCATTGGTGGGAAATCATTCTTAACTATTGGTGTTTTCCCTGGTCAGACATGTATGGTGGTAGAAGGGAAGGTACCCAATTTAGAATGCAGAGGTGGTGTTAAGGAGTTCAGACTCTTCACTGGACTCCTTGTAAAGTGCCACAGCCAAAAGCTCTAGCAGGGGGACTATACCAGCTCCCAGTACAAGTCTAAGGTATGGAATAGTCTGGCCAAGGTTGTCTCCAGTGTCACAAGCATTCCACATAATGGAGAACATTGTAGGCATCACTATAATGATCTCAGAAGGTGCAAACAGGATACACTCAACCAGTGGCTGGATGAGTTTGGGACTGCTGACACTCAAATGTTGTATACATTTAGATAGTCAGTTGCATACAGTACATGAAAGACTGGTATGCTTAATGATCTTCTCTTGTTCTCTTCTTTTTATTTCACAGCCAACCAAGAGAGGATGGTGAATAGGGCGGCCCATGCTGAGCACCTACAGAGACTGAGGGAAGAAAGGGGTATGTATGCAGCACAACATAACTATTATTTTAGCTAAAGTATTGCTCATCTATATACTAATAACAAATTAAGCATGCATATCCTAACTGTAAAAGAAACATACATGCTTCAGTCTGTAACACAAGCTAACTGTAGGAGTCAAGTCTAATACTGTAGTCAGACATTGTGGGTTCAAATACCACAAGTAACTAATATATAGTAAAATCCTTTAAAATATTACATGATTTAATTTCAAAAGAAGTGGCATAAATGCCCTGCTTTTAACTTAATCTGCATAATTTGACAAATCATATGTGCAATATATGCACATTGTAAGGATTACTTTCTGCAATCATTGCTTATAGCGTGTAGTTGTTAAGAAGTATACTTAAATGTAAATGTAGAGATGAATACTTTATTATTGTGATAATTCACTGTATATCAGATATGATGGTATTATGTATCTCTTTTTTCTCTTACCCCAACCCTTATCTTTTTTATTTTTGCTATGTATCATGAAAACATTTCCATGTCATCCATCTCTGACAAATCACAAAATGGTTTACAGCACAGAGAAGTAGGACGACACCCATGGTTCAGCTTGACCCACTCTACTGGCTGCTGCACTGATGCCTAGCACATCTGTGCCTAGCACATCTGGGACCCAACCTGCCAGTACTGCCTCCACTGCCCCTGCACTACCTGGGCCCTCCACATCAGGTAGACAACCCTAGCAGCTGGTGCTGTGATACCCTTCTGGAGTAGTCATACAGGTAGGTATTTTATTACCCCCCCAAGAGATGCCAGTCTTAGTGCATAGGGTCAGGCACAGCACCACTGGTGCATGCCTATAGTAGTTGGAGAGGATGTCCTGCAGGAAAAGATATAAAGCACTCCAACAGCCAGTGGAGTAAGGGGGCAGTGATGACAGTCCTGCAAGTGAGGACTAGATTCTCATTGTCCCCATATTTGATGGGACTGAGCATCTGTTGTCCCATCTCTAACCCCAATCATGGTGTCCCCCAACCTGTTGTGTCTCTCACCATCCCTGTGTCTTGTCTTGTTTGCCCTGTTTGTTTGCATCTCCTTCCTCACCTACTTACCTGATCCAGAAATACTTACATCCCTTACCCAACATTCCACTCTTACTGAAGTTAAAAAAAAATGGGCACCTGCCCCACAAAAAAAAATATATATATATATATATATATATCGGTCTATATATGGCTCTCAACTTCACACACATTTCCTTAACACACTTGATTCAGTCTGATTGGCTATACAACATGATTGTGTTGTTGTCACCCCTCCTTGTTTTGGTGACAGTCCAAATTCAGCTCATATTCTGTACATATTTTAATTTTACACTCTTGAAGAAATGGACAGCTGTGGTTCTTTCTTACCTCCCTCCTGCACACTCCTACATTCCTTTCCCTTTATTCTTCCCCCTGCTTGCCCCCATTTCACTACTTTCCTATCTACCCCATTTTAATACTTTTAATCTGGTCAAAAAATAGAATCATACAACACACATATAAATGAAGATAACCCAATGACGGCCTTCACTTTTTGCGCTCTCTGCACAGAATTTGGCATCAAGCACCAATGCTGAGTGACTGTGAATGGCTCATCAGTGGTGTGGTTACCTATGCACAATGCTTCTTAAACCCACTGTGCTGCAGAAAAACACATAGTGAAAGTAGAATAAAGAATTATTTCATTTCATTATAAATACATATTTAAAACTATTAGGTAGTAGATGTGAACTCTGTATCATCTTAGCTCAAAATTAAATCTCAATTCATTTACATCTGCTGTCACAGTCTTGGCTAAGCAGCAGGTGTTTTTCTTACACTCCATACTATTCAAAGTGACGACTGCCATGTGTCTCCACTTAACAATATTGTGCGGAGGAAGCAAACCAATAGAATTTGCATAATTTTATAAATGAAGCAGAGGCTCACGTTTGCTTGTCACTTAACTTCATGCAAATGTGGAAAGCAATATAAATGCATATCTCACATATGCAAACACCTTTCCATCCATTGGGCAAACCAGCTGATCGGTGGTGCACTATGGAAAGTCCACATTACATGCATTACTTATGTTTACTGCCCATTTAGTCTTCATCACATGAAAGTACATGTAAAAACAAAGACAAAGGGAAGGCACTTTTAAAAGAAAGAACACATAAGTATACTACAGCCATATGTTATTTGCACCCATGCACTTGAAACTTGGTCTCTAAGTACTTGTTCCCAAATATATCAACTACTTTACAGAAATAAATAAAGAATGCATTCTTTTATATCATGTACATATTTATACTGACAATACACATTCAGATTTTCCAGTAGTTGTAGCAATGTGGACAGCTGTTTGCATATAGTTTGCAAAATGTCTTTTTAAGGTATTCTTGCACATTGGAAACACAACAGCAAATGCTAGTTTGCTCATTCATCAGTCTGGTGACATGCAGATCTTTAATATCTTGACAGTAGTAGATGGGTAGCCAACCATTTCAGACAGGCCTCCCAACATCTTCTCTGAAACATCCAAAGCTAATTTCATCCAGAATAAATTATCCTACAGCATTATAAAACTCAGACTTGAGCTGTGATGCTTACATTAAGAACTGAGTCCTGTAGTCTGTGTATTTAGTAAGGTAGGGATTATAATCTCACTACATTCAACTGGTGTGTCTGCCTAGTCTAAAGAACATAACTGTGTATCCTGAAGTCATCATTACAATCCCATGGAGTACCAATATTTTGACAGTTGTATATCCCTACACATGCATTTCATTCAGGCCTCCAAAAATATTTTCTGAAACATCTATTGCTGACATCATCCACTGTAAATTCTCCTGCAGTATTGCAAACGTCAGCCTTGTACTGTGGCACTTGTGTTAAGTTTTACATTCTCTAGTCAGTGTTCTTATTTATGCAGGGGTTCTAATTTCACTGCAGTCAATTGGTGTGTATATGTGTCTGTCTAGTCAGATGAGCATAACTGTGTAACCTGCAGCCATGTGCACAATCCCATGGAGTATCAATATTTTGTCAGTTGTACATGTCTACATGTCTATTTCATTCAGGCCTCCCAAATTCCTCTGTCAAACATCCAGTGCTGATGTCATCTATTATAAATTAGCCTGCAGCATTATAAAAGTCAGACTTGTGCTGTGGTACTTGTGTTAAGAACTGAGTTCTCTAGTTGGTGTACCTCATTGGCTAGGGGTTCTAATCTCTCTGCAATCATCTTGTGTGTGTCTGTCTAGCCAGACGAGCATAATTGTGTAACCTATAGTCATCAGGACAATCTCACTAAGTACCAATATTTTGACATTTGTACATGCCTACACATCCATTTAATGCAGACTTTACATCTACTCTTAAACATCCAATGTTAATGTCATCCACTATAAATTGACCTGAAGCATTATAAAAGTCTGATTTGTGCTGTGGTGGTTGTGTTAACTACTGTGCTTTGTAAATAAGTAGATAGGCATTTGATTCTCACTGTAGTCAATTGGTTTGTGTGTATGTTTTATTTATTTATTTATTTTACATTTATTGACCGGGCTAGTCCAACTGGATACATGTCCATTTTCAGTAGAGGCCCGAGGAGTTAAGCTCCAAAGCTAGGACAATGCAATTAACACAACATCTTAGGATACATGAGATAGATAAAAGCCATTTACAGTATGTATAACAGGTTATCACTGTAAAATTTACAGCGCAGAATTCAGGCATAATAAAGGATGCAAGTACAATCTATTGTTTACAATGCAGAAATACAGGCATAATAAAGGAATGCAATTACAATCAAGGTATTCAAGAGATAATTAGTAACATAGTTTAATAAGGAAGGAGTTGCTTTTAATGTGTTAATGGGTTTGGAAGATCAGAGTATAAAAAGACAGTTAGACTAGTCAGGTTTAGAGCATGGGCATAACCAATGCGTTTTGAGGAATACTTTCAATTGGTTTTTGAAACAGGGTAGTGAAGGAAGTGTGGAGAGTTCATTTGGAAGGAGGTTACAGGCTTTTCCAACTATATTATAAAAAAGGGAGTAACCAGCTTTATTGTTTGTTTTAGTTGTATGTACTAGAAGTTTCTGAGAAGACCTTAAGGATTCCAGGTTTTTATACGGAGTGATTAGTGTGGAAAGAATAGGTGTTTTGGATGGTTTGTAAAGAGTGTTGTGGGCTATAGTTAGCTGATGAATGTTCACTTGGTTTACACTCAAATGAGCATTTTACAACATGTCAGACACTGCTATTACCATCTTCTTGCCATCAGACACTGCTGATGTCATCAGCTATAAAGTGTTGTCTGATACTATAAAACCCAGACTTGTGTAGTGATGCTTGTGTTAAATACTGAGTTTTCCATTCAGTGCACTAGGTAGGTGTTCAGTTCTCACTATGGGGAACTGGTATGCATTTGTGTGTTCAGCTGACTTTCAAATTTAGGAGAGTATTTTACACATGCATATGTGACACTGCTATTATCTTTTCTTCTCACCAGACATTGTTGATGTCATCAGCTATAAACTGTTGTTGGCCACTATAAAAGCTAGACATGTAATGTGGCATTTGTATTAACTACTGTGCTTTCTGAATAGGTAGGTAGGGATTCTATCTTCACTGCAGTCATTTGGTATATTTGTGTGTGTGTGTGTGTGTGTGTGTGTGTGTGTGTGTGTGTGTGTATGTGTTTGTTCAGTTGGTTGATATTCAAGAGACTATTTTACACCAACATATGGGACACTGCTATTACCATTTTCTTCTCACCAGATGCTGCTATCATCAGCTATACAATGTCATTGGACACTTTCAAAGTCAGACTTGTGCCATGGCATCTGTGTTAACTACTGCACTTTGCAAATACTTATTTAGGGGTTCTACTCTCATTCCAATCAACTGTGTGTGCAGTTGACAATCACTAGGTTGAGAATTTTAGGATGATGTGTGTTCACAGCTATGTCAAACCCAACTCTGAACATCTCATTGTAGCATACATTGTTGATGTCATCCTGTATAACATGCACTCTGACAGTATTCAAGACAAACCCTTGTGGCAATAACATTGACCACTGTGTTTGTAAACTACTTTACCAACACATATAGCAGTTCTAATATGATGGCAGATGACTTCCATGTCTGTACATACACCTATTACTTTTGAGACAATTTTTTACAAGGATGTCACTCCACATCCATGTCTTACACTCCTCCCAGCATGTTATTCTCAGCATACAATGATGGTATCATACTCCATAAAGAGCAATGTGACAGTGTTGCAGACAGATATTGCAACTGTGTACTTGGTATGGCATTCCTATTCTATACCTCATAGGTGTAATCTTTAAATCTGGCCCAGTCTACTGGTGTGTGTGTGTGTGTGTGTGTGTGTGTGTGTGTGTGTGTGTGTGTGTGTGTGTGTGTGTGTGTGTGTCTTTGGTGGTATGTTATGGTCATTGTATGATCTTTGGAATGATTCTTCATTGCACTACCACTTGGAAAGCCTTTCATGTAGCCTCATGCATCCACAATCCTCCTTTTTCCACTGGCCACTTGGAATCCGTCCTGCAGAGGAATAGAGGATGTCCATATGTCAAATATGCATACACGCATCATGAAACTGTGTCCTTTCATGAGCCTTTGCAAACTATTTCAAGTCCACTGCATGTGAGATTGCTAATTCTGTCATGGTGTGGTGTGCATATCCCATACGGTCAGTGGCAGGATGTAATGTAATCAAACAAGTATACACATAAGCACAATAGGCTTACTATCTTCCATAATATAGAATATCAGGATTTTTTTCTAACATGGTCTAATAATAGCTAGGATTTCATGTGATGTTGGCCATTACCCTAATAATTTCCTATGACCCTATGAATGGTTGACATGTCATTGTTTCTGTCATTGACGTGAGATGTATTGAAGTATGGATATACAGTATGGCTATAAAAGGGTCTTACAATCTGTGATGTGAGTTAATGTATTTATTGCCATTGATGCCATAGGAGAACATGCTCCTTCTATAACAGCTATAGTAATATGCCTCCTGAGAACTGTTGATGTGGAATGCTACATTTGTATGTGTAACTGTTGGCGTATTAGGACATGTGTTTTTGTAGTGGAGCAGATCAACCTTCTACACAGTTCACATTCTGCCATCACAGTGGCACTTGCAGTATGGCACAGGTGTGCATGTGTCTACATACCATCATGAAATGTTCTGTGACTGACATCAATATAAATTCATATTGATTACATGGTCACATAATTCATTTCTCATACACATGGTTGTTATGCTGTGATATACAGAACTAATATATCACATGTTTTGACTCAACTGCAACCTTGTGGAATTCATTGTATGTGCAGTTGTGTTGCTACAGCCAAGAATTATTGAGGTGATCAGCAGCACTATTGTGTAACTATTAGCATTTGTGGCAGGAAATATTCTGCATGAGCCACAAACAATTGATCTCTAATGAGTCCTGATATGGCATCAGCCCTCTCAAATACAGCTTGCTCATGAAACACATATAGGCATATGTTGTGCAAGTGATATAAGTATGTGACATTGGTACAGTTGTATGACTGTGTGCATAGCAACAGTGTGTGGAATGTGATGGATGACCAAATCTGCATGGAGGGCCTGTCACAAATCATGTATTCCAATACATATGAAATGTAAGTGGAATATACAACTAAACATAGATCTGTGTGTGGATGTCAACAGACATACCTGCCCAGAGAACAGAGACAATCTGTTAGCTAACAGTTTGTCGCACATGTCACCATCCTGTTGCCAATGGCCATCATCCAAAGTATACATGCAAACATTACTAAGGTTTTATGCTCAGGAGGGCAGCACATCTGTGCATTCTCTATGGGTAATAATAGAGACGCAATGGACCCTGACAACATCACAGGCTGCTTGTAGTGTAATTTAACACCTGACCTTCCAGACACAGTTGGATTTGTATGTCAACACAGCCTACAGACAGCCTATGTTCCCATAGAAGGGTGTACAGCAACATGCATTCTTCTGACTCGGGGGGACCATCTCCTGATCCATGGAGTTATAGACCCATCCTGACTGTCCTCATCTGTGAGGTAGACCAAGGAGTCATCATCCACCTTTTCTAAAAGGGCACAGGTAATATCTTGACTGTATACTAAATCAACATTTGATTTGTTTAGGCTAAATCATGCCTGTTACATCTTTTCACTGACTCCAAGAAGGTTACCAAGGGTATGCATGATGACAGCACTATCATACTGTTACTTGACCTAGCCAAGGCATTTGGCACAAATCAGCAATCAAGTATTACACAGAAACTGTCACAAGTGGCCATAAACACCTATGCCACCAAGTGGGTAGACAACTGAAACACCTATGTGACAGATAAATATGTTGCAGTGTGTGAAGTTACCTCTGTCTAGAGTCCAGTGAACAAGTCAGTACTCAGGGCTCTGTGCTAGGCCCTTTCCAATCCATTAAGTGTCAGACATCAAAACTGACTCACACATCCTTTCTTCCACCAGATTTTGGTGGACTGCAAATTGTGGACAATCATTGAATCCAAGTGTGGTTTTGGTATAATGCATACAGTTATCAACACACACACAAAGGATTGATGCCACATCCATGGGGACACTATGAAGAAAACTCATGGGGGGATTAGTCCCATTATGAATGCAAATACACAAAGTAATTATGGTAGGGACAGAACACCCCTATGAGTAGACCCAGTGGTATGCACACCTGTCAATTAGCTAGGATTGCTTGCTATTTCTAATACAGGTGTAGCAGTGCCCCTCTGAACACCTCCAGCAAATGCTACATTTTGAGGAATGTGTGTTTGTTTCCCCTCAGAGATTGCTGACAAATCATAATAGTTGTATAAGTGTGTTCTTATAGAAAAAATCTATGATCACTCACAATCACATATGCTTTGTCAAACACATGGAATCACCGGTGGTATTATTCTTATATTGTCCCTCATTGTGCATGCTTCTGTCTACTGTTGTAAATGAGCCTGTTGTTATGTGCCCCACTTGGTTGAGACCTGTGCTGACATTACATTCATATTCAGGCAACTCATTTTGCACAGCTTCACAATATGCACATAATCGCTATTGTATATACCATCCCTGATATATGTCCTGTTCGTTGTTCATGTCAGAATGCTTACATCACAAAGTATCTGCTCCACTGATATATCACCTAGTGTGACAGTCACGTAATATACAATAACTGTGCAGTTTGTACTGCATCATGTCAATATGTGATTAGTGTTCATGCAACAACTGTCTTCATTGACATGCCCTTATCTGCTGTACATTACCATGTTTTACCTGTCTTCTTCCCCTGTGTTTATTCCTACAATTCATCTGTGTATCCCTTTCCATACACACACTTCCCCTGACTATTTATTTATAATGCAGTCTATGTACCCTTACTGACCATTTAAACAATTCTTATTCAGTAAGCCTGATACAGGTCTCCACAATGCTCTGTACTATATATTCTTTCCTGTAATGTGTCACATCTATATACATTGTTTATTAATAAACCTAGTAGTCTTTCTGACTTTCTGTGCAGCCCTGCAGACCCACTTTGCCCAGAGTTAAACAGGTTTACATGACTGCTGCTGGCCGTGTTGCTATATATGGTTTCCTGGTTGGTAACACTGCTGCTGGCCACAAAAACATTCTTATTTATGTTTGAACATGGTGCGAGGCATTCATATGCAATTAGTGCTGTTGCTCATCATGCAAACGTAAACTCCATGTAGGTTTTGTGCTATGCCTACACAGAGTTTATTGAACTACCAGGAATGTCAGACATTTGAATTTCAGACTTCATATCCTTTAGAAAATGCATGCAAATGCAAAACTTGTTATGCTAGCAACTTTCCAAGTTTATAAAAGCAAAATTTAAAATCTGTCCCTGATTTCTGGTCTTTGTCATTATTTTTACTTTGTCCAAATTTCTTGTAATAAGAGGTTGAGACGTAAATTAAACAAGGCAATGCATACATTTTATTATTACAATTATGAAAACAATTGTTATGATTTCTGTAATCATAGTAGATTGGTAGATAGAGCATGACTATAACTATGATGTTTGTTTATGAAGATATGATTTTCAATGAGCGCAAAGCACTTCTGTAGATGTCATTCCATTTTAAAGATATTTACATAATTATGATTTATATGCCTATTTGCATATGAACAAATAAATGAAAATATCTGCAAAGCATTGTTAATCACCGACTATCACTCCAAAGTTTTTCCACCACTGCGTTCATTTGATAGCATAGAGTCCACTATAAATACCTTCTAATGCAACAAAATTATTAACATATGGTATACATTAAAAATATTTCAGGAAAATAACTCACATTTTATCAGATATCGAGTACTTGATTTCAGACCTCTAACTAGGGCAGGGCAAAGGGGTGGGTGCCCCAAGCACCAGTTATCGGGAGAAGAATCTGAAGGTGCCTTTGGTATGGAGTGCAATATGGGCTTCATAAATGAATGGCAATGCTGCATCTGTAGCTTGGCTAAAGTGCTGAAATTTGCTGAGTTTGTGTGCAAGTAGCTGTAGCAAGCTGTTAAGCTGTTTGTACCAACTTTTTTTTTGCTTTATAACCTTTTCCTCAAGTTAGATTCACTTGGGCACCACTTTGGTAATCTGCACAGGGTGACAAGGTGACAGATCAGCCAGCTATGTGTCTGCCTGAATTAACTCAGGAGCCATTCCTGATCTACTTTGGCTGGACACATAAAATGCTGTTCCGCAGTGCTTTCAAATGGCCTTTGCCTGAGATGTTTACAAAACTATGATATTTATGGATATATACATAAGATATTGCTAAGCAAGATTAAGTATCTGCAGAGTGGTGGTAGTTATGTACCAACTACCAATGACATTTTTTCTAGGATTATCTAAGTTTTCATTTGATACCTTATAAATGCCTTCTGGGTCAAGCTATTGGCTGAACTATTAATATATCACATCCATAACTGAACAAAAACTGATGTTTTAGTTAGAGAACACCTCATATGGTTACATTCCTAAATTTAAAATTCCATTTGTGACAGATGGGCACAGAGGCCTCATTGCAGGAGTTTAGTTAGGAGTAGCAATCAGTAGTCTATGTATCTTAATTTGCTTTGGGGTCGCTGTGGGATTGGAAACTTTAAAATCTCCTCAGATTTACAAGGAGTGCCTGAAGATTGTACTTAGAAAAATCCCTGCAGACAGCAGGACTGGAGGACAATATATGTTGAATTATTACAGAAAAAAGGAGAGCATAGTGGTCTGACCTGACTAATTATGACATAAATATAGGTGAAGACCATACTGGTGTTGTATTTGTAACAACAAGGTCTAGTAAATGTGAACATCTTGTAGAGAAAAATAATATCTGCTCTTAAGAGTTAACATAATACACAAGGGCATCTATTTATATTTGTTTTTTTTCTGATTTATGTTTGCCAATTTTGGATGCGTAGTTGAAAACTTTCATAAGAAATGTCCAAGGTTCAATAGATAATGACTGTAGTTTCTTAAGATAGATGTTTTGGGCTGTTGGAAACCCAGAGGGTGTTCGGTACTTAGCAATGATATCAAATATGGATTTGATTACTGAAACCTGGATATGCAGATGTTGTAGGCCACTATGCTGATGGACTAATTGAAAGGTGATGAGGTTGTACATGAATATGGATACCCCCCCATGAAAGATTCACCCACCATTACCAGGTGGAATGGTCGAGTAATAGGCATTAAACCTCAGTAAAGAAGGAGTGTCGTTACTGCACTGGTAACAATTTTCTGGGTTTGTGTAACTATACAAATGTGCATGCTTTCAAGGGTCAGGAAAACCTTGAGATTGGGTGCCTTCTTTTGTAAAATGCTAGTATTTAACAGTGTCAATTTGAAGAGGGGCTGACTAGGATTTATTTTATTTTATTTTAAATTTGGTTATTGGAGTAAAGCACTGATCACAAGTGACTAATTTTAGTCTCAGCACAGGAATAAAAACAATGTCAGAATTGTACATTCAGGGATTTGTTAAGTTGGTATTTTGGGGTCAGAAAATGTCTTAACTAATATGCTGAAACAATGAGGGGAAGATAAAGTCCATTCCTGGCAAAGCAGACAAGACTGTCTACATTTGCCCTCAAAACTGACACATTTTGAATTTCCATGAAATGTCACCAATTACAGAACCATTTGTTGAAGTTGATTACTTTTTTGTCTGTATTGTGACATACCAATAGAATTGCTCACAGCAACAGTTATACCACTCCACAAAGGAGGGACCACAACTGACCCTGGTAACTATAGCCCCATAAGCCTGACTAGCCTGGTCTGCAAGGCTATGGAGTGCATCATAATGGAACTCATCAACAAAGACATTGGGAACCTCCAAACACTTGACCAGACCCTGTTCGGTTTTGTTAAGGGCAGATCATGCCTACTAAACCTGGCTGACTTCTTCGAGACAGTCATCAAGGCCATAGATGAAGGAAAGGAGGTTCACACAGCCTACCTTGATCTTGCCAAGGCGTTTGACACCATTCCTCACTCGGGTATTATAGAAAAACTCACCAGCCTGAACATAAACCCCTACGTCACAACATAGGTTGCCAACTGGCTTACAGACAGAACTCACACAGTAAAAATAGCGGGCTCCAGGTCCAACTCTAAACCAGTCACAAGTGGTGTCCCACAAGGTTCGGTTCTGGGACCCCTACTGTTCGGCATATATTTCTCAGAAGTACAGGCAAACACAGGAGGACTATGGCTAACAAAGTTCGCTGATGACTGCAAACTGGGAGCCATAATTGACTCTCTGGCTGACTCAGACATCCTTCAAAAAGGCCTTACTGAGACAGACACCTGGTGTCAAAGTCATGGCCTCAAGCTAAATGCCAAAAAATGCATAGTCATCCCATTTGGGAAAAAACAAAACACCCATTCTGCACTTGTTTTTAGTCCTTTTTAATTTAATTACATTTTTTCAAACTGTGTGTGGACTAATATTGCTACATACTCAAGTGTGCCAGCTTGCACTGCATGTGAATTTTTTTTACTACTGTTTTTGCTACTTTTCTGAAAAAAAAAAAATCTGCTTTTACTGTATTTGTGTTTCTTCCTACTTTATTTTGCTTTTGCGTCATCTTAAAAGTACTCAGTTGTATTTATTACTTCTTGGTGTAACTCATTCTAAGCCTTTTAGTTTAAGCACTTGGGCTTCAGACCAGTTGTTTTACATTAAGAAGGTTTGTGGTCTGCACTGTAGTGGCAGGACAGGTAGCTTACATCCTTCTAAGTTGGGAACTGCTGATTAGGGCTCAGTGTCAGTTATTCTAAAAGTGTATTAATTCTGGTTTAAGCACTTGGGCTTCAGGCCAGTTATTTTACATTAAAAGGGTTTGTGGTCTGCACTCTTGTGGGAGGAGAGGCTGGACTCTGCCCTTCTGAGCTGGGAATTTCTGGTTAAAGGCTTATAGTGCCTGCATATTTGAACTGCTTCTTACTGAAATTGGTACACCTTGTTTGCTGTAGCGTAGACTAGATCCAGGCCTGCTGAATCTAGCTTTGTTTGTATAACTTGAGCACTAATCCAGGCATTCTTCAAAGTATTCAATTGTATTTATTACTGCTTGGTAGTAACTTGATTAAAGTGTAGCTATCATTCTAAGTCTTTTGGATTAAGCACTTGGGCTTCAGACCAGTTGTTTTACATTAATTAGGAAGGTTTGTGGCCTGCACTGTGGTGGTAGGACAGGTAGCTTACATCCTTCTAAGTTGGGAACTGCTGATTGAGGGCTCAGTGTCTGTTATTCTAAAAGTGTATTAGTTCTGGTTTAAGCACCTGGGCTTCAGGCCAGTTATTTTACATTAAGAAGGTTCGTGGTCTGCACTCTTGTGGGAGGAGAGGCTGGAATCTGCCCTTCTGAGCTGGGAATTTCTGGTTAAAGGCTTATAGTGCCTGCATGTTTCAACTGTTTCTTACTGAAATTGGCACACCTTGTTTGCTGTAGCATAGACTAGATCCAGGCCTGCTGAATCTAGCTCTGTTTGTATGCTTGTTGTTTGTTTGTTATTTCCCTGAAATGCTAATACCATCTAAAACGCGGCTTTTCAGCACTTCTCTGGATCCCTAGTGATATCTGCATTGCTTACTGTACTCATTTCCTTGTTTCACTTAAAAGAAAGTTACTGTTTGTCATTTTTGCATTTAAGTTACCTGTAACACATTGCATTTAAGTTACCTGGCACTTGCTCACTAAAGGCACTTGCTCACTAAAGCAATTATATAAGTCAACACTAAAAAATTAAAAGCACTACACTCTCACAAAGTCCTCTTGAGTACCTTGTTCCACATTGGCCCTTTTTTTTCGATTATAAAAGAATTCCCAATACTATTCTAGCATGTCCAAAGGTCAGTTGTCAGTCTTCTCTCCGGTCTAGCTGGTGAATCTGGGAATCTTGAGGCAATGTTACAACTGCCTCATGTACACAGACTACCCTCTCCTCCTCCCAACAAATTCCAGCACGTGTGAGAGATGCATCCATATAGCCAAACTGGAGGCTAAGCTCTCTCAACTCAGTACTGGCGTAACCAGTCAGGAGGAGAAGGAAACCACACTCAGTATAATTCCAGTCTCACATAGACCTACCACAACAGCAAACCAAACACATAAACACACAAAAACATACTCGGAGGCTCTAAATAAAAATCTGCCTAAGCAGCAGAGACCTTCAAAGCAGACAACCAAGCAACCGCTACCCCAAAACAAAACACGTGCAGCACATAGCTCACAAAGCCAGTGTGCCGAACAGTCACAGCCCTTAAGGCTAAACAACACATCTGATACACTTATAATAGGTGACTCTATCGTCAGGCACACTGACGTCCCGCTCACCAGGCTGAACAAGGAGAAGGTCATGGTGAGCTGCCTGTCCGGCGCTAGGATCCGCCACATAACACAAGCACTCAGGTCACTCCAAGGCAAGTACAAATATGACTCAGTCATTGTCCATGCTGGTGTGAATGACCTGAGGCATACCTCCCTGGACTACATGAAGAGAGACATAGAGGAGCTTTCTGAGCATGTGGCCCAGGCAGGTATGACCCTGACCTTGAGTAGCATCTTACCCTCACCAAGAATGATGCCACAATATGAAGACAAGATGATCAATTTCAACAATTGGCTTAAGTATTGGTGTCATTCAAAGGGGATCCAATGCCTGTCAGCCTGGGATGACATGCTCAACAAGCCACGATGCTTCGCTAGGGACGGCTTGCACCTGTCACCCCTGGGCTTTCGGATATTGGCAAAGGCTCTTGCTACCCCCATAGTGTCTTTTTTAGGCAAGGCTCAAAAGACAAACAAACCTCCATAGGTATCACAAGGGATAAGAAACTAAGAGTAATGCTACTCAACGCCAGAAGTCTAAACCTCAAGATGCACGCACTCGAAACTCTCCTTATCATGGAGAACATCGATATCTGTGCAGTAACAGAAACCTGGTTCAAGGATCCTGAGAGCACCCCAGCACTACCAGGTTATACCTCATACCATGCTTTACGGCCCCAAAGCTTGGACCGACCCACAAAAGGAGGGGGAGTATCAATATTTATCAAAGATACCCACACCTCTAGGTTGGTGGCACAGCACGAAGCATCAGAGACTATCCATGGGCAACTAACAGTGGGTAAAACTGCCTTCCAGTTTATAGCCTGCTACAGACCACCCTCCCTAACCCAGGAACCCCACCCGGCCTTCCTGAGAACACTGGAAAATATGAAGGTCTCTCCAAACACCATTATATTGGGCGACTTCAACTACCCAAACATAGACGGGGAGCATTACTCTAGCTCCAACACCCTAGCCCAAAGGTTCCTAGAATTTATAAACTCAAATGCTATAGAACAACTTGTTACCACTCCCACAAGAGGGGAAAACATACTGGACCTGATCATCACCAACATGGGGACTCTATGCTCCAGACCAGAAGTGTATCCCTCACTGGTAAGATCAGACCATAAACTAATCTCACTGGATATTCACATCCCTACACCACCCCCTGCCCAGAAAACCACAGTGAAAAACTTCTCTAAAGCAAATTTCACACTCCTCAAAACCAAGGTGGAATCCTTCAAAGCACCCGGGCCTGTGGAAAATACGGCCCAGACCGCAGAATCCTTTTTAAATGCATTCTATGAACACCTTCAGGAATGCATGGATCATGCGATCCCAAATAAAACCAAGACCCAATCCTCCAAAGGCAGACGTCCTGTCTGGTGGACCCCAGCCCTAAACAAACTACAAAATAGAAGGAGGAAGCTACTAAATGATAGAGCAAAATTCCAAAAAGGGAAGGCATCTCTGATCAGTATTAGCAAAAAACTACGGGCACTCATAAAATCGTCTAAGGCCAGCTTCGAGAGAAAAATTGCACAGGACACTAAGGATAATCACAAGGCTTTCTTTAGTTATGTTAGGAACCTGGGTGGTAATTCCCAGATATGCTCAGAATTAGTCCAAAATGACAAAAAATACACTGAACCCACCGACATTGCCAACATCCTAGCTGACAGGTTCAGTGCAAACTTCTCCCCCCCCCTCCCCACCAAAAGGGCAAATATCTATCCCAGCAGAGTGCTGCCCCCCTGACATCTCAGATGCTCAGGTAAGAGCTGCCCTCTCCAAAGCAAAAAACACAGCATCAATGGGACCAGACGGTGTCCTGGGCTGCATCCTACATGAACTCCAAGAAGAGCTAATCCCAAACATAAAACTACTGTTCAATCTCAGCCTTACTACAGGATATGTACCCAAACAGTGGCGTACAGCAACTGTGGTCCCTCTCCACAGAGGTGCTTACTCAACGGATCCTGGAAACTATTGCCCCATAAGCCTGACTAGCTTGGTCTGCAAAGCTATGGAAAGGATAATCATGGACCTCATAAATAAAGATATTGGGGACCTACAGACACTGGATCCTACCCAGTTCGGTTTTAAGGGCAGATCCTGCCTCTTATACCTGGTTTATTTCTTTGAAACAGTCACCAAGGCCATTGACGAGGGGAAGGTGGTCCACACAGCCTATCTGGACCTTGCAAAAGCCTTCGATACAATACCCCACTCGGGCATTATAGATAAGCTCACCAGCTTAAATATAAACCCCTATGTCACTAGATGGGTTGCAAACTGGCTCAAAGACAGAACCCACATGGTTAGAATTGCTGGAGCCATGTCAGACTCCAAACCAGTTACAAGTGGCATCCCACAAGGCTCAGTCCTGGGACCTCTCTTGTTCGGTATATATTTTTCAGAGGTACAGGCCAACATGGAAGGACTGTGGCTGACCAAGTTCGCAGATGACTGCAGACTGGGCGCCATAATCGACTCTCCAGCCAACACAAGCATCCTCCAAAAGGGCCTCACAGAAACAGACAACTGGTGCCAGAGCCATGGCCTCAAGCTAAATGCCAAAAAGTGTATAGTCATCCCCTTTGGCAAAAACAAAGTGCCCACAAATTACCACATAGGTGGTAATCCATTAAGTACAGAAGAAGTAATTAGGGACCTGGGGACCCAAGTTGATAGCAATCTCTCATTTGACAACCACGTGGCCAAAGTGGTTAGAAAAACATTTTATATAGCCCACCTAATCATGAAAGGATTCACATCTAGATCAGGGGAGGTCATCGGGCCTCTTTACTCATCCCTCATCAGGCCCATAATTGAGTACAATGCCCCTTTTGGGATGTACCTTACCAGACACCTGCAGCAACTGGAAAGACCCCAAAAGTACCTCACCAAGAGGATCAAAGGGCTCAAACAGATGCCATATGCTGCCCAGTTAAAGAAACTCCAGCTCTACTCAGTGGCATACCACCTGTTCAGAGACAATCTGTGCCTGACGTATAAAGCCATGTCCAACCCGGAATTAATGGACATGCTGCACCTCAGAAAATCCAAATCCCATCGAGCTACACTCTCGAGAGAATTGAACCTCAGCACTGAAATAAATAGGACATGCTGGAAGGACAGATTCATAACCCAGAGGCTCCCTTCACTCTGGAATAAAATCCCAGTCCAGGTTAGGCAGAGTCCCTCATTGACTCTCTTCAAGAGGATTCTTGATAAGTGGATGAGAGATCGTAGGTTTACCCTGGGTATCACTTCTGTGTCACTGTTAGACAGAGGCACAGTATACTAACCTCAAAAAAGGGCATAGCAAAATTAATTTAAAATGGGTGGCAAAAGCCAAACACATTCTGGCTAGGCTTATAAATGCCCTAGGGCAGATAGCTTAGTATGAACCTATGAACCTATGAACCTATGAATTACCACATAGGCAGCAACCCCCTTAATACAGAAGAGGTAATAAGAGATCTGGGGACCCAGGTAGATAGTAATCTCTCCTTTGACAATCATATTGCCAAAGTAGTTAGGAAATCCTTCTGTGTAGCCCATCTAATTACTAAAGGGTTCGCATCTAGAAATAAAGCGGTTATAGTGCCCCTTTACTCGTCACTCATCAGACCCATCATAGAGTACAATGCCCCATTTGGGATGTGCCTCACAGGACACTTCCAACAGCTGGAAAGACCACAAAAGCACCTCACCAAGAGGATTACTGGCCTCAAACAAATGTCCTATGCAGCCCGACTGAAAAACTCCAGCTGTACTCAGTGGCATATCGCTTACTCAGAGGTGATCTCTGCCTGACTTACAAAGGCATGTTCAACTCAGAATTGATGGACATGCTCCACCTAAAGAAATCCAAGTCACTGCGAGCCACACTCTCTAGTGAGCTAAACCTCACCACAACAATAAATAGAACATGCTGGAGGGATAGATTCCTGTCACAGAGACTCCCCATGCTTTGGAACAAAATTCCTAACTACATTAGGCAGAGCCTCTTCAAGAGAAGCCTTGACGAGTGGATGGGTAACAGAAAATACCCCTGGGATCACTTCATTGGCTCTGCTTGACATAGGCTCAGTTAATTAATCAATTGGGCAGTGAAAGCCAACACACTCTGGCTAGGCTTAAAAATGCCCTCGGGCAGATAGCCTAGTACCTACCTATGAACCTATGAACCTATGCTGGGTTAGAGCAAGATGCTGATCAAGACAAATTTCTTTCCAGCCAAAGAAATCTGTATCGAGAACTCAACCCAATTGCAAGATAGAGCAAGTACCAAACTAGATAAACAGACTTTTATTGTTGCCGAATTTCTCTGAACCTGAGACTGAATAAGTCCTTGACACTACTTGAGTCACTATTTTAATTTATTCCGAACTTAAAGTAAAATACTAATTCTATACATTTTTAGATGTAGCTATTTTTTTAACAAAACATCTAAGAAAATTGTATCGGTAATTCCCAAATGCAGATTAGAACATAGCTTCAAATGATTAGCTGAGGTCAGTGAGCTAACTGGTCAACCATGATCACAACTGGAGGCAGGACAGAGGAGGTCATGACCGTCCTGTCTGGCAAGCTGTATAGCCCATTCACTTTTCTTTTAGGCGTTGTTACTCACTGCTGTCTGTGACATGCAAAGAGGCATACTAAGCAAAATCAACTGACAGAAAAAAATGATAGTAACTGTTGTAAATGACAGACTTTGTTAAAACTAACCCAGTGGTTGTGATGATGATGATGATGAGGTTGGTGTTTTATTTTTCACTGCTAGATGCATAGTCCGATGTAGACTTGAAGATCTGTACAAAAATAACGGCTCCACTCACTTCAGCTATTTGGACATGCTGTCTTGGTAAGCAAAATGAATATGTTTACATCTGTTTGTACACAGAAGTAGAAGGAATGAAGTCCAATGCTCCAGTAACACCAGCATTTGAGTATTACCACAAAAAAAGACCCATTTTACAACTTTGCAGTTTTCTAGTTTTTTTATTACCTTATTTTATATAAATGGGTGAAACCATTCAGATCAAATATGCTGGTTACTATTTCAATGTATTTTGCTAGATTTAAAAAAATCTGTAGAGTTCTACCCTTTATTGTAAAACAAATATATCACGCATATTGCAGCTCAGCAGACAAATTGTCTTTAGTGATGTTATTCATATAAATCAAGTACCACATGAGATTTGACCTGTGTTATTTGTGAATATTAATTTTCAGCAAGCCCCCCCCCCCCCAAACTGAATATTTCTTGTCAAAATAAAGATGTTTGTTTGATCACCTGGTTTCACTACAGTTCATGAGATACATTAATTCTAGACAGGATGGAATGGGAGGTGCGTCTTGGAGATCAACATGGATGATAATATTTCTCTTTGCTCCCTCCTGTTTCCTCTTAAGATCTTAGTTTATAAGGTCAAAGAACAGTCTGTTTATATCTAAATTACAAAATGGAAGGTACTAAGCATCCATTTACGCAGATCAATCAAATGAATCTAAGTCTACTGAAGAGTTAATGGACAGAATGCTGAAAATAAGTGAATTGAAGTCACAAGATGGACTGTTTGGAAGGTCAAGACCATATGATAAACTTTCTAAAATTAAACAAAACAAAATGACAAAAAAATCTATGTTTCTGTTAGAGGGTCAAGCCACCCTACACCCCCCCCCCCACACACATGAAGGGTTGTACACCCCCTGCAAATTATATATACCAACTGCAAGATCACACTACAGTGCAGAAAAAGGTAAATTCCCCAATCTCCACTATACCTTAATCTCTATACAAATGCTTTGACTTTCAGAAAGTCTATCATATGGTCTAGACTATATAAAGTTCAGCTTTCAGTACACTCAATATAAATGGAACCCCAAATAAGTTTGTGTCTCTGGAAATGCAGGACATATAAAGAAATCTGGTTAGACAAGAAATAGGAGAAATTTTTGATGATGGAAAGTAAATTTGATGTAATGGAGGAATAAAACTTAAGCAGCATCAGAAGCAGATGCATGACTGCATTGTTCACTAAGAAATTTATTTACAAAAATAATTAACTTCAGCCAGTTATAAGATTAATGATAAAGCGAATCTGGAGCTTAGAGTGAATGTCAGATCAGCTGGTATTTCAGAAGATGTTCAGCAACAATATATCTTTCATTTTATAAGAAGGACAGCACAGTGGTGCTGCAGTTAGTGTCGTTGCCTCATAGCAAGAAGTTCCTGGTTTTATTCTCAGCTGGCTGCCTTCTGTGCAGAGTCTCTATGTACTCCTTGTGTTTGTGTGGGATTCCTCCAGTTTCCTCCCATGTTGCAAAGACATGCATCTGGAGCATTTCTCCCTGGGTCTCTGTTGAAAATTGACTTGTTCCAAGTCAAAGTTTCCTGGTTAACGAATGTTAAATAAATGATGTGACCACTTCTTTGGACAGGGAACTCAATCATATCTACAGTTCAGAAGCTCAAATAAGCCTTCAAAATAGTTTGCTGTTTTCATTCTTTTTCAACTAAAGAATGACTGCTAGGTAACATTTATCTTATGTATTGCATTAAAGTTGATAATAAGGTAAACTTAGTACACCAGCACTTTTCTAAAGATTTATACAATCACCATAGGGCATACTTACCTATTTAAAAATAGCTTAAGAAGTGATCACTTGTGTCATGGTTGGACTTCACTGTAGTCCTGTTAGCTGTAAATGGATGATTTTAAAGATGTTTCCACTCTCCAGAGGAGACTTAGCAATGAACTAAAGAGCTTAAGGCCACTGAAGATAAAACCCTGGATGCCCCTCAGCAAGTCTATAGAGGCACAGAAGTCCAAGTTGGTGCCAATGGTCAAAACAAAGATGGATTGGATGAGACCATGAATCGGTCTTTGAATCACAGAAGATGATGTCAGGAAGCTAAAAAAAGTACTAGGAAGGACATGTCCTTTACTATCAAGCTGGGCAGAGCTGTGCCTAGAATGGAAGATATTCATAATATTGTTTGCCACTTGCCTGCATATAATGTTGCTAAGGAATAGCATTATCAGGTTGAGCTGGAGGACAATCAACTGCAGAAGCCTGATAAAGTTACATTGGATAACTTAAAAGGACAGAAGGATCCCAGGTGATATCATACTCATGAGGACCCTTTACTCTGTAGCTGGACAGATCAGATTAGTAATGATGACACCCATACTAGTCAGTGTAGGGGCCCTTCCATTGTGAGAAGATGATGGTCCCTCGGCACAGGAGGTTCCAATGTTAAAAAGAAAGTGAAAACACCAAAAAAATGGCTTGTGACTATGTTGGAATGGCTGCAGAATTCTTACTGTTAGCGGTTGCTTATAATGGGAACTGATATAAGGCTGACTCATCATTATGGTGGAAGAACAAGGACTCTTTTCTATTTTCTTTCTCTCTCTCTCTTTTCTAAATCAGACTTTATCAATACATTTTAGAGCCAACTATGCAATGCATTTGTTTATACTAGAAACTGACTGACAGAGTTTACAAACAAAGATGAACAGATCACTGTTTACTTGGACTACCTTTTTTTTAAAACAGAGATCAATGTTTTATTGCTTTAAAATGTGTGCTTCCTTGAATTGTGTCCCTCGTTAACCTTTACATGTTCTACATAGTTTCCTTACCTAGTGCATTTGTGATTTCCCCCTGTAATTTGGGTCAAGTGCAAAATTTAACAGTTTATGGCCTTGGTCCTGTTTGTTCTTAAAGAGGAATTATGGTAGAATGAACAGAGAGACATCTAGAAGAAGCTACGAAGAAAACTACGAGGTGTAACCTGGTTACCCTGCCAATCACCTGTTTTTTTTTCACATTGTTAGCAGCTATAAAAAATGTGGTGCCTTAGTACTGCACAAAGGTCATGTAGAATTTTTTGTTTACAGCTCTAGTGAAACTAAGAGTAAGTCCTATATTTTTAAGTGGGTTAAGGGGCTTTACTGGCAAACTTAATCAAGTTGGCGATGAATGGGGATCTGTTAAAGGAGGAGGTGGCAAATAGAGGCACATGGCAAGGTTACCTCTGTTACCCAGACTCTTTTATAGTGATAGAGGCACTCACTCAATGGGTAAGATCTATTTTGTATAATGTTGAGAACTCTAGAGGATTGTTTGGACATATTTTCAGTGAATGTATATTAAGTGATAGAGTGACAAATTGTAGTGGTTTTGAAATTTGGGAAATATTTGAAGGTTAAAAAGATATTTGCTTTGGAATGCAGTTAGAATAAAGCAGTTAAGCTTAGTGGAGGTAGGTTCATAGCACCTGCTGT
The DNA here is from genome assembly GCF_019279795.1 of Protopterus annectens. Taxonomy (NCBI): domain Eukaryota; kingdom Metazoa; phylum Chordata; order Ceratodontiformes; family Protopteridae; genus Protopterus; species Protopterus annectens. The sequence goes on from NC_056732.1 coordinate 673,499,592, forward strand.
CAAAGAATGAGGTAAGAGATCATAGTATTAAGTACTTTATATATTTATTTATTGCATTTGTTTATCGGAAAAGTTCACTGGGCTGAAAATAGACGATTTTCAGTGGAGGTCCAGGGAGAAAATCTCATACAAGAACATAGATACAGAAAAAATTAAACATTAATTGCTACAGAAGTAGAAAAGCATTACAAATAATGATTACAGTAATATATACAGAATGTATACAGAAAAGCAAGATTTTGTTGGTTTGATTACAGTAATATATACAGAATATATAAATAAAAACAGGAATTTAGTTGATTGCCAGATGAATTCAATCAGAATAGTATAAACAGATATATATTAATCAGCATTATTGTACCAATATCATCCGCAGTGGTGGTGCTGCGGTAGCGTTGTCGCTTCACAGTAAAGATGCTGTCCGGTTCGATTCTCAGCTAGAGCGTCTTCTGCGTGGAGACATGCATGAATGGGCGTACCTTCGTTGAAGGTTGTGCATCAGGGCTGGTACCTCGGCACGTAAAAATCAACTACCAATCATTAGCGGACTGCAGTTCCGCTGTGGCGACCCCTAACCGGGAAAAGCTGAAAGACACAAACAATTGTATCAATATCAACAAGTGATGAAAAAATAATAATTATGGAGAAAATATCATCAGCCAACAGTAGCAAAAAGCATAGGAGTTTAGTTATTGTATAAGGAGAAGGAAGAGTTAGATTATAGAGCAGGTACATAGCCAGGAAGAGTTGAGATGATTTTTCAGTATTTGTCTGAAAGTGGTGGTGCTGCCCGTGTTTCTTATAGAAGGTAGAAGTGAGTTCCATAATCTGGTGATGGTGAAGGAGTAGAGGAGTTGACCAGCAGATAAGGTGGGCTTTTCTATTTTTAAAAGTAGATGATTTTCAGATCTTAGTTGCCTGCTGGGTAGGTATTTGGCAAGCAGTGTCGAGAGAACAGGACAGTCTGTGGGTCTGTAGATTATTTTGTGCACTGTATTTAGTTGGGTGAATGATAGATGGTGAGGGAGTTCCAGACAGCCTAATTGTTTCAGTGAGATACAGTAGTGGGATGAGAATTTGGTCTTGGTGTCAAATTTGGCTATTCTGTTGTAACACATGTCAGGTTTGGATTTTGTAGAATTTTGGATATTAGTGAGGAGAGGGGAGCCATAAAGGAGAGAGGCTATGAAAAAGGCGGTTGCAAGAGTTTGTCTAGTAGAGAGGTTAAGAAAGTGTTGGTGCCTGTAGAGCATACCGTGCTTTTGGTGTGATTTTTATGTTATTGTTTATGCGTAGGTCAGAGTTAAGGTTTTCATCTTTAATAATGCTTAGTAGTTTAGTGTGTGGACAACCTCTATGGTGGTATTCTCTTGGGCTTGTATAGTGAATAATCTTCTATCTGGGGAGTAGTTTTCGCAGGGGTCAAAAGTACTAGCTTAGTTTTTTCAGATTTAGGGCAAGATGATTGTTAAGCATCCAAGATTCAGTAAAGGTGAAGGCATTCTGGGTGATTCGCTGGAGTTCAGAGCTGGAATTAGCAGCTGCATATTATATTAGAGTCGTCAGCATACTGGATTGCTGAGCATTGTGGGAGAGTGGAGTGAAAGTTGTTAATAAAGATGCTAAATAAGATAGGACCAAGGATAAAACTTGAAGAAATCTTGCAGGATGAAGTAGAATTCAAATTTTAAGGGATAATTGATTCAGATATCCAGACACCTTCATTGATGTGAGCAGAACCATTTCTGCATTGGTGCATAGAATATATGTCATTCAAACTATGGTTTTATTTGAGGTTCTGTATACGTCTAAACATCTACCAGTAAGCAAAAAAGATTAATGGAAACAGAGGATTCAGACATGTTGTGGCAGATTTATTAGGCTTGGTAGATGTTCTCATCTTGTTAAGGCAAGCAATAAATTGTCTAGTTAATTTGTAGGATGGGGCATGCCAGCTTTTCAGCTGTATGCATTAGCATTATCTATGTCCCTGGTGTTAAAAGAAGAATAACGTGAGAAGATGATAAGGAAAGGTGTAGTAGGTGGTGGGAATGGAGGGATGAATGGTAATAGGGATTAGATATTACATTAACATGGAAGGATGGTGTTTTGTTGGTGTATGATAAGAGTTGCAGATAATTTTGGGCAGTAGCATTTGGAATAATGACAAAGTCTGTATGAGATAATATGGGAATAAATTGAGGGTTGTACAGGTGGTTGGAGAAGATGGAGAAATAAAGGCATTACAGTGTTTTGGGATTTTGTGGAGTAAAGAGAAGGTCATCATAGTATATTGAAATTAAGTTGTTTTGATAGTTTACACTGTAAATATTCATTGCATGTTTATGAGTGATTGATATTTCAGCAACTGAAAATTCCTATTAAAAGGTGATTGTGGTAGGATGGGATATTGTATGATATTGTTGAGGAGGAGATTTTGATTTGAGGATCATATTACAGAACGAGTTGAGGGGAATATCTTTAGATGTGATGTTTTATATAAAAAATTCCACTGTCAATATTATGGTTATAAGGAAAACCTGAAGTTAAGATGGGCCATTAGGTATGCAGTGAATTTTGCAGAAATGGAATGGAGAGACATTACTGACAGTATGTGAAAGCAGTAGGCAATGCCAATAGTTTGGTATCAGTGCATGAAGTAGTTACACATGTCTTAGATACAGAGCCCTCATGGAAATATTGGTGACCTGGTAGTTAGAGGACGGTAGCTGCTGCAGGTGTTGGCAAGGTGATGTTGAGTATATTCATATGTTTTGTGGGTGTGATAGTATTCATTATCTATGGGACAAAGTTTTTGTATAATGGAAAAGTATTTATACATTTATGAACACAATTCAGATATTATTAGGGGTTGGAACAACAATGCTTTGTCAAAACACGCCATGCTTTATCCTGAACTTTCTTTCTTATTTTCATCTTTGGAAAGATACAGATCAGCCCTAGGGGTGGGCCATGGGAAGAGTTATTAGAAGTCAGGGAATTATGGTGGCAATTGAAGTTTAATGCTGAGTTTCCTCCTGGGTTGAATGATAAGTTGTCATGTAACAGTGTTTTAAAACTGTGGCATATAAAAGATTAGACATTTTTAAGGTTAAAGTTTTTAACATGCTATTTTAAATCATTGAAATAGTAACCAGTTGTTCTCTTTGGTTTGGTATCATGTAATACTGTTACATTTACAAACTGGGTTGTTAAGAATTGTGTTTTGTTCTGAATGATGAAGTCCTTATGAAAGCACTTAACATTTGATTATTTTAATAAAGGTGTTTATGCTGTGAGTTGTTAGTCTGTCAATGTCCTTTTGGAACATAAGCATTTATACTAAGTCATTACCTAAGCACTATAAGTTTCTCCTTTTAGGTTAATTTCAGTTGGGGTACTAGAAGCAGGTGAAAGTACAACAATTTATTAATAGAAGGATAGGTAAGGAGTGTCATTGCTAAAGGACAGAAAGGGAAAGTGGTTTGGATAGAGTATGAAATGGCAGGAAGGAAATTGTGAACATATAAGAGGGAAACAGTGGCTCAAGAGGAAAGAAGAAGGACCTACATAGCTGGAATAAAGTTAAGAAGAGATATATGGTTGAAGATAGCATAAGATGATGCAGATGGTGGATGGGTCACAACGTGCATATCGGATCACAAGAGGTCTGTCTCCCAGTTGTTGAAACTTTGGTGGGGATTGTTTTGTTTGTTTGTTTGTTTGTTTGTTTGTTTTTTTAATTACTATTATGTAAAAGACTGTAAATTGAAAATGTTTCCAACTTTTTTTCCTGAAGTCCACTTTGAGGATTGCTTGGCATTTGGCTTTTTTAAATGTTTGATGATTCTTGAAAAAAAAGAACATAATACATGCGATAGCTCCTTCTGTGGGATGTTATATGTGCTCCCATGTGCTTCAGGTTACTGAATTAGAGATTAATAAAAATGATTTGGTGTAACAGGTACTAATAGCCTCAACTCATTAGCTGTAATTTATGCTGTTTATACTTTCTCCCCTCTAGTGCTTTGCACAGGAGATGCTATGAGAAAATACATCTGCAGGCATTAGAACACATAAGAGGCAGATATTATGATCTGGTTCATTTTGCAGACAGATTTAAAACATCTAAGAGCCCTGTGGTTCACCACCATACTCAACCACACATAGGTAGTGAATGGAAAGCTCTAACAAAGTATTATGTAAAGACTAAAAATGCTGCATCTTAAACATGAAAACACCTCCAAATTACTGACTCATAACATCACACAAGAGTATGAAATCATCAGCTTTGCTTGGTACTACAACTCACAACGTATCTGTTATTTATACATATTTTCCAGTGATGCCAGGTTCTGTATACTTTTCCCTTTTCTCCAAGATGTACAACTTCACAAAGAAACTGTGACAAAGCAACAAAGAGGGTAGCTAAACATAAGACAACAATTCATATAATGTAAAGTGACAAACTGCAATGATCCCTTTGAAAGGAATCTAAGGTTAGTAATCAATGCCTGGGATTTTGCAGCTGAATAGCAGTTATCTGCAGGAAGTGCAGCTATGTGTATATGCAAATAAGCTATGTGCAGGTTATTAGTGCTGAAGAAAAGTGAAGATATTTTAAAAACATGCCTACTTATGGCAAAAGGATAAAGTCCCTAAAGTTGTGTTAAGTACATATAAAGTACCACACAAAAGCCAAATGCTTTGTATTACTTTGTATGTATTTGGATATTGTGGGTGGACACAGCTATGCACAGTCATGTCTAAAAGACCTAATGGAAAAGGCAGACTGTGCAGCTTTTATTATTAATATTTTTTAAAATGTAAAGGGCTTTAAAAAGTTCTGTATAGCGGTATCCTTATGTGGACACAGTGTTGGATACTTTAAAGGAGAGAAAAGATGCGATCGGAAAAACTGAAAAAGAGGGGAACATGACAAAGAAGGAATCACAGAAGGAAAATATCAAGAGGGTTGTGCTGGAAGATGTGGGAGAGGAGAGGTGCTATGTTTTTGTCTAGTGATAGACCCCTATCTTTTCATTTTTTTTTATATTAGAGAGTAGTAGAGTAGGACATAGATAAGTGACAGTAGAAGAAAAGATAAGGGAAGAAGGGCTGAGGAGGTGCCAGAAGCAGTCCCAGTCCACAGATCCTCAAATATATCCACTGCCCAATGGTGATGCAGTGGAAGATTCCAAAGTTGAGGGGGTAGCGGCATGTGTTGGTGCAGTAGTTTGGACCAAGAGGGACAATAGGTCTTGAACACACTGAAGAGAGGCCTTGCCTGGCTAAATTCATCTGTCCAGTACCTCCTATCGCACATCCACAACCAAGTCCCTAAGCCCCCTTGCTCAGTCTTGACAGGCTGCCACATGCTGGGCTGCCTATAGAACTGTGCCACTGTCTTGACCTTGCAAGGATGTCTTTGGATGGGCAGAGGATGAGAACTCCCTAACCTGAAAGGTAAGTGCCTGCACCATTCCTGAGGATTTGGGATTTGTAAAAAACAAACATAAATAGAAGAGAAATAAAATAATAAAAGAGAAAGGAATTCATAATTAAAATATGAAAAAAGAGAGAAAACGGAGGAGCGACAAAAGGGAAAATACAGAGAAAAAATTCATACAACATGTAACACAACATTCAATTTCTTACTTTAAAACATTTTTATTTTTATCAGTCGTTATTGAAGTAAAACAGAATGTATGGAAGTACTAATGCATACTTAGCAGAAGTTGATATCGTAGTCATGTTCTGGTGAGGTTTACATGTCACAGTCTACTACACAAACAAAATGATCATATTTCTGCCTGATAAGCATTTATTTGCAACATTGTATTGAAAACACCCTTTACATATGCTTGCATCTATAAAATCAATTAAGAACAGAATGCAACAGTTTATATATTGACATATTTTTTATATTCAGTTGCAGTAATCTACTGAATGCACTCTACTGCTTCATTTACAATGCTTTATACATTAATTGTCTATATCCGTTAACAAAATCAATTAAAGGCAGAATACTGCACTTATATAATGATGTATCTCGCGTTTCCTTGCAGTAATGTTCTGAACTCACTCTACTGCTTCACTATCATGCTTTATTTCTTTAGTTTCATATATGTATTAATGAAATCAGTTAAAGACAGAATAGCAATGTCTTTTGGCTTCTCCTGTTAGGGGTTGACACAGCAGATCACCAGTCCCCAGATTAATTGGCAGTGGAGTTTTTACTGTGTCGAATTGCTACTGCACTTTATTTATGTTTACCAGCTTATTCAACCACTTTTGCTGGTTTTTCTTGCAGTTGTTGCCTGTTGTAGGCAATCTGCTCCTCAGCTATGAAGAGAAGACATAATCATTTCTCGTTTACCTGTGTTTCACATTTTTCCCTAATACTGCTTATAGTACTTATTTGCAAGGCATTCAGTTCAATGCAAGGCATTCAATTCATTGCAGTACTTGCTTTGTATGCATTTGTTGAAATATGTATTACCATATGAATTCTCATACTTAGCCAATCTTCCCTTTACTGCAAATTATAAACACATCGATACACCTTTGGTGGAATGATGTTTTAAAATATTATGCTTTGCCTGTGAATTGTATTCAGCCAGAAGATACACACAAAGAAGAATGCAGCAGTTCATTGATGTTTTCATTCCCTTATCTGTACAGAAGTATGTGCTTTCATAGTTTTCTTCTTTAAGAAGAATTTTATACATATAAAGAGATGATTAATAACATGTACAGAAGTAATACAGAAGACCTACAAGTGGTCATTTCTCACTAAACTATGTGCTTGACATGTACTTGACACTGCATTTTCCAACCTCCACCAAATCCACTCTGACAAGGATGTGGTACCTAGGTTCAGACATCTTGTGTGTGCAAATAATATTGTGGAACAAATTGCTATCTTTTACAATTTTTATTATATTGATAAATACATTCTGAATTGCACAAACTGTATGCATTCAATTTAACTACAACATAAGGTAAGGAAATACTAAATGAAAATATATGGAAATGCAAACTTTTTTTTGCTTTCAGTATAAATACGTGAACAAGTAGTTGAAATTTGCTTGTGCAGATGTATATCTATGATTTATAGACATATGTATATATATATATATATATATATATATATATATATATATATATATATACAAATAATTATTTTAATCATGCATATATAATATTTGAATTTATGCAGACAATTATACTATCACATAAACATTTCATATTTATATGTTGATATACAGATGCAGTTTGGTGTACTGACATTTATGCTTTTATTTGCATTATTAAAATAATACCAAAGCTACTTATTTGCAATTACCCATATTTCTTCTAGCAAATACTTTCAATCAAAGATACTAATCTTTTTCCAATATGAACCATGTGTGTGAACCTGGATCCTATCCAAGTATGATTCACAAAGAAGTAAACAATTATCAGGTTCTCCTTGTCTGACCAGCTTGGAATGAGATCTCATGCCTTTACAAGGGTTGCTATTTTTTAAAGTGCCAGATCTAGAATAAAGAAAGTATGAGCCGGGTTATGGTTCACAGGTTTAGAACTACTCCCTCTGGGGTGTGACATCACCTTAACCAAATCCAGTTAACCAGGACCAGCAGGGGCATTAGACCAGGTACTGTTATTACTCACAAATTTGGATTAACCAAAACTGATTTGTCACATATATGTCTTTTTTTAGGAATACATTCACATTTCATTTATATGGTGGATAAAAAACAGTATGCAATCATCATTTTTATTTGTATTGCTAAAAATTGTTTAGCATTGCCATGGCTGCATTTTTTGGAGTATTACATCTGAATGTCATTTATTCATACAGTAGAGCAGCAATTCATTTAGTTTTGCAAGGGTTGCAAAAATATATATTCAGGTGTGTGTGATTATCAGCTTTTATTAAATGCTGAGGGGTCTGAGGTGATGAGGTATGCTAGGTGATGTTAGTTGGGCAGAGATTACATTTTATGGCTGTGCATACGGTCATACATATGACTCCATTTTATAAATATATTCAGCTATGAACATATTTGAAGCTATCTGCACATTTCTGTGACATGCAGGTCACTTCTAAGGTCTACTGTGGACTCCACTGCTATCCACAGCACATTCACGTCTGCTCAAAGCATGCTCATGAGCAGCCAAGAGTGATTTACATGCATAAGTGGCTGTACATGTTCTCTCATTACTGCAATGAGATAAATGTAAAACGGCCTAATTTGCATACGAATCATATAAATGGACCTGAGTTTATGTGAAATAGTTTACCACACCATATTAAGTTGTGATTACTGGAGTTAGGTGGCAAAACATACTAAAAATATTAAAATTTAATAGAAAATATTTTAAAATGATGTAAAATTACTGAGTTACCTTGAACCACAGCAGCTATAAATATTACCCTGGCCAAAACCTACCTCTTGCCCTCACTGTTATATGGGGCCCCAAACTAACTGACAGACCTCCTTAAGAAAAAAAAAACAGAAAGCTGCTATAACAAAATTGCTAAACTTACCATAAACGCAACCCCTCTAACTAATCACTGTAAACCTCTTCATTCCCTAAGATGGTTTGAACTCCCCCTCCACCTCCAATACATACAACGTACTATGGTATTCAAAACCATTTGCAACCTAGTAGCCTGTTCTGCTCTTAGCTCATTAATCAACTTTTATATTCCAAATGAACATCTCAGATTGGAAGACTAACATCTACTCACAACTTATAAACCTAAGAAAATCCCAGACCTAAGCCTTTACTCATGTTCTGTGGCAAAACTATAGAACTCCATTCCTTTAACTATCAAATCTGTTACTAACCTGCACTCCTTCAAAACTTCTATAAAAGAATACTTCAACAAAGCTTGGATTTGCTCCTGTATGAGCCCAGGGTGAAGTGCTCTTATACATTTTTCTACCTCTAATCTGTCTATGCCCACTACTAACTTACCCTACTCTCACTTCCTCTATACATACACCCCTGAGGTTACACTCAACCTTTTCCACATCTATTCCTACTATCCCCTCTATCACACCTTACCCTTCTCTATATCTACGCGGACTATCCTATGCCTTCACCAATATAATCTGTTACCATATTTCATGACCTCTAGAATATTAATAATCATTATCATAATCATCTATTATGTAAATAATGCTGCATCTTCCTATTATCACACTTTCCATATAATTTATGCTTGAACACTATGACTTTATTATGTCTGTTGAGGTTTTATTCTGACAAGCTAATGTGTAGTTTTCAAATTTTGTGCTTGAATGTTAATTTTGTGCTTTAATGTTAAGACTTTGTTATCTCTGTTTAGTTTTTCATTCTGTTAACCATATGTATCTGGAGCTTTTCTCCCCAGGCCTCCACTGAAAATGTGTACTTCGTGATCCAGTCAGATTTTTCTGGTAAACAAACGCCAAATATATAAATAAATAAATCTGCAGCTGGAGTTCCTCCCCACAGATCTGTTCCCATGCCAGAGCAGGCATACCAGATGGCAAATCAGAAATACGCTGTCCTAATGAACATTTTTTTGTCTGTGGCATAAATGGATTATTTAACATGAACATATTCTAGAATTTCATCAGGAATATAAGTGGAAGCCTTGCTGTACTGGCTGTATGGATTGTGAACTTTTATTCTTTCCCCTATCATATAGTCCTCCCTCCTCAACAAGTTTCCAAAGTATTTGTCCAAAACATGGTGCTACATCTGTCTCCATAAGAAATGCAAGAGCCATGACCTTCTTTACTTTTAAGTTAAATCTTATAATAACCCATATAAAGTGCTCAATCCAAGTTTTTGCCCTTTATGCTAGATGTTCTGTCATAGGCACCGGAACCATAGAGCGAGGGGGAGGGAGCAGCACCCCCCCACATATTTACAGCCACATCGGCAATTAAAAGAAGCATCTTCTTTAAGGACCCATGCGGCATCGCATGCCAATGCGTAAGTCCACTCCATACTTATGTAAGCATGTGGAATTTAAAACTAGCTGTGCTGTTCCATTTTAAGGAAAGTTATGTTGCCCCTGCCATTTTTGCTAAAATCACATTTGTGACTGCCCTCCAAGTGTTTTCCAGGTAAGGAGATCTCACATTTGTTGTTCTTCCATTCTAGCTTTCTGCGAGTCATGTAATTTTCCTTTGCAGCATGCACTTCAGTTTTAGGTAACGCCTATTTAGCTACTACTGTGGACAGAGCTGAACACTAGTTATCACTGAACTGATACAAAGGGATCATTTTAAGTACTGTTTGCTAGTTTTATTTTACAAAACTGTCAGTCGTATTGGTTTCAACTATTACATTACCAGAGAGGAAAAGTCACTTTACTAGTGTTGCCTTGCAGTGAATGGAATCAAATCGAATGTGTAGTTGTCAGATGTGAGTGAGTCCTAGCAGATGATATTTGACTAAGATTAGGTGTACTTTGAAATACATCTGTATGCTTTTACAAATGGATTAAAATGTTGTATGAGATAGAAGTTTATCCTTTCAGGTAAGTTCATTGACTGAATTATTTATTTTGCTGACAGAATTAGAATGAGCAGGAATTCTAGTTAATAACTCCATTGTGATGCAGGTTGTTTTTATGATTTCAATCAGGACAGAATCTTGGCCTATGTCCCAGGTCTAGCTGTATAGTCTTCAAATGGTGGGTAATATATACCTGGCAGAATTTTAGCTCACAGTGTTTTTAAATTGCCCAAAAAATCAATCACTCAAGGTTGAGCAGCAGACCTTCATACATTTAGGCTTTAGGCTTTACCTCTTACAGACTTCATCTTAAGGCTTGATTCTTTTTTGGTCCAAGAGTCTAAGTAATGACAACTGTGACTGAAACAGGGGAAAATGTCATCAAAGCAGTATATACTATAAGGAAATGTTAACATAACTCTGTATTAGATCCTATCATAGTAGGTTCAGGAATTCTATAGTATCCTTAGCAAGGCAACCAAGTGGTCAGTGTGATGATGTGAAGGGGTCAACTGACAGAGATGATAAACCAGTGTACCTCCTGAGTCATTTTTTTGGTTGTTGGCACATTCAGAGTAATTCCACAGTACTTCTAAATAGCAAAAGTATGTTGATTTGTTTTCACCTGTTAGTTAAGTGATAAATATTGGCTATCAACCGATTATATTTTCATGATTTAGACACACTATCATACTGTTTGCAAGTGAACGTTGAGTGAATAAAAACCCAGGACTACGGGATAAAGCTCATTTATAGTTTGTAGCCTTAACCCTTTCAGTTAAACTATCAGACTAAGATAGATGAATGGACTTTCTTTAATTGACTGATGATAATTGATCTACAATCTCATCCTGAAAGCTGTTTGAGTTAGTTCAATACCTACTGTGAAAAGGATGCTTTGTGTAATCTGGTCTCATACTGTACCCCTTTGTTATAGTATAGATCATTTAAAGTTCTTTTTTTGATACAATGAAGCCAGTGGGACTTTAATTCATTCAATGTGCAAAAAAGTTTCTATGATGTTGTCTGTCTTATTACATTGTCTGTCTTTCTATTGAATATCTACATATTCAGCACATTTAATTGTGTTCATGTGGCTTTTTTTTATACTCTCGAGATATTTAATTGCATTTTTCTGGTCAGTCACACTGCACTTAAATCCCTGCTGAGTCAATTCATTCAGAAAGGCAAGCTGTTATTTAACAATTCATGTGTTTAGAGATAGAGCAGGATGCCAACTATTTTTTTTCCACTGGTGACTTTTTAAGTCACTCATACTGGTGAAGTTTGCAATGATACCATGCTGAGCTAGGTAGACCAGATTTCCCTACCCATAGCAAAAGTTTCCACCTTATCATGTTTGATCTCCAAGTACTCCCAGGCAAGCTGAGAGATATGTTGTCTCTAAACTGTCCTGAATCTCTCCCATAAACTCCCCTCTGTGGACTGTATGTAGTTGACCTCCTGTGGGAGATGCTGATGGACATCCTGACAAGATGCATAAACCACTTCCGCTGGTTCCTCTCAATGCAGAACAGCAATGGCTAAACTTCCCACATTGCCCAGATCCTAATTCTATGATGGATAGTAATCCTAGCTACCCTGCAAAGGAGCTTGTTTTCTGCCATTTGTATCTTTAGCTTCATCCTTTCACTTGCTACCCAAACCTCATGGCCATAGGTAACCTGTAAATGGTTCATCTTCCAGGCCCCTGCTTAATCTTATCAAAGGTACCACAACTTGTCAGAGATTTGGGATGCATAACTAAGCTAAAAAAGGCCCTTATGGTTGTTAGCCTAATAAACATCCAGAAACCTATGAACCTATTAAGATTGCAATGTATACTAGTGCTTGTAGCACATACATCCTGAAGATGCAGAGATAAATTGCAAATATGCATCAGATGTTAGCCTTTTCCACTCTGCATTTTATTATTTAAAAATGATTCACTACCAAAGGAGTATTGTGTCCTGTGCTTGGCATATTTAGTGAGGAGAGTTTGTGTGTGTGTGTGTGCGTGTGTGCGTGTGTGTGTGTGTGTGTGTGTGTGTGTGTGTGTGTGTGTGTGTGTGTGTGTGTGTGTGTGTGTGCGTGTGTGTGTGTGCGTGTGTGTGTAGGTACAAAGAACAAGAGCCAAGTTGAAAGATTTAGTTGAGTGTCAAGTGGATTTTACAAGGAGATGAGATCTTCAGGAGAAGAGAAGTTTAGTGCTGCCTATATGCTGTTGTTTGCATTATTAGTACCACAACAGGTAGTATATTTGCTTTTGATGCAGAATGCTGTGGGCTCTACTCCCACAGTATGCAGATGGATCACTGATATTGTGTTGTGATTTAAAGGCAGTAGATGCCGCAGTCCTGTGAATGTCCTCCTTTGGAGAAGTTACCTAGTAACTATGAACATGTCATCAGTGTGCCATCCATTCCCAATTGCAATATTACTAGCTTACCATTTTTAATGTAACATAAGCAATTTATTCTTATAGGGAAACAGGCACTTTATTTGCAGATGAAACAGTCCCCCGGATTCACAAATCCTCCGTGTAAGACTTAATAAGTCTTACTCGGAGGCTGCAGTTGAACGGTATGACATCAGCGTGCCATGAATATTCATGAGGGCACACTGACTCAACCGTAACTCTTACACGGACCGAGTAAAAAAGCAGGGGGCATGTCCGACTGCCGAGCAGTCTAAATGTCCACACTCCTGCAAGTGTAGTAAAAGCAAAATGTCAACACACAAGAGCGAGTTCGCTCAAATGTACTTGCACCCAACACCACACTCCCTGACACTGTAAACCCCCATCACAGTTATAAAAAGTAAAATATTTATTATTTTTTTTAAATCCACAATATAGCTGCCCATATTTGCGTGTGTGTGCACGGGTGTGCCCATTGCTTAGCCATAGTAAGCAATTCCAACATGGAAGAGCATAAGAAAGAATGTTTATGCAAATCACACCAAATTGCAATAGTGTAATGGTAGAGCATATGCACAAAGAGGAGGCATTCACGGATTGAGTCTCACCACTCCCCTTCTTCTTTATGTTTTAAATCAGTATTTGAAATAATACCAGACATATATGATTAAAATTTTATTAAAAGCAGTGACATGGCCAATGTATCAGTGAACAAAATATATATTTTTAAAGGACCCAGCTATATAATAGCCTGCTGTGAAGCAACGCTTTACCCAGTGAAACACAGGTGCCCATAGTTTAATAGCGCTTTACCCAGCTAAACAGAGGTGCCCATAGTTAAATAGCGCTTTACCCAGCTAAACAGAGTTGCCCATAGTTTAATAGCACTTTACCCAGCACAATAGAGTTGCCCAAAGTTTAAAAGTGTTTTACCCAGTGCAATGTGTTTGTGCGGACGTGTGCACCACACCAACCAGGACACAGTAGAGCACCGGGGAGCAATGTAGAGCTAAGTTGCTTAAACACAGCCACAACCCCTAGCCTGTCTAGACAGTATTAAAATAAAATAATGACATGGTTCAAACCCAGGACCCTGTGCATCATAATCAAAGTACAGAACCACTAAGCCATGACAACATAGGGGAAGCAGCCACTATTAACATTCATATACTTATGAATGGTAGTTTAACCATTACTAAGCAGGTCTGCAGTCAGCCAAGAATTTTACAAAACGGCCAATCACAAAAAAGTGTGGGAAATGCGGCATATTTAAGCCCCATAGGAGGGAATACTTGCCATAACAGATTTGTAGCTCACATTTGCAGTCAGAATTGCAGGTGCAGGAGAGGGTTCACGCTTCTGAGTGCAACGTTGGGGCATCGAGGAGTCCAAATACATGGTTTGACTCCTTGTCCACTGTCACAAGTCAAGACTCCTGCAGGGCCAGTTCCAAGGGACGGAGTACAAGATAGAGGCTTGGATCCGGTTAGCTCGTGACCTCACCAGTGCCACAGGCATTCCTCAGACTGGTGAGCAGGTCCATCACCACCATGCAGACCTGAAGAGACGAAAGCAGGAACACCTGAACCAGTGGATACAGGAGGCCCGTGGGATGCAGAATACCCCACAACTGAGTATGTAGCTATGGAATGCAGTATGTAAGAATTGATAATGGAGTATGTATAACTTAATTTACTTTACAGCTGCAGGTGACTATGCTACGAATCAGCAAGCCTATGCTGATAGGCTGCTAAGGCTGCACCACCAGGCAGGTTAGTGATTATTCTGAATGTATTGTTATATAAAATATGGGAGAGAGCATGAAAGAAAGTGTTGTAGTCCAATAAAACAGCCATAGAATTGCCTGAATAGGTCCTCTGCATGTACTGCCAGATAAAAATGTCAGAGAGGCAGAAAAAATGTGTAGTAACCCATTAAGAAAGGTAACATATGTCTGGAATAATATCTCTGCAGGCACTGCCATATAACATAAGTGAGTATGCCTGAAAAAAGATTGTTCTAACCTATTAATAAAGGTATAATATGTCTTGAACATGTCTACCATAAACACCGTTAAAACAAATAGAGGAGTGAGCCTGTGGAAAAGTGTGCAATGTCATTAATAAAGGTCTAAAATCCAGAGTGTGTCTGTGTCACAGTCTGAAATGTTGTTGTACCCTTGCATTATACAAACAGTACTGTTTGAAAATGTGCTGGCAACCCAGAGTTATGCAGTGCCATATAAAGTGGGTGGTGGAAGTACTAGTAGCTGTGAAACATATATACAGTCCACAATAGTCAGTTACTGGCTGGCATGAATAAGTAAACCTGGCACACATGTAGCATGTAATTATTCACCAGAAATGTGAGTGTGTGTTAAGAAATGCAGGGTTCTGTACAAATCAAAGTGAAAATGTCATGTGAAAACATCCCAGATATGTAGATAAAGAAATATAAATGCAAACAAGAAATATGTAGCAGTAACATCTGCATCCTGGACAGTTAGTATGTCAGATAGAGGTCAGGCATATATTGAACTAGCCAAACCCATGACACAACTAATGTATTTTGGCAAGTGTAATAATACAGGTAGGGGATATACACTTGCAGTCACTGGGAATGTAGTGTAGACTAAAAGGTCATTATAAGATGTTAACCAAGGTTTTTTCTACCCCCTACCGTATGTGCATAAACCATCCAATTCCACACCTCAATGGGTATGTGTAACCTTAAAAATTTTTTGGGACATATGTCCTTATTGTTTTATAAATATTTGCATTGATGTTGATGCATGTGCCCTGTTCAAACACCACGTTCATGGTGGCCTGTTGCTACCAAAATCCCTGCATGCTGTTGGAATATCCACTGTCGTTCAATATATGCATGTGTTATGCTTGCTGTTCAACTGTTGGAACCTTGGTGTGTTGGGTTAATGGGAATATTACTGCATGCTGTTACAACTAATCTGGAATGCTGTTGTTTATGTTGCAATTAAACACACCTAATCACAGAACGTATGGGAAGGCCAGTCCCAGCAGACCCACCTGTCCCTCCTCAGTTGGAGAGTACACTGGCACCAGCATCTCCGGTGCCCAGCCCGGGCTACCCTCCTCCGTTGGTCCTGTGCCACCTTTGGGTGGAAGCGCTGCAGGGGATGGGGCTCATCCCCCCCGTGCAAGCATTGGTGAAGAAGGGCCACCTGTCACCCTTCGAAGGGTCCAGGCTGTGGTGCATAGGGAGATCCAGCATTCAATCGCTGATCCCCTACGCCAGCTTGAGGTGAGAGTGGCGCATCTCCCAGGTGAGCCTGCCCATGCTACTCAGCCCCCAGCACAGCCACTCTCAGTACTGTGAAGGTGCGGTGCAGTGGTGACTGCCCATGGGTGGGGATCTCAGTTCCACTGTTACCATATGTGGGCTCATGGGCTTGCGATTTCCAAACAACCTTCCCCATCAATTGTGTTCACCCACCCCATGTGTCAAACTCTGCCCCTGTATGTGTCTTGTTTGTCTTGTCTGTTTACCTCCCCAACCTACCCCCCCAAATATATCTACATCCTCTACCTCACATTCCACTCTCACCTGAAAAAAAAAAAAGGGCAATCTTTTCCCACAAAAAAATTACGCGCCATACATAGCTGCCCAATTCGCACACATGTCCGCTGGACATGTAAACTGATAATTCTAATTGGCAGTACAACATATTTTGTTGTCCTCACCCCTCTCTCAGGGGTGGTGGAAGGTTTCAAATTGCACACCAAATTTCATACATATGCACAGCTGTTGCTGGTAAAAAGATGGGCAGCTATGGACCTTCCCTACACCCATCCTGCACATCCCGAGCTGGTTTCCCTACTGTCTTTCCCTCTTTGTGCCCCCTTATTCACCACTTTCCTATCTCCCCATTTTCTTTACTTTAAAAGAAATCAGCGCAGGGGTTAGCGGGAGTAAGCACTTTTAAGCAGTAGTTACCGGGGGTGCGCGAGTGTGAGCTTGTGTGCGCTTAGCTAAGCATTGCTAAGCATCACACAAACCCACGCAAACCCGCTTACAACTGCTTAAAAGTGCCTTAGTCACTCTGTATGACAAGGCCCTTGTACTGCTCAGCAGCAAAATAAAATACCATTGACAGTCTACGAACCCAGGACCTTGAACTCACCAGTCTGCATGAAGTACCACTACACCACAGCAGATATACAATAATTTAGTGCTGAAAGCAATATATCATGCATTACCATGAGTGAATGTAAAGGGAAAATAGGAATGGCATAACACAAATCTTGTTCTGTGGGCCTTAACCAGCAGGTGTTGTCGAATTGCATGACATGACTGTGAAAAGAGAATCAGCCATGCTAGTAGGGAATAAGGTTACAGTAGCACCTTACAAACACCACACAGTATCAGAGCAGGATAAACGCTGGCATATTTGCATAGGTCACAAGCCAGACCTCCCAACAGTGACTGCTCTACCCTGATTTGTAAACAAATGTTAGCTGTGCCCATCTGACTCCCTGTGAAATGTACTAACAGTAGGCAGAAAGGTGTGGAATCTCACTTAATGACAAATGTCAATAAGTGAGAGTAGACACTGCTTGCACATCAGAAAAGGTGTAGTAATACATATGCTCTGAATCCCCCAAAGTCTGAACTGCAAAATGTCTGAAATAAATCACAGGTGTATCCCAGTTATATGTACCTTTCCCTGAGGCTGTTCAAATAAATACGTGAGAGAATCTGAGGCCTGGAAGAGTCAGAAACACACAGGCATATCAGCTTGTCTGCTGTTACACACTCTGCAAATAGCTGTAGAATGAATCCCACAAGCATGCCCTTATGTAGAAGTACAACACAGCAATATCAAAGGATGTAGAAATGTACTGCTAGCAACCACCTGTGACAATGCCATTGTTCAGGTGCTGAAAAGACTGCTGTGGTGCACAGTCAAAGAATACTAGGCTGACCTCTGTCTACCATCTGGATATGTCCACAGGTGGGAGCTACTCAGACAGACTACTAGCCTTCATAGACTTATAGGTACACAGCAACTCTGCATGTTCAGTAAGATAAACATCACACGATAATAAATAATGCACTCTGCACTTCTGCACCCCTACCCAAAGGTACTATATACCCATGTAGTCAGGCACAACCAAGGGTGTAGGTAGGCATACACAATAGTGAAATATGTCCATTTGTCCTGAGCAGACTGTGCTAATGTCAACACAAACAAACCACAAACTGTTCAGAAGTGAGCAATGTACTAATGACAGTGTAGCAGTTCACAAACAGTGCATGTGCCTGATATTCATAATTGGTAGTACAACACACTTAGTTGTCCTCACCCCTCTCTAAGGGGTGGAAGGCTTCAAATATTCCTCCTAATGTATTGCAGATGCACAACTGTTGCTGGTAAAGAAATCGGCAGCTATGGACCCTCTCCACACCCATCTTGTACATCCCGAGCTGGTTTCCCTACTATCTTCCCCTCTTTGTGCACCCTTTATCACCACATTCCTATCTCCCCATTTACTTTTCTGTCAAAGAAATGAGCGCAGGGGTTAGCGGGAGTGAGCACTTGTAAACAGCAGTAAGCGGCTTTGCACCAGTGTGCGCATGTGTGCGCTTAGCTTAGCATTGCTAAGATATGATAAGCTAAGCCAAGCTTGGCTTAGTATTGCTAAAATAAAATAAGCTAAGCTAAGCTTAGCTTAGCATCACTAAGCGTCATGCAAACCCATGCAAACCTGCTTACAACTGCTTAAAAGTGCCTTAGTCACTCTGTATGATGAGGCGCATGTACTGCTCAGCAGCAAAATAAAAAACCTTGTCAGTTTTGAACCCAGGACCTTGGACTCACCAGTTTGCATGAAGTACCACTACACCACAGCAGATATACAATGACTTGGTGCTGAAAGAAATATAACATGCATTACAATGAGTGAATTTAAAGGGAAAATAGGAAAACCATAGGAATACATTGCAATAACTACTGTTGTATGCCAGTTAATTCTCTAATTCGAAAAGAAAGTACATACTCCCATGTATCCAGTGTTAGCATTAGGAGGTGTGAGTAAACCTACACACTGATAAGAGTGTACTGGAAGAAGTAACAGTCAGGTTTCAGTACAACATGTATTTCACTGGCTACAACCCAGCTTCAGATATGAGACATATACTAACCTTCTGACTGAGACAACAGTTTCCACAGCAAACAAGCATGGTCCCCACCTTGCAAAACTGAAAGGGCTATGCCTACCTAACCTATCATTTTATAGCAGTGTCCTGAAATCACAGTGATAACTGCAATTACCACACAGCAGGCTATATGCAATTACTAAATGGTGGGCACCAATTGGTGCAGAGGCCATCACATGCACATGTGCAGATACCTAGAAAAGCAGCCTGTATCTGCTGTCCACACATGCAATAATATCATTGCAACAGCTGGGAGAGAGAGAGAGAGACAGACAGAGACAGACAGACACAAACATGCAGAAGGAGACAGACGCTGAAAACAAACAGCAACACACAGAGGAAACAAAACCAAAAAAATAAAACAAAAAAATAAAAAATAAAAAAACAACACCTACAACAGACGGAGGTGAGGAATACAAAGGTAAGGTATGTAACAGATATGTATTTGGTGACATCCGAAAGATGTGTCTGAAGGGTACTCTAAATACTGTGAATCATCCATATGTGGCAGCAGTCTGTATCTATATGTACATGTGCATTTGCATAGGGCAAGGGACATACTGCAACTGTTAGTGAAGGCTGGACATAAGTATGTTTTTGAAGGATGCTATGTGCACATATGTATGTAGGTTGTAGTGTGTGGCATTGCAGAAAGCAAGCAGTGCCAGTATATGTCATGTGGTGTTAAAGGCTGTGGGACTGAGCTACAGGCAGTGAGGCCTGCAACAGCTATACAGCCTGAGGACAGCAGAATGCATTCTGCACAACATTGTGCAATAGTATTACATAATCATATGTCTCACAACTGTTGCATAATTGGCATCCCCACCATGAAAGCTGGGCAGTATATGTGCCTATATGTGCAGCTATATGTACAGCGATGGATGTTTACATGTATGTGTATATATACATATATGTGTGTGTATAGATATATAGATATATATATGGATATATTTAGATATATATGGATATATATGGATAAATATAGATATATATCGATATATATGGATATATGTAGATATATATAGATATATAGATATATATGGATATATATGGATATATGTAGATATATATATAGATATGTATGGATTATGTATGGACATGTATAGATATGGATAGATATGGATAGATTTGGATAGATATGGCTAGATAAGGATAGATACGGATAGATATGTATATATGTATGTGTACACACACATATATATATATATATATATATATATATATATATATATATATATATATATAAGAGAGAGAGTGAGGGAGACACAGGGTCATATGTACTGCAACATGTGCCTGTTGTCCAAGGCATGGACTGAACACCAGTGCTGATATCGCATTGCCATACCCCATTCCAAAACACCTTACACAGTAACTGCCACATAGGTGGTAGCCTGCCTAACACTGATGGTGTCAGAAGGGCACAGGTGGACAGTAGACTCCCATTTGATAATCACAGTGACAACAGTAGTAATGTAATCTGTCTACATGGTACGTGTCATCACAAAAGGTGTGTCATCTAGGGAAATATAGGTCGGTGTTCCCCTCTACTCATCACAATGCCCCATGTGGTATGTACCTCACATGACAACTACAGCAAGTGGAAAGGCCACAGACATACCTAACAAAGAGTAATACTGCCCTCAAACACATGCCCTATGCAGACTGATTCACAAACCACAGCTGGAGTGCATTGCATACCGGTCATTCAGAGGTTACCAATGCCGAACATACAGAGGTATGTCACACCCACAGCAGTCGGCCAACCACCATGACAACACCTCACAATCCCTCCGGGCTATATGACCTAGGGCCCTAATCCTTGTCACCTCACTAAACAGCACATGCTGGAGGTACAGGTTCCTATCCACAAATATGCCATACTCTGGACTAAACCACCCAGCATGAACAAACAAGGCTCCTCATTAGCAGATGTCATACATACCCCTGATGATTGTTTTGGAGATAGGTAATATGCCCTGGGAGTCACATCTGTGTATCCGGTTGACAGGAGCAAGTGAAATCACATTACATGTGTGTCAAAGGCCAGGGTAGCATATGGCTAGGCTGCTCTAGGCCCTAGGGCCAATAGCATATTACATACCTATGTCATAATGCACACTCACATGTACTCAGTGCAATACCTGCTATGTGAGGTGGAATGAGTGTGACAGTGACTGTGTGCAAGGTTTGTAAAGGTGTGATAGCTTACTGTGAGGTTGTGTCTTTCATGGTAGTTTGTGTCCTAGGTGTGAGGCCGGGGAAAGATGTGTCAGTTATTGGGATGCAGACATAGTAGGATGGCATATGTTGTGACGTAGTTCCTTGTGTACGACTGTGGTGTCCCAATGTAGTCTGAAGCAATACATGTATGCTCAGTACGTGGTACTGCTGGTGACTCCAGCTCACATATGAACTGTTGTGCTACCTGAAGCTGTAGACCTAAACAGCACAGTATGTTGTATGTTCACAGTCCCTGGTAACACTGTCTTGTGTGTTTCCTGTAGTCTGCACAGATTACATACCACAGGCATAGGTATCTGTAAGTAGGGGCACACGGTACTATAAGGTACACACGTAATGCTCATCTGTGTCGGCATACATCTGTGTGTTGTATGTATGTCTGATGTGTATTTAATGATGCCTGTACAATGCCCGCAATGACATGTGTGTTACAGGGTATGTGTGTGTACCTAGCCACATGTATACTCTGTTACAGCAGTATGCCAGCTATATTAACAACGTGCACATATGTTAGGTAGGGGTATGGCATCAAAGACTAGGGTGGTTTACCAGTAATACTGTAAATGTACATGACATTCATTGCATTGGATGACATATCTCTTCATGCATTAGCCTGATATATACCCCCGGGGTGAGGTTGTGCATTGTATCCCAAACAGTGTGCTGACTACTGGTGTATACTGGTGAGTTATATGGAGTGTTGCAGGCAATGTCAGCCAGTTGTGGGCTTAGCACTGATATGTGGTATGGAATGTGTGTATCCTCTGACAGACAGATAGATGCTATATATGGCAATTAAGTGATATCTGTACTTCATAATGTTAAGTGTGCCATATGACATGCTCACACATATCGTTTAATTGTCTTCCAGGGTTATGGCTCATCAACGTAATCCATCATATTCAGCTACAGAGGAGCAGGAAATACAGAACAGCCTGGTGCAGCACTATAATCTGCTTTTTTCCAGGGCCAGCCAGCACCAGCATGACCGTACTGCACTGTGGCAAGACCTTGTTCGCCAGGTAAATGACATAGGCATGCATAACTGGACATTTGAGCAGGTACACCATCACTGCAGTGATTTAATTAGACATTTCCGGCAGCATGCAACTGATATCCATAGGCAACAGCTTGCCACAGGTGGTGGGGTGGCCATACATACCCCCCTCACCAGAGTGGAGGAGCTGCTCCTAAGCATGGTGGCTAATGGCCTACAGCAGCAACAGCATCACACATGTGTCATCATGGAGGCCGAAGCCACCCAGCAGGATGACATGGGGCGTGCAGGTAATACGCCCTAGCTGTAGACGACCATTACCTGTATTGTTAGAATATGCATATGTGAGATGTGTACTGTCTGTTTAGCAGTTGTGCTGCCTAACATGTGCAATACTGATATTTGGAATAGCATCCGTACACCTGTGACTGTTGACTGTTATTCCACTGTTGTTTAGCACACTCACAGTAGCAATGCCACAGATGTGACCACTGACAAACTGTGTCATATTCTTCTAGGTCCCTCTGGAGTGACAGCAGGGCAGACAATACATGCTGGTGAGTGTGTTAACACTTTAATATTGGTAATGAAATGTGCATGTCATATGTGAGGTGTAGGCCATGTACACGTAACACACCTACGCATAATGCATGCTGTGTATGTTTGCTGTGAGACATCAATCATCTCAGTAAAGTCAGTAGCTGCCTCAATCACATGCAATGCACAGTGCAGCAGACGCAATTGTGGCAACACTGTACTGCACATTGGATATGCATAGTTGCTACAGCTGTACACAACAGAACACGTTTATCATACGCAATACACGAAAACATGCTACATTTGGCATTACCTCACACCCGCTGTAAGGTCACACTTCAGTATTCCACATGTCATGCGCACACACATGATGTACCTCAGGGGTAGAGGCCTATCATGGGGCTGTGCAACACTCTGCAACACATAACACAGTCATGTTAGGCAATGCTCCCAATTGGGCACCTCACACACCCATGTACAAGGTGGCTGTGTAATTGTGAATGTAGCCACGGCACTGCAGTTCAGGTACAGCATGCTAGGCGGTGGTCTTGCACACATTAGTAGCTGTGTGTGACCACAAGATGCATGTTGATGATGGCACAGGGTACTACATCCCATCAGGGGTGTAGCTAGGATTTTCGAATTTGTACTGACAGCTCTCAAACTGCTACCCCCCTCCCCAGCCAAGCTTCGGCCATTCTAGTAATTCACGGTTTGCTCTTTTAGTGTCGATGAAGAGGCATTCGCTGTAATGCCTCTTCAGTAATATAATATAAATTCACTCAAACTCGGTTCCTTGAATTGAAAATTAACCTGAAATGTCAGTTCTTTGAAAAATGCAGCATGGTAGTTGGGGTAGAGACGTTATGCTTTTGTTTTCTGTAACTAAGGTACAGGTTTTGAGCTTGAGTAAATTACTAACCACCTGCTACCACTAACTAGGATGTTTCATTCACACACACACCCCTACCTACCTCTTAGTGCAAGAAATATGGACAAAGCCTAAAATAAACAGGGACAGATATTAAATAATGTTCTCGTGAACTTAGAAAGTTGCTAGAATAACAGGATTTGTGCTAGTATGAATTTTTCTAAAGGACATGAAGTCTGAAGCTCAAATGTCTGTCATTATTTAGAAACTTCAGCCTTCAATGATTTTCTAGAAAATCACAAAATTTATGAGGAACAGACACAAAATATGGGGCAAAAATCTGGACATTCTGCAAAATTTGGACAATTAAGAGGTATGCTACCTACCCCACACACACACACAACCTCTCAACCTCTTACAGCAACAAACTCATAAATAAAACTGAGGCAAAGGCTCAAAAATAAGGACATTTTTTTTTAAATATTGCTCTTATAAACTTAGAAAGATAATAGAATAGTAGTAGGTCTTGCATCAGTACGAATTTTCTGAAAGGTATGAAATCTGAAACTGAAATGTCTGCATTATTTTCTAACTTCAGTCTTTAACAATTTGCCACTAATTTGCCAGAAAACTGCAATTTTATGAAAAACGGACCAAAAATGTGATGCAAAAATATAAAATTGCCACACAATACAGCTGGGAACCTGTCAAAGGAGGGACACCATTTTAATATGAGCACAGTTAACTTAGAGCAGCTGACAAAATTAGAGAATCTACATGCATTTCTGAAATAAAAGTAATGTATAACTCTGATCATTACAGTTATTTATAAAAGTAAAGTAAACCCTCTATGTTTTCTTCCAAAATTGCTATTTTGTGGAGGGATCATTAGGGAAGAGCAACATTTTGAGCCAAAATCAGGGACAGTTGAGGTTTGGCTATGCCTAATTCTATAAAGCAATTTGCATGTACCTCTCAACCTGTTAATGCAATAAATCTGGACAAGGCCAAATATATTGAGGGAACATATAAACAGTATTAAAAATTGCTCTTGTATAAACTGGGACAGTTGATAGAACAGGTCTTATTTTAGCATGCATTTTTCTGAAGGTTATAAAGTCTGAAACTAGTGTGTCATTATTCAATGACTTAATTCCTAAATCATTTGCCAGAAAACCACAAATTGAGGAACAAACCAAAAATAAGAAGCAAAAAATCTATTCATTCTTTGAAAATCTGGACAGTTGGGAAGTATAGTTCAGCTGGGGCTGTCTAAGTTTGCCGCCCTTCCCCCCCACAAAACCATGGTCGAATGGAGCCTCCCCCTGCAGCCATTACAATGATCCATTACTTTGCTATTTCACTCCATTTACCATAAACACTAATGTGCATACTGATTTACTTCTATGATGATTTGAACTTCATTTGAAAGTTTTATTTTGCATTTTACAGCACAAACACTAAGACATCTGCTAAACAAACTTGGCATTAAAACTTCTCTGCCCTTGAAACTCGCATTCATTGAAACATTAAAACCCACATTCAAAGAAAAATAAATTTTACCCGTGGCAGATAAAAATTAATTCTGGGCTGCTTTTAAATCATAGGCCCCTTGCATATGAAACATACATGTGCTCTTTGATACACCTTCCTATTGCTTTGAACATTTTTCCAGTAAACGATGAAACAAAACTGCCCAATTCAGAACATTTCCATCATAAAAGTCTAGTCAAACTTCTACAGTCCACCATTATCAGTAAATAATATGCACAATCTCTGAAGTAGTAAAAAAAGTCATCTAAATAATTCCACATTAAATAAATCTAACTAATGAAGAGTTTGCTGCTAGCAATCATCTTTATATTTCATGACTTCACCGAAAAATAGTGTCTGATGCCCCTGAGGAATAAATTGCCTAAATTACATTAATAATAAGCTAGTAATATTGCAATACTAAATGGATGGCAAACTGATAACAGGCTCATAGTTAGTGTCTTAACTTTCAGTACAGCAGCATTCACCCCTTATGGGAGTAGAACCAACAACCTTCTGCATTAAAAGCAAGTACACAACATTTTGTGCTACTAGCAATGTGAGCCGACTTAGCATAATCAGCACTAAACTTCTCTTCCCCTGCAGCTCTCAGTTCCTTGTAAAATCTATGCAATACTCAACTACATCTCAACTTCACAGCACAAGAATTCTGGAAAAAGCCAAATTTATTGGGGTGGGTCAAAAGGGCAAAAAACAGGAACACATTAAACATTGCTTGTATAATCTTGGAAAGCTGCTAGAATAAAATGCTGTGTTACCATCATACATTTTACTGCCAAGGTCACTGTGCAAAATAGTCAGAACAACATACCACTATGCCAAATCACCTGCTTTGTGAAAGACAGGAAGACTGAAACTTAAATGGCTATCATTTAATGAATTCAGTTCTCACCATAGCTGTCAACCTCTTAGCACAAAACACCTGGACAAACCCAGTAATGAGGGAATACAGCCCTCAAACATATTCAGTGAATTCAGTTCTTGCCATAGCTGTTAACCTTAGCACAAAAAACCTGGACAAAGCCAACAACAGGGTATTACAGTCCCAAAAATAAGGACAAATTTCAAATAGTCATAAACTTAAAAAAATTGCTATAAAAAAGGTTGTGTTAGTATATATTTATTGCTAGAATAAAAAGTTGTTTTACTATGTCACAAACACAGGGATAAGATGCAGACTCCACACAGAAGGCACCCCAGCCAATAAACCAGAAAACCTACAACTGTGAGGCAACAATACTGCCACTGCACCATCAAATATGTAAGGAAGTAAACATTCAGAAACCTGAAGTCTGAAATTTAAATGCCTGTCAATTTGTTAATCAGGACAGTCTGACTTGGAACAAAAAAAAAAAAACACAATTCTCAGCAGAGGCCCAGGAAAAAATAATGCAGATATGTCTTTGTAACATGGGAGGACACAAAAGCAAACCCACACAAACACAGGGAGAAGATACAGACCCCCCCACAAAGAAGGCACCCCAGCCAACAAAAGCAAACCCACACAAACACAGGGAGAAGATACAGACCCCCCGACAAAGAAGGCACCCCAGCCAAGAACCTACAGCTGTGAGGCATCAATGCTACGTTGCTACCACTGCACCATCAAATTTCAAGCATTGCAATATTTAAAAACCACAGATATGATACAGATATTGATCAGATCAAATATGAGGCAAAAATCTGCATTTTTTTTTACAAATGGTGGTGGGTAGGGAATTCAGGTCTTTAACACCTACATACAAGGTACAGGGTTCAAGCCTGAGGTATTCTCTACTACACCACCATGAGTAATCACCAGTACATCCCACCTGGGGCATTTTCACACACATACTGTTTGCAAGTAATAAACAGTATACACTTGTCCAACTTGCGGGAAACTCTTACAACCCAAAGTGGATGGATGGGTAATCTAAGCCCAAAAGAACTGTGAGATGGTATATAGGACCCATTAAGGAGGATCCTCTTGTAGATCACCTGACAGAATAAGGATGTGCCAATTATTTGTTAGTTTTAGAGTCCCTTTGATGGTTATACAATTAGAGTGAATGCCAACCAGTAGATCCACAATGATGGAAGGAACCAATAAAGAGCAGAAAGACCAAAGTATCAAAAGGCTGAGCAATGAAGTACAGCGGTATCAAAGGAGGCCCTATTTCCTTGATACAAGGCCAAGACAATCACGTTTGCTAAAGGTGTGAAGAAGAGGCCTCATGTTGACTCCCCAAATGTAATTACAGTGAGTACCAATAGCGCAAACACCATCACTCACACTGATCACTTCCAGTGATATGCAAAGATAGAATGTTTTTGAAAGGAGGTACATCCCCTGCACCTAGCATAAGGGTAGATACTTATACATACTAACCTCCATGTTCATACTGCACTGAGGACAAGAGCAACATCAATCCGAGCTGAAGGTGGTTTTCGGTGAGATTCACTCCCACAACTGGCAGTCATACCCATCAGGTTCCTGAATATGGACCAAGCGTCTACAGTAATAACACCCCTGCACAGACACACACACACACTCACACACACACGCACACACACACACACACACACACACACACACACACACACACACACACACACACACACACACACACACTCACTCTCTATTACTCACCAACCCTCGGTTCGCAAGACCCTTGAGACCAACCACACACACTCACACACACTCACTCTCTATTACTCACCAACCCTCGGTTCGCAAGACCCTTGAGACCAACACAACGCAATCGAATCCTCCCACTTTGAATAAAGCTTCCCTCGTCATACATCCTCCCGCTTCAACATAATGCTTGAATCCTCCTGCTTCCCTCGAAAATCCTCCTGCATTCAACATAACGCTTGAATGAATCCTCCTGCTTATAACGCTTCCCGCTCGAAAAGCACTGGCCGGAAATACATGTGCGTGCGAGCTCCAGGCTGCCCTGCTGACGTCATCGTGCTGTAAAGTGCGAAAAACAAGAAAATTTAAAATGCTAACGCTACCCCCTTCTTA
Organism: Protopterus annectens; assembly: GCF_019279795.1. Lineage (NCBI taxonomy): Eukaryota > Metazoa > Chordata > Ceratodontiformes > Protopteridae > Protopterus > Protopterus annectens. Next base: position 673,527,943 of record NC_056732.1, read on the forward strand.
ATAAGTTGTACTGAAATCAGTACAGTGCGTATGCCTCCCGACGTTCCTGCATTCCATCCAGTTACAGTGACCACAGTACTACTCATAGCAGTCATTGCTTTGCACCTCAGTTTTGTGTGTGTGCAAACATATGCACCTATACACAATATGCATAGCATGTTGTCGGTGTGCTTACATATGCCAGTATACACAATATGCACAGCAGTCACCATCCACACAAAGTGTCACATATATGTTGTGGAATGCTAGTGGGTGCATAAGTCACTTGACACACATTGGGTATGTGTGGTGTTTAATGTTGCAGTCGTGTAGCATGCCATGCCATGTCTGGCACCCACATATCTGCAATATGTCCCACACTCACCATAACCACTGTACACTAGTCATGTCGAGCATTGGGATTCCTTCATGTCAACATGCACCGCACATCCCGTGTGCATACATAGCATGCATGTGCTACACCCGTGCCCACTATTATCTGCTGTGGACACAGACACTACACTCAGACATGGATATCTATGTGTCACAGAGATAACACATGCAGCCATGGCATGTATACTTGTGAATGATGGTGCACAGGCCATTTCAGAGCTGATAATACCTGCACAGCAATGTTGTGTCCATGTACACATTGTGTTCCAGGGTGTAGCCAATCACTGAACAACTACACAGGTGCATCAAAGCCATGTATACTGCCATTTAATAGGGGCGTCTACACTTGCACTGCATGGTCTTGTGCAACACATATTCTGCATGCTGACATGTATATGGTGACTGTCTACCTTGTGATACTGACACCCACCTTCACCCACTATGGAGTATGTGTTGAATTGCTGGTATGTGTGTATGTGCTGTAATGAGGTGTGTATGGTTGTTCAGGTGTGCATGTGTGCATGTGTGCCTGTGTTCATGTGTGCATGTGTGCAAGTGTTGACGTGTGCATGTGTGCATGTGTGCATGTGTGCATGTGTGCATGCGTGCATGTGCGCATGTGTTCATGTGTGCATGTGTTCATGTGTTCATGTGTGCATGTGTGCATGTATGCATGTGCAGACCGTAACGTGTATTTCCTGTCTTCCTCTCACAGGTGCTGAGTTAGGGGTTGCCAAAGCAGCAGGCAACCTGAAGCCACTGCCACGAATAGTGCTGATGATGACACATGTATATTGGCACAGGAAGATTTGACAGGGTCTGTCGTTGGTCCGCCAATCAACAGTACACAGCATTCAACCCCATCTATGCTCACACTTATACTGTCAATACATCCCTCACTACCAATGGCCATAGGCGAGGGACAGCATACAGTTGCCAGTGACCAGGAGAGTGTGGTACCCATGGCACTTGCATCCCCTCACAGCAGCCATAGCCATAGACCTGGAATGGTACCACATAGGCAGCGGTCCAGGGGTCTCGGGGGAGCACCACTGGTTGTATTGTCCCTGGCAGGCATGCCCTCACATGTGTTAAGACGACCAGTATGTTCCGGGCTGTAATGCAGGCTCAGGCACGTATGGAACGGTACACCAGGCAGGGACCTAGGGTGCAGAGAGCACATTACATCGCTATCAATGACAGCATCCATGACCTTGCCGGTGCCATCTGGACTTACACTGAGGTCGTTGATAGACATTGGGGGGAGACATTAGATGTCCTCCACAACATGTCTTCCATGAGCCAGGACCGTGCGGGATGGTTGCGACGTCGACACGGATGCATGCCAGCAACAGCAACAACAGCTGGCAGTGGTTGCGGACAACCCACAGTTCACAGCCACTCCCGTAGTGGCAGTACCAGCCCCAGCAATGCTGGGGCTGGCCTGTCCATTGACCGTCCCAGTAGACCACGTGCACATGGCTCTGGCCAGTCCCAGCAGGGACATGGGTCCAGTCGTCATACCTCTGCCTCTAATGACAGTACCCAGTCAGGGTTGGTACCCAATACTGTCCTTAGCACCCCAGCCAGGCACAGGTACTGTGTCCGTGGCCGGAGACAGTGATCTGTACAGCCTAGCAGGTACAGTCTGTGGCTGTCCCACAAACTACCATATATGGCAGCCACATGGTGGAGCTGTGTGCATGCAGACACACACACATTAACCAAACAACTAGGGCTCACACATACACACACACATTACATCAACATTGGCCCATGCTGTACTGTTGTCCCTCATACACACGCACACACACACACACACACACACACACACACACACACACACAAACACACACACACACACACACACACACACACACACACACACATACACACACACACACACACACACACACACACACACACACACAGACATGTCGATTGGATGGGTCAATGTCAGGCTCTGGCAAACAACATAATGCCCTGTGCATATGATGATACCTGTGTTGCCTCCTGTCATCTGCATCATTGACGGAGGGACAGGCTAACATGGTGCTGATTCACAGGGTGACACTATAGCAGTGTAGCAATAATAGCAAGTTGTCAACAAGGAAGTGTAACGACATCCTTGTAGGTATATCTGAGCGGACATTATGCATCAAAGCTCTGATTGTCAATGTAGCATTGTTTACACCACTGTTAGGTCTGAGTATGTGTTGTCCATCCATGTGCCACTTGGCTGAAGTGTAATGTGTTGCCAGCATGTGTTAGTAAGTGTACAGTACGTGTGTGATGTGTGAAGTACAGATTAGCAAGTGTACATCTGTGATCATGGTGGGTGTGCACTGTCTGCATGTACCTGCATAGTGGACACTTGGGACATGTGGCATACCCTGTCATACACATTGTTGACATCTCATAGTATCTTTCAATGGCCAGTACGCATTCTACTACAGTTATGTACTAACTTGGGTAGACGTGTGTATGACATGGGTTGACACTATGCTGTGGGTGATACCGTTAATATCTGTCAATGATTTGCGGTCTGGTAGTATACACAACCTCAACAGCATGACTATAAGCAATCATTGGATGATGTCCTGACAAATGACACACAGTAGTAGGGAACCCAGTAACAATTGGATCCTTCTGGTGCTACACTATAACACTAACCAGTGGTAATGACCGCCACCCACTCCTGTAACCACACCTGTTTGGCATATAGCCCCCTTAGGTACATGCAGACACACTAGGGATATGTCCATCCAAATCTGGAAATGCATGGATTGGCCTACAATGCATTCCCTCGATGGTATGCATATCCTACACAAGGGTATCATGCAGACTGATACATGCTGTATAGCAGTAAGCCAACTATGGCATAGTCATCCTCATATACTATACATACTATGCCATCAGTTCCACACAGGTGGTAGCCCTCAACATGTATGTTGGGTACCAATGCATACATCCAGCCTCATGTTATGTCATGTGTCCCTTGGTATCCACATATCCATAGGTATTGTGGAGTCCCAAGGTGTATCACATAAGGCATTAGAGGCCTGACTGCATATCCACAAGGCAGTCGTACACCTATAAAGACTGTCCATTCTTGGCAGTCTTTGTTGTGTATGACCATGTCTGACATATGCCCTCACTCATACTACTCTTAAGTAACTGTCATGGGTGTGTGTGCCAGAGATGACATTGGCCACAGAACACGACAGTGGACGGCCTTGTCACATACATACATATGTGACCTATGATCTGTGAAGCAGCAGCACAACCTGTCAATGGAAACAAGTGTATACATGTAGTATGCAGGCTTCACACCTATGTACTGATTGAGGGGACATGTACACATATATATTTGCCACGCAGATACCTGATGTGTGCAATGCAATTACTTTTGTAATTATACTATGTCATACCATAGTAAAAGCAAAACTCACACCGCATTGACCAACAGTGACATGCACACAGTCAGCATTTGCAGGATTCAAACCTCTACCTAGCTATGTTATGATACTAGAGAGCTATGCATTAGCATGGCGTGCTATCTGCTTAATTGGGTGGTTTCTCTTTTCCGGCTGTATTTGTAGGATAGTGACATCATCAGCCATTCCAAAGAGGAATGTACCTCTTTTAGTGTGTTTTCTCAGTCTCCAAAAAGGGCACTCTTTTCAAAGACAATTGCACACATACACACCCCCCCCACACACTCATTGTTTGCAGGATTCAAATCCCTACTTAACTATGTTATGATACTACAGGGAGACGCATTAACACAGCGTGCTATTTGCTTTACTAGCTGCTATCCCTTCTCCTGCTGTATTTGTAGGATGGTGACATCATCAGACTTTCCAAAGAGGAATGTACCTCTTTTAGTGAGTTGTCTCCAAAAAGGGGACACCTCTCAAAGGAAACTGCACACATACACACACACACTCACTGTTTGCAGGATTTCAACCCCAACCTATGTTATGATACTACTCTCCAGTCTAGCTGGTGGATATTTTGATATTGACACAATGTCACATCTGCCTCATGTACACAGACAACCCTCTCCTCCTCCCGACAAACTCAGATATATGTGTGAGATGCACCTATATAGACATACAGGGTGCTGAACTCTCTCGACCCATGACTGGCACAGTCTATCAGGTGGTGAAGGTAACCACACACACCACATATCAGTCTCACATATCCTCTAGCAACAGCACTCAATCCACATTATCACGCATAGACATACTCGGATGCTGTAAATGTACTCTACCTAAGCAGCAGAGACCTCCAAAGCAGACACACACACACCTGCTACCCCACTACAATACCCACATATCACATAGTTCACAATGTCAGTGTGCCACACAGTCACTGCCCTTCAGGCTAAACAATTTTAAATAGAGTTGCTTGCTACTGAGATTTGTCTGCATACATCAACTGGACATAAGCTGATTTAAGTATATTTCCTGCATTTTATTGTGGTTTTATAATTTGGACTGATTCCTCAGATCTAGCTCTGTTGAAACTGTCTTGTGTGTATCTCTGAAGCTCTGCACTAGTTGCTAAACTGCTTTGAAATTCCTTTAAGTGTTAATTAGCTTGGGGGGTTTCTAATAACATTAAAACCTGTGTTGGTTACATCTCTTGTAATCATTTTAAATAGAGTTGCTTGCTACTGAGATTTGTCTGCATACATCAACTGGACATAAGCTGATTTAAGTATATTTCCTGCATTTTATTGTGGTTTTATAATTTGGACTGATTCCTCAGATCTAGCTCTGTTGAAACTGTCTTGTGTGTATCTCTGAAGCACTGCACTAGTTGCTAAACTGCTTTGAAATTCCTTTAAGTGTTAATTAGCTTGGGGGGTTTCTAATAACATTAAAACCTGTGTTGGTTACATCTCTTGTAATCATTTTAAATAGAGTTGCTTGCTACTGAGATTTGTCTGCATACATCAACTGGACATAAGCTGATTTAAGTATATTTCCTGCATTTTATTGTGGTTTTATAATTTGGACTGATTCCTCAGATCTAGCTCTGTTGAAACTGTCTTGTGTGTATCTCTGAAGCTCTGCACTAGTTGCTAATCTGCTTTGAAATTCCTTTAAGTGTTAATTAGCTTGGGGGTTTCTGATAACATTAAAACCTGTGTTGGTTACATCTCTTGTAATCATTTTAAATAGAGTTGCTTGCTACTGAGATTTGTCTGCATACATCAACTGGACATAAGCTGATTTAAGTATATTTCCTGCATTTTATTGTGGTTTTATAATTTGGACTGATTCCTCAGATCTAGCTCTGTTGAAACTGTCTTGTGTGTATCTCTGAAGCTCTGCACTAGTTGCTAAACTGCTTTGAAATTCCTTTAAGTGTTAATTAGCTTGGGGGGTTTCTAATAACATTAAAACCTGTGTTGTTTACATCTCTTGTAATCATTTTAAATAGAGTTGCGTGCTACTGAGATTTGTCTGCATACATCAACTGGACATAAGCTGATTTAAGTATATTTCCTGCATTTTATTGTGGTTTTATAATTTGGACTGATTCCTCAGATCTAGCTCTGTTGAAACTGTCTTGTGTGTATCTCTGAAGCTCTGCACTAGTTGCTAAACTGCTTTGAAATTCCTTTAAGTGTTAATTAGCTTGGGGGTTTCTGATAACATTAAAACCTGTGTTGGTTACATCTCTTGTAATCATTTTAAATAGAGTTGCTTGCTACTGAGATTTGTCTGCATACATCAACTGGACATAAGCTGATTTAAGTATATTTCCTGCATTTTATTGTGGTTTTATAATTTGGACTGATTCCTCAGATCTAGCTCTGTTGAAACTGTCTTGTGTGTATCTCTGAAGCTCTGCACTAGTTGCTAAACTGCTTTGAAATTCCTTTAAGTGTTAATTAGCTTGGGGGTTTCTGATAACATTAAAACCTGTGTTGGTTACATCTCTTGTAATCATTTTAAATAGAGTTGCTTGCTACTGAGATTTGTCTGCATACATCAACTGGACATAAGCTGATTTAAGTATATTTCCTTCATTTTATTGTGGTTTTATAATTTGGACTGATTCCTCAGATCTAGCTCTGTTGAAACTGTCTTGTGTGTATCTCTGAAGCTCTGCACTAGTTGCTAAACTGCTTTGAAATTCCTTTAAGTGTTAATTAGCTTGGGGGTTTCTGATAACATTAAAACCTGTGTTGGTTACATCTCTTGTAATCATTTTAAATAGAGTTGCTTGCTACTGAGATTTGTCTGCATACATCAACTGGACATAAGCTGATTTAAGTATATTTCCTGCATTTTATTGTGGTTTTATAATTTGGACTGATTCCTCAGATCTAGCTCTGTTGAAACTGTCTTGTGTGTATCTCTGAAGCTCTGCACTAGTTGCTAAACTGCTTTGAAATTCCTTTAAGTGTTAATTAGCTTGGAGGGTTTTTGATAACATTAAACCTGTGTTGGTTACATCTCTTGTAATCATTTTAAATAGAGTTGCTTGCTACTGAGATTTGTCTGCATACATCAACTGGACATAAGCTGATTTAAGTATATTTCCTTCATTTTATTGTGGTTTTATAATTTGGACTGATTCCTCAGATCTAGCTCTGTTGAAACTGTCTTGTGTGTATCTCTGAAGCTCTGCACTAGTTGCTAAACTGCTTTGAAATTCCTTTAAGTGTTAATTAGCTTGGGGGTTTCTGATAACATTAAAACCTGTGTTGGTTACATCTCTTGTAATCATTTTAAATAGAGTTGCTTGCTACTGAGATTTGTCTGCATACATCAACTGGACATAAGCTGATTTAAGTATATTTCCTGCATTTTATTGTGGTTTTATAATTTGGACTGATTCCTCAGATCTAGCTCTGTTGAAACTGTCTTGTGTGTATCTCTGAAGCTCTGCACTAGTTGCTAAACTGCTTTGAAATTCCTTTAAGTGTTAATTAGCTTGGGGGGGTTTTGATAACATTAAAACCTGTGTTGGTTACATCTCTTGTAATCATTTTAAATAGAGTTGCTTGCTACTGAGATTTGTCTGCATACATCAACTGGACATAAGCTGATTTAAGTATATTTCCTGCATTTTATTGTGGTTTTATAATTTGGACTGATTCCTCAGATCTAGCTCTGTTGAAACTGTCTTCCCCACCTCCCCTCCCTATTCTTGGTAGTAGTTTAAATTTGGTGGCTTTTGCAGTGCCCGCACCACTGTAGATTTGATCTAGGACACTCCCCCAGTCCCATCTCTTTACCGCATTCTATCTAATAAACCCTTTCTGCACTTGCTTTTAGTCCTTTTTAATTTAATTACTTTTTTCAAACTGTGTGTGGACTAATATTGCTACATACTCAAGTGTGCCAGCTTGTACTGCATGTGAATTGTTTTTACTACTGTTTTTGCTACTTTTCTGAAAAAAAAAAAAAATCTGCTTTTACTGTATTTGTATTTCTTCCTAATTTATTTTGCTTTTGCGTCATCTTAAAAGTACTCAGTTGTATTTATTACTTCTTGGTGCAACTCATTCTAAGCCTTTTAGTTTAAGCACTTGGGCTTCAGACCAGTTGTTTTACATTAAGAAGGTTTGTGGTTTGCACTGTAGTGGCAGGACAGGTAGCTTACATCCTTCTAAGTTGGGAACTGCTGATTGAGGGCTCAGTGTCAGTTATTCTAAAAGTGTATTAATTCTGGTTTAAGCACTTGGGCTTCAGGCCAGTTATTTTACATTAAAAGGGTTTGTGGTCTGCACTCTTGTGGGAGGAGAGGCTGGACTCTGCCCTTCTGAGCTGGGAATTTCTGGTTAAAGGCTTATAGTGCCTGCATATTTGAACTGCTTCTTACTGAAATTGGTACACCTTGTTTGTTTTAGCGTAGACTAGATCCAGGCCTGCTGGATCTAGTTTGTTTGTATAACTTAAGCACTATTCCAGGCATTCTTCAAAGTATTCAATTGTATTTATTACTGCTTGGTAGTAACTTGATTAAAGTGTAGCTATCATTCTAAGTCTTTGGATTAAGCACTTGGGCTTCAGACCAGTTGTTTTACATTAGGAAGGTTTGTGGCCTGCACTGTGGTGGCAGGACAGGTGGCTTACATCCTTCTAAGTTGGGAACTGCTGATTGAGGGCTCAGTGTCTGTTATTCTAAAAGTGTATTAGTTCTGGTTTAAGCACTTGGGCTTCAGGCCAGTTATTTTACATTAAGAAGGTTCGTGGTCTGCACTCTTGTGGGAGGAGAGGCTGAATTCTGCCCTTCTGAGCTGGGAATTTCTGGTTAAAGGTTTATAGTGCCTGCATATTTCAACTGTTTCTTACTGTAATTGGTACACCTTGTTTGCTGTAGTCCTCTCTTAAAACCCAGTTGCCTCGTGGTTTTGGCATCCTTTCAGGCTTGTTGGCTGTTGGTGAAGCACCCACCAAGAGGAGAAAACGCTGAGAGAAGAAATGAGCCACTTTTGAGATTTGAAGTATTTTTCCTCTGTTTATTTGCTAAGTTTTTCTGCATAGTTACCTAGTTTGAGCATTTTCTGGCTTGTTAAACTTGATTTCTGCATTAGTAGCTGTATTTAGAGCACAACCAAAAGCTATTTACTGAATTTCCTGTTTGCACTTAATTTTAAAATCGTTTTTTTTTTCGCAAAACTTGCATATTTTCTGTCTTTGGCCTAGCACTCTTGTGTGGGGTCATTTACTGTACTCCAAAAAAAAAAAAAAAAGCTCAGCACTTGTCTTAAAAGCATGTTCTTTTCAGGTTTAGCACTTCTGTATTATACAAAGTCCCTCACTAGCGAACCCCCCCCCCCAGGAGTACCCACTTCCTTACTAAGTCCTCTCTTATTCAGTTACACCCCTAACTTCTTAATTTCTCTAGCATGTCGAAGGGCCAGATGCTGGCGTCCTCCCCTGTACAGTTGGTGAATCTGGGAATATTGAGGCAATGTTACAATTGCCTCATGTACACAGACAACCCTCTCCTCCTCCCACATAACACAAATACTTGCGAGAGATGCAGCTATTTGGCCAAACTGGAGGCTGAGCTCTCTCAACTCAGGACTGGCAAGACCAGACAGGAGTAGAAAGCAACTACACACACCACAAAACCAGTCTCACATAAAGCTATCACAACAATGAATCAAACACATAAACACACTAAGACATACTCGGAGGCTCTGAGCAAAAATTTACCTAAACAGCAGAGGCCTCCAAAGCAGACACCCAAGACACACCACAGGCAACACATAAACCACAAAATCAGTGTGCAAAGCAGTCACAGCCCTTAAGGCCAAATACAACACCAAACATACTTGTCATAGGTGACTCCATAGTCAGACACACTGACGTCCCACTCACCAGGCTGAATAAGGAGAGGGTCACAGTAAGCTGCCTATCAGGCGCTAGAATCCGCCACATAACACACGCACTCGGGTCACTCCACAGCAAGTACAAATATGACACAGTCATTGTCCATGCTGGTGTGAATGACCTGAGATGTACCTCCCTGGACTACATGAAAAGAGACATAGAGGAGCTCTCTGATTATGTAGCCCAGGCAGGTATGACCCTGACCCTGAGCAGTATCCTTCCTTCACCAAGAATGATGCCACAACATAGAGACAAGATGATCAGCTTTAACAATTGGCTTAATTTCTGGTGTCATTCAAAGGGGATCCAGTGTCTGTCTGCCTGGGATGACATGCTTGACAAGCCACGCTGCTTCGCAAGAGACGGCTTGCACCTGTCATCCCTGGGATTCCGGATATTGGCTAAGGCTCTTGCCACCCCCATAGTGCCTTTTTAGGCAAGGCTCAAATTCTAAACCTACCATCCTAGAAAACAAAAATGGGAAGAAACTAAGGGTAATGCTGCTCAATGCCAGAAGTCTAAATCTCAAAATGCACGCACTCGAGGCCCTTCTCAGTATGGAGAACATCGATGTTTGTGCTGTAACTGAAACCTGGTTCAAGGCTCCTGAGAGCACCCCGGCACTATCAGGTTTTACCTCATATCATGCTCCGCCCCAAAACCCGGACCACACCACAAAAGGAGGGGGTGTATCCATATTCATCAAGGATACCCACACCTCCAGGTTGGTGGCAATGCACGAAGCATCAGAAACCATCCAGGTGCAATTAACCATAGGCAAAACTGCTCTACAATTTGTAGCATGCTACAGGCCACCCTCTCAAACTCAGGAACCCCACACAGCCTTCCTGAAGACACTGGAGGGTATAAATGTATCTCCAAACACCATTATATTGGGTGACTTCAACTACCCGAATATAGACTGGGAACATTACTCAAGCCCCAACTTTTAGCCCAAAGGTTCCTGGAGTTCATAAATTCAAATGCCATGGAACAACTAGTCACCGTTCCCACAAGAGGAGAAAATATACTAGATCTCATCATCACAAACATGGGGACAAAATGCTCCACACTGGAAGTATATCCTCATTGGTGAGATCAGATCATAAACTAATCTCACTGGAAATTCACATCCCGCCCCCACCCCAAACAAAAAGACCACAGTGAAGAACTTCTCGAAGCAAACTTCACACTACTCAAGACTGGTGTGGTATCCTTCAAGGCCCCGAGCCAGTGGAAACCACAACCCAAGCTGCGGAAGCCCTTACAAATGCCTTCTACGAACACCTCCAGGACTGCATGGATCAGGCAATCCCTAATAAAACCAAGACTCTTTCCACCAAGGGCAAACGTCCAGTCTGGTGGACCCCAGCCATAAACAAACTTTACAATAAGAGGAGAAAGCTGTTACATGATAGAGCAAAATCCATAAAAGAGAAGACTCCCTTGATCATTATTAGTAAAAAAATACGAGCACTCATAAAATCATCCAAGGCCAACTTTGAGAGAAAAATTGCCATAGATTCAAAAGACAATCATAAGGCCTTCTTCAGCTATGTTAGAAACCTGGGTGGAATCTCCCAGATATGCTCAGAATTAGTCCAAAATTATACAAAAATCACTGAACCCACAGACATTGCCAACATACTGGCGGACAGGTTCAGTGCAAACTTTACCCCCCTCTCCCCCCCAAAAGGAGAGATAACTATCCCAGCGGAGTGTAGCCTCCCAGACATCTCAAATGCGCAGGTAAAAGCTGCTCTCTAAAGCTAAAACACAGCATCAATGGGACCGGATGGTGTCCCCGGCTGTGTGCTACATGAACTCAATGAGGAACTAAACCCGCACATAAGGCAGCTGTTTAATCTTAGCCTTACCACAGGATACGTGCCCAAGGAGTGGCGTACGGCAACAGTGGTCCCACTCCACAAAGGCGGTGCCTCTACAGACCCTGGTAATTACCGCCCCATAAGCTTAACAAGCCTGGTCTGCAAAGCTATGGAGAGGATCATAATGGAACTCATAAACAAAGACATAGGGGACTTGCAGACATTGGACCCGACCCAGTTTGGCTTTGTCAAGGGCAGATCATGCCTTTTGAACTTGGTCGACTTCTTCGAAACAGTCACCAAGGCCATTGATGAGGGAAAGGCAGTCCATACAGCCTACCTTGACCTTGCAAAAGCTTTCACACAATACCCCACTCAGGTATTATAGAGAAACTTACCAGCTTAAATGTAAACCCATATGTCACAAGATGGGTTGCAAACTGGCTAAAGGACAGAACCCACAGGGTCAGAGTTGCTGGCACCATGTCAGACTCCAAGCCGGTCACAAGTGGTGTCCCACAGGGCTCAGTCCTTGGCCCCTGTTGTTCGGCATCTACTTCTCAGAAGTACAGGCAAACATAGGAGGACTATGGCTGACAAAGTTTGCAGATGACTGCAAACTGGGCGCCATAGTGGAAAGTACATCGGACACAGATATCCTTCAGAGGGTCTCACGGAAACTGATAGCTGGTGCCAGAGCCATGGCCTGAAGTTAAATGCCAAAAAATGTATAGTCATACCCTTTGGGAAAAACAAGGTAACCCCAAGCTACCATATAGGTGGCAATCCACTAAGCACAGAAGAGGTTATCAGGGACCTGGGGACCCAGGTTGACAGTGGCCTTTCTTTTGACACTCACATTGCTAAAGTGGTTAGAAAGACCTTCTACATTGCCCACCTGATCATGAAGGGATTCACATCCAGATCAAGTGAGGTCATTGTTCCCTGTACTCTTCACTTATCAGACCAATGATCGAGTACAATGCCCCATTCGGGATGTATCTCACCCGACACCTGCAGCAATTGGAGAGACCCCAAAAGTTCCTCAGCAAAAGGATAAAGGGATTCCAAAATCTGTCATATGCTGCCAGACTGAAGAAACTCCAGCTCTACTCAGTCGCATACCGTCTGCTCAGAGGTGACCTGTGCCTGACATACAAGGCCATGTCCAACCTGGAATTAATGGACATGCTCCACCTCAAAAAATCCAAATCTACCAGATCCACTAGAGCAAATGACTTAAACCTTAGCACGGATATAAATAAGACATGCTGGAGGGATAGATTTGTCACTCAGAGACTCCCTATGCTGTGGAATAAAATCCCGGTCCATGTGAGGCAGAGTACCTCGCTGGCTCTGTTAAAGAGAAATCTTGACCGGTGGATGGGAGATCTTAGGTTTACCCCGGGAATCATCTCTGTGTCACTGCTGGACAGAGGCAAAACAAACTAATGGGCACAATATTTTTTAACATAAGGGGTGGCGTAAGCCACAAAACTTTGGGCTAGGCTTATAAATGCCTTAGGGCAGATAGCCTAGTATAAACCTATGAACCTATGAACCTAATATACTTGTAATAGGTGACACTTATTGTCAGATACACTGATGTACCACTCACCAGCCCTAACAAGGGAATAGTCACTTTGGGCTGTCTGTTGGGTGCCAGGATCTGCCGCATAACACAGGCAGTCAGGTCAATCCAAGGCAAGTACAGAACTGGCACCATCATTGTCCATGCTGGTGTGTATAACTTCAGACATTACTCCCTGGACCACATGACATGATACATGGAGGAACACTCTGATCATGTAGCCCAGGCCAGTATGACCCTGACCTTGTCTAGCATCTTACACCCACCAATTATGATGTCACAGTATACGGACACACATATCACATTCAACAGTTGCCTAACAAATTTGTTTAATTAATAGGGAATACAGTGTCTGTTAGCCTATGGTGACATGCTCAACATGCCACGTAGCTTCACTATGGACAGCTTGCACCTGTCACCCTTGGACTTTGGAATGCTGGCTAAGGCTCTTGCTACCACCATAGTGCCTTTTTTAAGCAGGGCTCAGAAGACAAACCCACCTCCATCGACATTAGAGGTTAAATGAAACTAAGGGTAATTACTGCTCAACAACAGTTGTGTTAACCTCATATTGCGGCCACTCAGGACTCTCCTCAGTATGTAGGATAGTGATATCTGTGCACTGACAGATGCCTGGTTCAGGCTCGCTTATGCACACTAGCATAACTACCAGGTTATATGTCATACCATGCTGTCTGACAACAAGCCTTGGAACAGACAACACAACTAGGGGGGGTATCCATATACATCACAGATACACACACCTCTGGGTTAGTAGCACTGCACAAAGCATCTCAGACCATACATATACAAACACCATTGTGCAATACTGCCTTTCAGTTTGTTGCCTGCTACAGAACACACTCCCAAACTCAGGAGCCACACTCAGCTTTTGTGGGAACTATGAAGAATATGAAGGTCTCCACAGACATCATTATATTGTGCGACTTCATATACACAAATATTGACTGGGGATGCTACTCAAGCCCTGACACCCTCACCCAACAGTCACTACAATTTGTAGACTCATATGCTATGGCACAACCAGTCAGCACAGTCACAAGGGGGAATACATATTGGACCTGATCATCACCAACATGGGGACTCTATGTTCCACACCAGCGATATACCCCACATTGGTAAGGTCAGAACATACATGTATCTCACTGGACATACATATACCCTCCACACACCCATCCTGGGTAATCTTGGTGAACTTCTCATGAGCCAACATCTCACTTCACCACAGCAAGGTGGTATCCTTCAGAGACCCTGAGACAGTGGCAAATATGGCTCACACTGCTGCATCCTTTACATACACATTCTATGAACACCTAGTGGACTGCATGGATTGTGCTATCCAAAATAACAACAGGACTCACTACTCCAATGGCAGGGGACCTGTCTGGTAGACCCCAGCCATTAATAAGCTGTACAATGTCAGGAGGAAGCTACTACATGATAGAGCACAATCCCAGACTGGGAAGACATTTGTTATCTGTACTAGCAGACAGCTACGATTACTCATGAACTTTTCTAAGGGCCGCTTCTACTGGACAATTGCAACAGACGCGTAGGACTATCACACGGCCTTCTTCAGTTATGTCAGGAACCTGGATGGACACTCACTGATATGCTGAGAGTTACTGCATACTGACTAAACCTACCCTGAACCCACTGGCATTGCCAACATCCTGGCAAACAGGTTCAGTGCAGATGTCTCCCACCCATTCCCGCTAAGGAGCAACTATCCATCCCAACAGAGTATAACCTCCCTGACATCACACAGTAGCAGGTGAGTGCTACCCTCCGCAAAGCGTACATCACAGTATCAATGTGACCAGACGGTGTCCCAGCCTGCATCTTACACGAGTATCATGACAGACGTAACCCTCACATTACATCACTGTTCAATATCGGAGTTACCACAGGATATGTACCCAAGGAATGGCATACAGCAACAGTGGTCCTGCTCCACAGAGTTGTTGCCACAACGGACCACAGACAATATTGCCCTATAAGCCTAAGTAGCCTGTTCTGCAAAGCTATGGAGTGTATTGTCATGGGACTCACACACATAGACATCTGGAACCTACGGACACTGTGTCCTACACATTTCAGCGTTGTTGTGGGCAGATCTTGCCTCTTGAACCTGTTTGTATTTTTTAAACGGCTAACAGGTCCATCGACATAGGGATGGCTGTCCACACAGCCTACCTGAACCTTGCAAAACCTTTCAGCACAATAACCCACTGGGCCATTATGCATAGGCTAACCAGCATCGATATGGACACATATCTCATACGATGGATTGATACCTGGATCAGGGATAGCACACACATGGTCAGAATTGCAGGTGCCATGTCTGACTATACACCAGTTACATGTGGCATCCCACACGGCTCAGTCCTGGGACCTCTCTTGTTCAGTATATATTTGTCTGATGTACAGGCTACCACAGGGGGAATATGGCTGAACATGTTTGCACTTTACTGCAAACTGGATGCCATGATCAACTCTCCAGCTGCCACATATATACTCAAACAGGGTCTCACAGAGATGGATGACTGGTGCCTGAGCCATGGCCTACAGCTAAATGCCATTAGTTGCATATCATACCCTTTGGGAATAACAACATGCCCACACATTACCACATAGGTAGTACTCCATTACATATGGTAGGAGTTACTGAAGAAAAAAAAGACACCGCTGCTATCTGAAGGTCCAACTCAATAAGCAAAATGCAAAACAATACCTTATAAAGAAACAAAACAAGTAAGGACCACCACAAAAAACAAAGATGTTTTATTACATATGCAAAGGATGAGCGCTTTCACGTACTGCCAAGGTATGCTTCATCAGATCTCAAAAACATTCCCAAAACCTCACTTTTTATAAGACAACCAATCTTAAAAAATCCTGCAACCACCTTGAACATAATCATCTAATTAAACAATCATTCAATCAGTTCAGAACCATACTAAAAACTAAGAATTCCTATATATCTTCATAAATCAGTGCTCTTAAAATGTAGCATTGAGCTACTGAACTAGGATTCATATATTTATTTCATACATATGTAAAATATTAACAAAAATCAACTTCATAACTGAGGTGACCTCAGCTATATCCTATATCTACAACTACTTGATTCCTTAAAAATTACATGAATATATATATCAATATTTGTGTCAGTATATCTGACTAAAAATATAAAAAATATACTGAATAACTAACATATATAATGAACAATGTATGTACAATAACATATGAAAACACATGGAAATACATGAAATGTATATAAAAGTGGATAAATTAGACATATATTTCCATATATTTTTGAGGTATGAATACTATAACAGCATAATGTAAAAATCTCCAAATATATTCATGAATTCATAATAGTTTATACTAATAAATCAATATTTATTGACTAATAATAATAATAACTAATTATTTTCAAAAAATATAATGATATGTATAAATATTAAACTTGATAAATAAATAAATAAAAATGTATATGAGACTTATACTACTAACCTGTCCCATTATCCTTCTATTGCACTTATGCCCATAAAAGTTTTATTATTTGATCTAAGTCTACATGCTTCAAGAATAGGTTTAATGGTTGTAAACTGATTGAGCCCTGGATCCTGATGTGCTTGTGACTTAAAAATCCATTGGAGTTCTATAGTCCCCAAATTGTTCATATTATGTCCCCCTCTCTTATTAGGGGTCACTAACTGTAACACCCTAAATTTAAACCTATGGCCTTCATAAGCCATTATATGTTTAGCCAAAGCATTTTGTTGGTTCAACTTCCTGATATCATATACATGATTATAGATCCTATCTTTGAGCCTCCTTGTTGTCATGCCTACATAAAAGGCCTGACACTGATCGCAAGTAGCTAACATCATCACAAGAAGCAAAAAAAAACTAGGTTTAAACTCATATTCCAATGTGGGATGTAAAAACACCTGAGTGTCATTAATCATTCCACACATATTACATTTACCACATGGAAAGGTACCAAAAGTCCTAAAATGTCTCTGAGGTTGCCTAGTAACTAAATGCCCATGATCAATACACAATAGCCTCTTTAAGTTCTTGCTATTCCTATAGGTGAAGCTTGGTGTCTCACCTACTATCTTGACAGTATGGGGATCTATAGCATGTACATGCCAATTTCTTCATATTATTTTAATAATTTCTTTATTATCATTAGTAAACCTAGTAATGAAAGTCACTCTAGAGTCATGCTTACTATTGCTTAATCTCTTCTTTCTAACATACACCTGTCTACTTCTATTTGTAGATTTATTTAAGATTGAATCTCCTACACTTTTCACCATGGAACTATTATAGCCTCTTTCAATAAAGAGGCATTCCATAATGTCTGCCTGTTCATTCAGTTTTATCGGTTCTTTACATAACCTGGTAAGTCTAATAAATTGACTCTTGACTATATTTGGAAACATGAATCAAGGATGCTGATACGAAAAACAAAGAAGTTTTATTACATATGCAAAGGATGAGCGCTTTCATGTACTGCCAAGGTACGCTTCACCAGATCTCAAAAACATTTCCAAAACCTCGCTTCTTATAAGACAACCAATCTTAAAAATCCTGCAACCACCTTGAACATAATCATACTAAAAACTAAGAATTCCTATATATCTTCATAAATCAGTGCTCTTAAAATGTAGCATTGAGCTACTGAACTAGGACAGTTAAAAACACTTTGAAATAATAATATTACATTATATTCATGTACTTTTTAAGGAATCAAGTAGTTGTAGATATAGGATATAGCTGAGGTCACCGCAGTTATGAAGTTGATTTGTGTTAATATTTTACATATGTATGAAATAAATATATGAAATATGTATATTTTATATGATATTTAAGATTAAGTCAGTATATTCTGCAATTGTTTTATTATTGTTATTGTTCTAATATTATTATTTCAAAGTGTTTTTTAACTGTCCTAGTTCAGTAGCTCAATGCTACATTTTAAGAGCACTGATTTATAAAGATATATAGAAATTCTTATTTTTTAGTATGGTTCTGAACTGATTGAATGATTGTTTAATTAGATGATTATGTTCAAGGTGGTTGCAGGATTTTTTAAGATTGGTTGTCTTATAAAAAGTGAGGTTTTGGGAATGTTTTTGAGATCTGATGAAGCGTACCTTGGCAGTACGTGAAAGCGCTCATGCTTTGCATATGTAATAAAACTTCTTTGCTTTTCGTGGTGGTCTTTACTCGTTTTGTTTCTTCACATGGTAGGAGTTGTTAGGGGTTTGGGGACATGACATGTTCGTACTGTCGCCTTTGACATTCACGTTGCCAAAGTGGTTGGACACACCTTCTATGTGGGCCACCTTATCCCATATGGTTTCACATCTAGATCGAGTGAGTTCATTGTGCCCCTATACTCATCACATCCATGCTTGGTTACAATGCCACATTTAGGGTGTACCTTACCCGACAACTGCAGCAACTGTACTGGCCATGGAAGTTCCTCACCAAGCAGATCTAGGGACTCACACAGATGCCCTGCACAGTTCAGATGCAGTAACTCCAGCTCTACTCAGTCGCTTACCACCTACTCAATTATGATGTGTGCCTGTTGTTTACAGATATACCCAACCCAGAATTACTGGACATGCTCCACCTCAGGATATCTGACTCCCTTGGAGCTACACACTCCAGGGGCGTATACCTCAGCACAGATGTTAATAGGACATTGTGGAGGGGCAGATTCTTATCCCAGAGGCTCCACTCACTCCAGAATGTAATCCCAGTTTCACATAGGCAGAGCCACCCACTGACCACCTAGTGGAGACATCCAGACGACTGTATGGGTGATCGTATGTTTACCCCTGGGATATCTAATGTGTCCCTGCTAGACAGAGGCACACTAGCCTAAATGTACATGGGCTATCTTGTGTGACCTACTATTCCCACACACAGTGCAGTAATCTGACAGGGTTGCAAATGCCAAACACACTCTGGCTAGGCTTGTACATGCCCTAGGGCAGATAGCCTAGTATCGACCTCTGAACCTATGCTAATGTTCAAGATGCACAATGTTTATTGCTGATACTGTTTGCAGGTCTTTATCGTCTTTGCTTTACCAGTTTCTATGAACAACTTCGGTATCTGCAGAACATATTTGATTATGACAGGGTTCCACTATATTATAGATGTGTCTGTTGTCATATAACTGTGTGCACAGGGCGGATTGCTGTATAGTGACAGGTTTCTAGGTTAACACATGCAAATGCCAAATATGCGTGGCTCACTGCTGTACTCAGACATGGCCTAAGTGTGTGAGCATGCCCAGTTCTGCCATTCCGTGTTTTGTTGCCTGACATTTGTCTCATTTATTCAAGTGTGTGAGCATGCCCAGTGTGACCTTTCAGTATGTTGCTATCTGAGGTCCACTACATTTGTTGATGTGTGTGAACATGACTGATATATCATTTATACCATGTGCGTTGGAAGTCAGGTTCTGTTCTCACTGCAGGACTCACCTTTGTGTCATAATTCAACAAGGATTATGCTGTGCCTGCAGGGTTTCCATGAAATACTTTGCATAGACTTATCAACATTCCTTCATACAGGCTGACCACTGCAATACTGTCATGGTTTAGTGGTTCAGTACTTTGGCTATAGTGCACAGTATCCTGGGTTCGAGGCACATCACTGATTTATATTTTCATACTGAGCAGACCAGACTGCTTAAGAGCCAGTTAAGCAAATATGAGCATGTTGGCTTTTGTTCAGCTATGCCCTACTTAGACCTGGCTTGTCCGACATTGCTCAATATTCACCAACATTGCTGGACGTTGCCCAATATTACTGAACATTCACCACAGTTGTGCTAGTTGGTGTGTGTGATTTTGTTTGCATATACTACATGGTGGTAAATGCTGTTTAGCAGTGCTTTATATTGCTTAACACATGGCAATCATGCCTTAGGTGGTGCTGCAGGGCTGCCTCTGTCGGATGCACATACTACACTCCCTGCACATGTTTTAAAGCAGGTAGTGTCAACTTAGGCATCCCATTTACGATATGTGCGAGTTGGAGAGAGGTATAATTTCCAGAGTTCCTACTGAGACAGTGTATGTGCTATGCATTGCCTCTTTGCCAAGGCCAAAGCATACTGGGCATGCCTCCTTCTGCCTACTGGGGCAGGCTCAGGTTGTTCCTCCTCCGAGTCATGCTCTGCCTGTGATGGCCTTGGCAATGGTGGGGGGCTGTTTGGCCCAGGCCTATGCTGGTCCTGCTGCAGCTGTTTTCGCAGGATCATATTATGTAGCATAGCACATACCATGACAATTTGGGTACATGTAGTTGGTGAGTACTGCAAGGCTCCACCAGATGTGTCCAGGCACCAGAACCGTGACTTGAGCAGCCCAAACACATGCTCTATTACATTACATGTTTGTGCGTGTGCCTCATTATGGTGTACCTGTTCAGGTGTGTGTGCATTTCTGATGGGTGTCATCAGCCATGGCTCCAGTGCATAGCCAGCATCCCCCACTAGGTGACCATGTGGGATGTCCCCGTTGGCAAATGTCTGGTACAGCTGCGTCAGATGCCAGATATGGGAATCATGGTAGCTTCCAGGGCAGCCTGCACACACATTCAGTATTATGCCCTGGGCATCACACATGACCTGGCAGTTGATGGAGGGGAAGCCCATGCAGTTGAAGTAGACCCTACACTACTCGCCGGCTGGTGCTTTGATGCATATGTGGGTGCAGTCTATTGCACCCACTACCTCAGGGTATTCCGCTATTTGCTGGAAGAGATGCATATTGTTGGCCAATACCTCACAGGAATTGGGGAAATATACATGATCACCGATATGTGCTGACATGGCATCCAGGAACTGGTGCAGTACCCTGGATGCTGATGCCTGTGATATCCCCATCATATCACCAGATGGTCTCCGGAAGGTACCTGTTGCTAATATTCTTAGGCCAACACATAGCTTGGTTTCGACTGGGATGGGTTCCCCTCTGCTAGTTCTGTGTGTGAGGCGTGGCCTGCACAGCTCAATAATTTGCTGCAGGAGGTCTCTGTCTACTCTATAGTGCTCCACTATCTCCAGCTCATGTAGCCCCTGGTAGGTTACCCTGGGCCTGTACACTCTTCTCCGTCTCCTCACTGTGGGTTGTCCAGCAGCATTTCCATTGTCACCACCCTCAGCATGTTGCATATGTCACCTTATAACAGCAATGGCAGCCCCTAACATTTCTTTGTCTCAGTAAAGCTTTTTCAGTTTTCACTTCTATTATCTTACTGCAGTGTCTGTTGTGAGAAACATAATGGACTGCTGTTTGCAGAGTTTTAAGTGCTAGGCTGGGCTGGGCTAGTGTACTGCCTGTGTAATTGCCTGATTCTGATTGTTTTCACCTGCTAGCTCTTCTAGTACTCCCTGGTAGCTTCATACTATTTGTTGTGCTTCCTTTTTCCTTTCTGTTTCCTCAGGGGGTGAGCACCGTGCACACAAGCGCAAATATGCACACAGCAGCTAACATGCGCGCACACATGCTTACATGGAATAAAACTTGCTTATTCGGGTTAAAACGCGCACACACCAGCGCAAACGTGCTTACAACTCTTTAAACAGCCTAATACATGCTTACTCTGGCTTAAACGTGCGCACCCATGCTTACACGCGTGCACTCTGTTTTACTCAGGTTTACACGTGCGCACACGCGCACATACCCGCTCAGCAAGAAACTTTGGTGTTATCCACGGCATACACCTTCCATTTCTTGCCTTTCACTAGCCTACCTGTTGACACACCTCTTTCCTTGATGTGTAAATGACAGGTGACATATGCCAGTCTGCTCCAATGACCTTCACTTCTTTCATACATACCCCCCTCGTGATGTCACCTATCTTCTACTCTGTTACTCCCCATATCCTACTCCTACACTCCACTGACTGTGCTCATTTGCTATGTAAACTTGCGATTCACTATCCTAATGCTCATTTACATAGGAATGCCTACTAATGCTTGGTTACATGTCTTAGACTGAGCTTCTCCCCTTGGCAACCTCTATTCGATGGCCATGTTGTCTTCAGCCTGCCATTCCCTTGCATTGTACATTGACAATTAAAATCCACATTTGTTGGTTTTAATTTTTAGTATTCTGGGTTTTAGAGCGCAGCCCATTTTTGCGGCGCTGCGCTATGCTTAAACATCGGAAATCAGCTAAAAAAAATATTTTTATTTTCATATTGCATCAGGAAACATTTCACATGGCCATATATTTGGCCATTGGCATGCTTCCTGCACTGGATGCAACCTTTATTTGGAGCTGTCACAGCTCTGTTTTGGTATTTGCAGAATGGTACTCAGTTGTCAACTGAGTACATTTCTGCAAATAACACTGCACTTACTCGGACAGGTTCGGGTTTCCAGAATCGCAAATCTACCTCATTTGCATGCCTTTCACCTGCAATTGAGGTCATTTGCATATCCCAGCCCTGTCCGTGTAAGAGCTGTTTTAGGAGCTCTCTTACACACCCCTACAGGCTGTTCCTGGATCGCTCATTGGACATGATGGCTGCATGGAGTCTTACTCTACTCTTAGACTCCATGCAAGCCATCGTGAATCCGGCCCAATGAAATATAAAGTTGTTTTCTAGCAGCAACCTCTTCATTAGTTACAGATCCCTTTAAAGTGGAGTTAGTTATATGACTCACTTCTGCAGAGATTTTGCATATTTACTGATAATGGTGGATTGTAATGACAGACATTTGAGTGGCCTTTTATGGTTGAAGATTTTGGAAATGGGTAGTTTTGTCATTATTGGTTCATACATTTTTTTCCTTGCTTACTAGAAGACTATTCAAAACTTACAAATTTAAAGCACATTCTAACAAGTGATGCTGTATTATACAAAGAATATAATTTAATACAATCAAGAAGGTGAATCAAAGAAGGCATACATGTATGCATGGTGCTAAAAATGTGTAAGGAACATGTGGATTGAAAACAGCCCAAAGGTAAGCTTAGTCCTCCATTGGTCAGATGCAAAATGAATGTGGGTTTTCATGCCCTTTCAATGAACGTGAGTTTTAAGGGCAGAGAAGTTTACTGCTCAAGCTAAATCAGTTTTCATTGCTAGACACTATTGTTTGTTTAGCAAATGGCTCAGTATTTGTCTGAAACTCAAGTGCAAAAAAAAAGTAAAAGGAAATGCCAAAGGGCTTTGGATGACTAAGTTTGAGATGACTGCAAGCTAGGAGCAGTTATAGAATCCCCAAATGACTTAACCATCATGTAGGAAGGTTTGTCCCAAACAATAACTGGTGCCAGAATCATGAATTGAAACCAAACTCCAAAAAAATACATTACTGTATCCTTTGGGAAGTCATCTACTCCAGAGAACTGCCAAATTGACAATGTCTCCCAGCTGTTTGGCATTAGGGAACGTGTGTGTACAGTGACCTAACTTTTGACCAAAATGTGCCCAGAGTCATAAGAAAGTCTTTCTATATTACACAGCTTATAGACAACTTAATTGTGACTAGATCTAGAGATGTTATTGTCTCACTTTACAAAGTCTTCATTATTTCAATCATTTTATATAATGCCCACCATGGCATGTATCTGTCCAAATCCATGCAATAACTGGAATGCCCACAGAGATACCTTACTAAAAGGGTACAAGTCCTAAATAATAGATCTTGCATGGACCACCTCAAGGATTTATCACTATACTCAGTATCCTACAAAGTGCTTAGAGGTGATGTGTCTGGCATACAAGGCATCCTTGGACCTAATGCAGATGGACCTACTGAACATCAGCAAGTCAAATGGCATCAGAAATACTCAGTCCAGGTATCTAAACTGAATGTTGTGGAGAGATGGATATATATCACAGAGGCTACAACTGTTCCAGAACAGAGTATCCATTCAAGTAAAACAAAACTCATTCCTCTCCATATTCAAATACAACTTGGATCTAAGGGTGGGTAATAGACAATATACCCCAGGATTGCACCTTATGCCACTAATGGATAGAGGCAGTTCATAAATGTTGCATTCCTTACATGGGTCCCTTCAAATTATCTATGGTATGATCACAGTTATTCTCACTAGGGCTAATATAAAATTATCAGTCATGGAATATGTGAGACCAATCAGAAAATGTTAATTCAAGCACCAAAAGAGAATTGGCTAAGTTTAAAATTCCCTCCAAGTAAACCTATGTTGTGGTAATAAATAGTTTTAACAAATTTAACTTTTTACATCACTAAGAGCCCCTCACACCCTCCTACCCATGGTCTTCAACAGCTTCTGGTGCCTATGTGTTCTGTGCATAATGGAAAAACAACCCTTTGATTCAGCTCCATTCATGTTTGCTGCAGTGCTTATAATTGTAGGTAATTCAATGCCACATAACACAAACTTTATCTCTGTCTGTAGATGATCTGTGGTCAACATTTTATAAATGCATTGCTACATCACAGTATAGATCTTAAGTGATTTTTTTGGACATTAAACAATAAATAAGAAGGACAATTATGGTAACTCCACCACTATACTTTATAAAGCTGTGCATGCTACAAAGCTGATGGCACACCTGACCCTTTGTAAGGAATTTCCCACTCATAAGCCATATGGATGTATTTGCTAAAGCCACCAGATTTTGTAAGGTGGACAGTACTTTTACTGTTGCTGTGGAATTGGACATCCTCTTACATTGGAAATATTCACATTTTAATGGCTTCTGCTATGTACTATATCTTGTAAGTAAATATCGTGGCTACACTTGTGATTATTTTTTTTCACCTCATGAGGTTACCTCTTTAGAGTATAGCCCTTCTACTTGGCATTGCTTTGGTACTTTCCATAGATGTGCCTGCCATCACATTATCTACTAAGAGACATGTTGTCTCTCTCACACAAGGTGGCTCTGTCATTGAGTTTACTGCAAGCTAAGTACTTTTCAATTTCTGTAGGATCACTACCATGGTGGTGACAGACTTTTGTAATTCCTTACCACTAGGACCACTCAGAGCAACAGCTCTACCTCTACATTTATTGATCAGTTTTTGTTTGCATGACCAGTATTTTTCTATTTTGTAACATTTCTCAAGGTTATATATATATAACCATCTACTATTAATTCCTCCTTCCCTTGCTAAGCTCTCATAGTGTAACATATATCACTGGGCTTTCCTAGGGTGCAGCTAGCTGAGCATACTTCTGACATTGCTGTGTGGAGTATCATTGGATTTCAAAGCACAATATGAAAGAATGGATATGCACACTTAAGCACAGATTCAATGTTTGGAATGTTGACCATCTGTGCTTGCAAAGCTGAGAGTTTGGCAATGTAAGTTTGATCATATGCAGTTTGACATTTTGGTAAGTAAACATTTTAAATTAGATCCCCCTGGGGAACAGATTCCCCATCTACATAAAACAATCTTCATAGCTGTCCATATTCAAGTACAGCTTGCATCTATGGATGGGAAACTGAAACCTTATCCCAGGACTGCCCCCCGTACTACTAATGTCTTATCTCATTCACGGATTCTCTTAAGTTATCTATGGTATGAACCTAGTTATTCTCACTAGGGGTAATACATAATAATCAACCATGGCATGGGTAAAGTCAAATGGGATCGGTTAATTTAAGCACTACAAGGGAAAATGGCTAGCCTTAAAATGGACTGCAAGGATAGCTAGCCTTGTTGTATTTACGTGCAAACCTAAGAACATAAAGTTAGTGAAGCAGCAGTCTTCAAACTGCCCAGAAATGTGTTGTTTGTGAATTAGTGACTATGCACTTCTGTGAATAACTGCTGCCTTACCAAGAATGTGCTTAATTTCTTTGTTCTCACTGGCTGCCAGTATGGGGTTCTGCACTCTCACAATTCTTTAAAAGATGAAGTAAGTTATCAGAAACTACATAGATGGCTGCATGCACTTTCTAAAGCTCATTTCAAGAAACATGTATATTTTTTAAACCCCTTAAACACACCTTGGAACACAGAGGTGATTTGATACATTTTGGGGGCCAATGAATTTGTTAAAACAATAGCTGTTTTAAACTAAGTTGTGGCCTGCATCATTAGCTACCTAATTAAGATGGTCCTAATACTTCTGCACCTGTACTGTAAAACAGGTTGAGGCAAAAAAAATACATTAATCTCTGTGTTGTAACAGTGAAATTGCACTATATTTCAACTTCTTTTCTAACTTCTTAAGGAACTTACAGAATAACAGTTTATAAAGATGTTGGTGGTTTGTGCACATTTTTCAGATTTAATTTTCCAAGTATACAGTTCTGACTATCATTACAAAAAAACTGTTACTGTTATTTTGTTGAACCATAATTCTGTATTTTAATCTGGCAGCAGGTAAACATTTTTTCTTTCTTATGATCTCATAATATAATTACAAAAAATTCTGTTGCATCTATGAGTGCAGCTTTACTATAATCAGTTTCATGAGTATACTTTGATGACCCGACCACCTATCAAAAGTAATAGGTATGGGTGCTATATAATAGTGCCAGCAAATCTCTGTGGAACTGGCTGCCATAGCATGGCATGGATGTTAGCCACCTTACTAGTGTCACCATAGCTTAGGTGCTAACCTAATCTCACACTGCATTTTATTTTACCAAAAACATTTTCCATAACAGTATCACTAAACAGTACACTCAGATACACTTCACAAACACTAGCACATGTTTAACACTGAATACATAATATATGTATATAGCTATATGTGTGTGCGTTTGTGTGTGTGATAGATAGATAGATATGTATAAATTATATATATATATATATATATATATATATATATATATATATATATATATATATCTTGTTTTCCTTTAGGCTGCACCTGTTAGGGGTTACCACAGCGAATCATTTGTTTCCATTTCTTCCTGTCCTCTGCAACTTGCTCTGTCACACCGACCCACCTGCATGTCCTCTCGCACCACATCCATAAACCTTATCTTAGGCCTTCCTCTTTTCTTCTAACCTGTCAGCTCCATCCCTAGCATACTTCTCCCAATATACCCAGCATCCCTCCTCAGCACATGTGCAAACCAATGCAATCTCACCTCTCTGGCTTTATCTCCAAACTGTCCAATCTGAACTGACCCTCTAATATACTAATTTCTAATCTTGTCCATCCTCAGGACACCCATTGCAAACCTTAACATCTTTAACTCTGCCACTTCCAGCTCTGACTACTGTCTTTTAATCAATGCCACCATCTCCAATCCATATAACACAGCTGGTCTTACTACCCACTTGTAGACCTTCCCTTTTACTCTTACTGGTACTCGCCTGTCACAAATCACTCACGGTACTGTCCTCCACCCACTCCACCATGCCTGTACTCTCTACTTCACCTCTCTTCCACACTTACCATTTCTCTGAACTGTAGATCTCAAGTATTTAAACTCATCCACCTTCACAACCTCTACTCCCTGCATCCTCACCATTCCTATATCCTCCCTCTCATTCACACACACATATTCTGTCTTACTCCTGCTGACCTTCATTCTTCTTCTCTCTAGAGCATATCTCCACCTCTCCAGGGTCTCCTTCACCTGTTCCCTACTGTCATTACAGATCACAATGTCATCTGCAAACATTATAGTCCACGGGACTTCTGTCTGAGCTTATCTGTCAACCTGTCCATCACCATTGCAAATAAGAAAGGGCTCAGAGCTGATCTTTGATGTAATCCCACCTCCACTTTGAATGCATCTGTCACTTCTACTACAGACCTCACCACTGTCACACTGCCCTTGTACATATCCTGTAACACTCTTACATAATCCTCTGCCACTCCCAATTTCCTCATATAAAACTACAACTCCTTTTTAGGCACCCTGTCATATGCTTTCTCTAAGTCTACAAAGACACATTGCAACTCCTTCTGACCTACTCCATACTTCTCCATCAACACCAGCACAGCAAACATTGCATCTGTAGTGCTCTTTCTTGGCATGAGACTGTACTGCTGCTCACTAACCATCACCTCCCTTCCTAACCTAGCTTCCACTTTTCTTTCCCATAACTTCATGCTGTGGCTGATCAATTTTATCTTTCTGTAGTTACTACAGTTCTACACATCACCCTTATTCTTAAAAATTGGTACCAATACACTTCTTTTCCACTCCTCAGGCATCTTCTCACTTTCTGAGATTTTGTTAAGCAATCTGATTAAAAACCCCACTGCCATCTCTCTTAAACACTTTCATGCTTCCACAGGTATGTCATCTAGACCAACAGCATTTCCATTCTTCATCCACTTCATAGATGTCCTTACTTCCTCCTTGCTAATCCATTGCATTTCCTGATTCACTATCTGCACACAATCCAACCTTCTCTCTCTCATTCTCTTTATTCATCAGCCTCTCAATGTACTCTTTCCATCTGCTCAACACACTCTCCTTACTTGTGAGTATGTTTTCCTCCTTATCCTTTATCAACCTAACCTGCTGCACATCTTTCCCAGCTCAGTCCCTCTGTCTAGCCAATTGGTACAGGTCATTTTCTCACTCCTTAGTGTCCAGCCTTTCATACAACTCGTCACATGTCTTATCCTTAGCCTTTGCTACCTCTCGCTTCATCATACACCTCATCTTCTTGTACTTCTGTCTACTGTCTTTATCTGTCTGACAATCACACTTCTTCACCATCCTCTTCCTCTGTATACTCTCCTGTACTTCCTCATTCCACAACCAGGTCTCCTTGTCTTCCTTCCTCTGTCCAGATGTCACACCAAGCATCTTTCTAGCTGTCTCCCTTACCACCTCTGCTGTGGTTGCCAAGCTATCTGGTAACTCTTCACTGCCACTCAGTGACTGTCTTAAGTCTTCCCTGAACTTCACCTTACAGATATTCTTTTTCAGGTTTCACTATTTGATCCTAATCACTGCCCTCACTCTCCTCCTCTAGTTCTTGTTCGCCAGCATCATCCTGCACACCACCATCCTATGCTGCCTAACTATGCTTTCACATGTCATCACTTTGCAGTCTCCAATCTCCTTCAGACTGGCCCTCCTGCATAGGATATAATCCACTTGTGTGCATCTTCCTCCACTCTTGTATGTCACCCTATGCTCCTCCCTCTTTTTAAAATACATATTCACCACAGCCATGTCCATCTTTTTTGCAAAATCCACTACCATCTGATGTTCTGCTTTCCTCTCCTTAACACCATACCTACCCATCACCTACTCATGCCCATTGAAATCCACTCCAATCACCACTATCTCAGCCTTGGGTACAGTCATCACCACTTCATCCAATTCACTCTAAATTTTTTCTTTTTCATCCATCACATACTCAACTTTTGGAGCATATGCACTAACAACATTCATCATCACACCATCAATTTCCAGTTTCATAAGCATTACCCTATCTGACACTCTCTTCATCTCCAAATCACCCTTGACATACTGTTCCTTCAGGATAACCCCTACCCCATTTCTACTTGAATCCACACCATGATAGAACAATTTGAACCCATATCCAATACACCTGGCCTTAGTCCCCTTCCATCTGGTCTCTTGCACACACAATATGTCACCCTTCCTTTGATCCATCATATGAGCTAGCTCACTCCTTTTACCAGTCATATTGCCAACATTCAAAGTTCCTACTCTCACTTCTACACCCCTAACTTTCCTTATCTCCTCCTGCCTCCTTCATGCATTCCTCCTCTTCTTCTCCTTCAGCCAACATATATATATATATGGTATTTTATATCATGAAAAACTTTATCAAAAATATGTAAAGTAAGACTTGTCGCATAGGTCATACAATA
>NC_056732.1:673562952-673817952 GCF_019279795.1 Protopterus annectens
TTAATAAGAATGCAAAGTGATGTTTGACACAGATCTTACATAAGAAGTTGTGATAACAGTCCATTTTAATAATTTGCATGCCAAAATCTAGAGCAGTCATTCCTGTAGAACTATTTTTTATCTTTTTTGTATTTGTTCTTCCTTAAGGAACATTACTTTAGTTCTAGGTTATGTTTCATCTCTCTCTCTCTCTCTCTCTTTCTCTCCCTGTCTCTCTCTCTCTCTCTCTCTCTCTATATATATATATACATATACATTTGTGTTTGTGCATATGTATGTATGTATGCACACATACATGTGCACATACATATCCATATACATTTGTGTGTTTGTCTATAATTATGTATATATAGAAATGCGTGTGTGTGTATGTGCGTGTGTGTGTGTGTGTGGGTGTGTGTGTGTGTGTGTGTGGGGGGGGGGGTTGGAATGCAGACCAGTATCGACAAACTAATTAGCATGTATGCTTTTACTCAGGCTACTATGTATCAACCACAATAATCATAACCTTTAGTTCAGAATATTGGAGTTACTAAAAAGAATGTTTTTTCCTTTGTTTCTATTACTTGTGATCTGCTACTGAGGACCGGTGGCCATACCATCACCTGCATTGCTCCTCATTAAAAATGCTCATTTGCAAATTACTGTTGATGCTGGCAGTCAGTCTGTGCAAACATTGCTCATATGCAGGGCATCTTCAAAATTTTGATGCCAGTTTCATCTGAGTCTTCACACATAATTCACATTTTTTGTACAACATGTCATTAGTAACATTTTGTAACTGATATAAGATTAACTGCATAATTTTCAGAAAATGTTGAACTATATGGTAGGAAATGCATAGTGTATTTCACTGTGCTCCTTTATCTGTTTAAAAACTTTCATTTTGTGGTTCACTGCTGTGATAAACATTTCTGTAGTATTTACTGTTTAAAAGAGTGTAGGCTACAAGCTTTAGTATTGTTCCCCACCCTTCCTGTTGGTGTCTTGCTGTTATACTTGGTGGCTTTGCAGTTACCCACCCCTACTATAAATTTGATCTGGGACACTCCTCCCAGTTGTGTCATTAGCACATTCTAACTAATACAGAGAGAACATATGAGAAGGCCAACCCACTTAGTTTATTTCCTTCTGTTCCTCCTTTCTCCCTTTCTTACAAAAAAAAAAAAAATAAAAAAAAAAAAATCCTGAATCTCCTTGTGTTCTGACTGTGCTTCTCAAACATTTTGGAAATAAAGAGTATATTTTAGTGCATTTATTAAAACTGCATTTGCCTTAATATTGCTACAACTCAAGTGCTCTAAGTTGCACTGCATCTGAATTGTTTTAGTATGTTTTAGCTGCTTTTCTGTATATATAGACTTTTCTTTATATGCAAACTAGCTACTTATTCTACTGTATTACTGCCTCTTAAATCGTTTTTCAGTTGTGCACTTGCCTTGCTTCATTCAAAAAGTTTTAAATTGCTAATTTTGTAGAGTTTTAATTGCATTTACTGTTTAGGGCTACACACTCAAGTGTGTTAGCCTTTTCTGTGTTTATTTACTGTATTATTGCATTGTTTAGCCTGTTTTAACAACAAAAAAAGAAATACTATCTTGTTTGCTTGTTTCCCTCCTTTCCTAGCTAGTATGGTCCAAATCCTAGGCTTTGCTGGTTTCAGCACTTTATTTTCTGTGTTCATAGTTATCCAGACCTTGCTGTGGTAGGGGGAAGTCCTACTGCTTACCAGTGGAAGTGGTGAGCATTGTACTGCCTATCTAACACTAGGGGTGTGGTTTCCAGCTCTGAAATTGTAATTTTATTAGCCATTTTAGGCTGATTTCTATCCCTTTTGAACTTTCTGGCTTAAAAACACATGTGTTTGTGCATTTTTTTGCATTGTGCAGCACCGTGGGGCTACAGTTAAACTACTCCAGGTGCCAAAAAGTCTGCTCTTCAAATTTTCCCTTAGAACTAGCTGGTTTCTCAGTAGTTGCACTAAAATCTGAACCCCTGTGACTAGCACTTGCTTTAGAACCTGCTGGAAAGCACTAGGAAGCCTTAAACTGATACAAGCACTCAACTCTCCTTGTTAATAAGGAGAAATTAATCATAGGCACTAAACAGCCTATAATTGCGAAGTACCTTGCAAAGGTAAGGGTAAACAGCTTTTGCACTTTACAATAAAAACACCTCTCTCCAGCCAGGATTGTGCTAGACAGTCAAGAGGAGAAGGCTAATACCTGCACTACACCTCAAGCAACACATAGCTCTTCAAAACCCACACCATCAACACCCACACATAGCAACACTAAACCCACATATGCGGATGCCCTTATCATTAACCTGCCCAAGCAACAAGGACCTCTGAAGCTGAAATGCAAACAAACACCAGTCACAACCAAAGTGACATATAGCTCACAACACCAGCATGCCACCCAACAACAGCCCCTAAGGCAAGACAATGTACCCAGCACTTTATTCATAGGTGACTCTATAGTCAGGCACACTGATGTCCCAATCACCAGGCTGAGCAAGGAGAAAATTACAGTCAGCTGCCTGTCAGGTGCCAGGATCTACCACATAACACATGCACTCAAGTCTCTCCACAATAAGTACAAATACAACTCTGTCATTGTCCATGTTGCAGTGAATGACTTGAAACAAACCTCCCTGGACTACATGAAAAGGACATGGAAGAGCTCTCAGATTATGTGGCCCAGGCAGGTATGACCCTAGCCCTGAGTAGCATCCTGCCTTTGCCAGAATGATACCACAGTATAAGGACAAATAATTGACTTCAACAATTGACTAAGCTTCTGGTGTCATTCAAAGGGGATCCAGTATCTGTCTGCCTGGGATGACATGATCGACAAACCACGATGCTTTGCCGGAGATGGTCTGCACCTGTCGCCCCTGGGATTCAGGTTACTGGCTAAAGATCTTGTCACCTCTATAGTGCCCTTTTTAGGCAAGGTTCAAAGGACAAAACCACCACTGTAACAAATATAAGAATGCAAAATATGAAGGTAATGCTACTCAATGCTAGAAATCTAAACCTCAAAATGCACTCTCTCAAGGCACTCCTAAAAATGGAGAACATTGATATCTGTGCAGTAACTGAGACCTAGTTCAAGACTCCAGAGTGCACCCTTGCAATACCAGGCTACAACTTTTACCACACTTTTCGGTCACCAAACCAAGACCGAAACCCTAAAGGTGGAAGAGTGTCCATATTCACCAAGGACATTCACACCTCCAGGCTAGTTGCCCAACACAATGCATCTGAAATTCTCCATGTACAACTAACACTAGGTAAGACTGCAATCCAAATTGTAGCTTGCTACAGATCCCCCACAATGCCTCAAGATTCTCACTACAAATTTCTAAACATAGTGGGAAATATTAAGATACAACCAAATACCCTAATACTGAGAGATTTCAACTATCCTTCCATTAACTGGGAAAACTACTCAGGTACCAACACCTTTTCCCAACGGTTCTTGGAATTCATAAATTTCAACTCCATGGATCAACTAATCCATTGTCCCACCAGGGCCTCCAATATCCTAGACCTGGTCATTATCAACATGGGAGATAGATGCACCACACCAGTGGTCATGCCCTCATTGGTCAGGTCTGACCATAAGCAAATCACCCTTGACATCCACATCCCACCCCCACCCCCCAGTAAGGAAACATCTGTAAAAAACTTCTACAAAGCCAACTTCATGCTACTTAAGTCAGAAGTGACAAACTTCATGACACCCATGCAGATGGGAGCTGAAAGTTCAACTGCTGAATCCTACACTAAGGCACTGTATGAGCACATCCACTAGTGCATGAATCGTGCCATCCCAAATAGAACCAAGATGCTCTCCTCCAAAAAAAGGAATCCAATCTGGTGGTCCCCTGCCATAAACAAACTATACAATAGAAGAAAGAAACTATTGCAGAAAAGAGGAAAATCCCAGGATGCAAAAAACTCCCTTACCAGCTTCAGTAAGAAGCTGAGATCACTCATAAAATCCTCCAAAGCTAGTTACGAAAATAAAATTGCCAAAGATTCCAAAGACAACCACAAGGCATTCTATAGTTATGTCAAGAATCTAAATGGCAATGCTCAGATCTGCTCTGAGCTACAACAGAATGACATTCAATATACTGATCCCAAGGATATTGCCAATATCCTGGCAGATCGATTTAGTGCAAACTTCACCCCCCTCTCACCCCCTAAAGGGCCCATCTCAATACCAAAAGATTGTCAAATTCCAGTAATCACGGCCACACAGGTCAAAACCACACTTTCCAAAGCTAAGAATACAGCATCCATGGGACCAGATGACATCCCGGGCTGTGTACTACATGAACTACAAAATGAAATGGCACCTCACCTAAGTGTCATGTTTAATCATAGCCTCACCTCAGGCTCTGTGCCCACTGAGTGGCGCACATCTATAGTTATCCTACTCCACAAGGGGGGATCCACCTTGGATTCCAGGAACTACTGTCCCATCAGTCTGACGAGCCTGATCTGCAAGGGCATGGAACTCATTATCATGGAACTTATAAACAAAGACATTGGCAACCTTCAAACACTGGGCCCCACCCAGTTTGGGTTTGTGAAGGGACGATCTTGTCTCCTGAACCTGATTGACTTCTTTGAATCAGTCTCCAGAGCTGTGGACGAGGGTAAGGCACACAACCTATCTGGACCTCGCCAAGGCCTTTGACAGACACCACCCCCCACTCTGGAATCATAGATAAACTAACTAAGCTGGGCATTAATCCATATATCACTCAATGGGTTTCCAACTGGCTTACTGACAGAACCCACACTGTAAAAGTAGCCGACTCCAAATCCAGCTCCAGACAAGTGACAAGTGGAGTACCTCAGGGTTCAGTCCTGTGACCGCTCTTGTTTAGCATCTACTTATCTGAAGTACAGGCCAACACTAAGGGACTAACAAGTTTGCAGATGACTGTAAACTGGGAGCCGTT
The DNA here is from genome assembly GCF_019279795.1 of Protopterus annectens. Classification (NCBI taxonomy): domain Eukaryota; kingdom Metazoa; phylum Chordata; order Ceratodontiformes; family Protopteridae; genus Protopterus; species Protopterus annectens. The sequence continues at coordinate 673,567,936 of NC_056732.1, forward strand.
ATTGAATCCCCAAATGATGTGGATATTCTACAAAAGGGCCTTACAGAAACAGATGCTTGGTGCCAGAGCTATGGGCTCAAGCTTAATGCCAAGAAATGTATAGTTATCCCCTTTGGGAAAAAAACAGGTACCCATGAATTACCACATAGGTGGCAGTACACTAAACACCGAAAGTGTGATGAGAGACTTAAGGACACAGGTGGTCAGTGGTCTCACCTTCGATAACCACATTGCCACAACAAGGAAATCCTTCTATGTGACACACCTCATCACTAAGGGCTTTTCATCCAGAAAAAGGAGGTCATTGTTCCACTGTACTCATCCCTCATTAGACCCATTATAGTGTAAAATGCCCCTTTGGTATGTACATCACAAGACATCTGCAACAGCTGGAAAGGCCGCAGAAATACCTGACTAAAAGAATCAGATGCCTAAAGCAGATGCCCTATGCTGATGGTCTAAAAAAACTCAAGCTATACTCTGTGACATATCGTCTACTCAGAGGCGATATCTGCTTAAAATGCAAGGCCATGTCAAACCCTGAGATGCTGGACATGCTACACTTAAAGAAATCCCAATCCCTCAGAGCCGCACGCTCCAGGGATCTAAACCTTGTCATCACAATGAACAAAACATGCTGGAGGGATACGTTCCTAACCCAGATACTCCCCATACTCTGGAATAGACTGCCTATACATGTCAAGCAGAGCGCCTCCTTGGCCCTCTTCAAAAGGAACCTTGACGATTAGATGGAAGACAGGAATTTCACCCCAGGGATCACATCAGCTACCCTGCTAGACAGGGATCCAGGGAAGTAAATATTGTGGGAAGAAATATCTGGGGAATTGTTTGGCTATTGTATAGGCCCTAGGCCCAATAGCCTTGTACCAACCTATGAACCTATGATTTTTTTTATGTGGTTTACTATAAACTGGGCCTCATCAATGTTAGTTATGTGATGGAATTCATTAATCACGTGAATATTCAGTTGAAACAAAGCTTTTCAGTAGCAAAGACCATTCCAGTAGGTGTGAAAGGGGGTGAAAACATGTCTGTTTGTCTTGATGAGACAGTGAAAAGAGGTGAAAATGTTTTTTCTTCACATAAATGAGGCTCTGGAGACAGAGATTCATTCTTCTTGTCTGATATATTCCCATTCTATCAATGCTTCAGATAACGGGGTTGTAATTTCAGTTTATGAAATGTAGAGCGGAAGCCATTATTGGTGGAGTATGACTTTGTAGCAGATGAGGCATGTTTTGAACTTCCTGCAGGATTTTTGGCTCAGATAAGAAGACACATTTAGAGTGAAAAGGTGGAGGTGAGTTTAGTGCAATCTTTTTATATTAGTTTTCTTGTAAAAGAGGGAATACTCCTGTTGAGCCACACTTTGCTGCATGGAAATTAGCTACATGGTTATATTTTTTTTGAAGGCATTATTTGGAAATTTACATGTTTATAGAAGAAAACTACAACCAGAAGACTGTGTGAGCCATACATATAGCTGATATCTCCTGGGTATTATAGTTAAGTGCAACTTGTTATCCTTGAGAGATTGTTAAGCTGTGATGGGTTAGTGATTACAGCTCTGTGTTGTGGTTATGTGTTCAAGAAGAAATATGTGCAAATTATATACTAACTAGAGCTTTGCTGCAATTTTTTTTGTCTAAACAATAAAGCTTTGCAGCAATGATTTTAGCATAACGTTTTGTAGTATTGGTTTTATTTGTTTATTTCATGTATTTTTCTATTTGAACTCTCATGTGGGTGGGCAGTTATTTATTCTTGCATTATATATTCCACATTTTTTGGCTTATTTCTCAGTTATGTTTGTTTAAATTGAATACATTATAGTGGTTCAGTCTGTTTATGGCTAGGCGGGAATTAGCTGAGGATTTGCTTGTCAATATGTGTGGTGTGTGTGTGTGTGTGTGTGTGTGTGTGTGTGTGTGTGTGTGTGTGTGTGTGTGTGTGTGTGTGTGTGTGTGTGTGTTTGTGTGCGTCCCTGTATTTTGTGCACTTTCAGAGTAGTCCTGTCTTGTTTGAGGTTAATGGCCCAGGAATGTGAGTGTTAACCATGGCTTTCTGATGAGGATCTCTGCATACATGGTCTAGGCTAATCTCTTCATCAGATCTGAAAATCCTGCAAATTTTGTCTACTCTCTACCTGTCTCTACTTGTCTAGCTTTATCAAGCACTTTAATACTTACCATCTACCTCATATCAATGTACCTATCTACCGGTAACTCAGACAATTTGTCTCTGCTTGTATTAAATATAATATTTACATCTCTGTATGTAACTTGAACTTCTCAACTTTTATCTTTATAAAAATTGCAACTTTTCAACTTTTTGTTATCTGTATAAAGACTGTCCTTTATATTATATGTATACTTGTCTGTTGTAAGTGGAGCTTTTCTCCCCAAGCCTCCACTGAAAACGGGTTCATTCTGTCCCAGTTGGACTTTCCCAGTAAACAAATGTCAAATAAAATAAATAAAATAAAACATGCTCTACAGTGGAACATGTTCAGGTTCCTGGAGACAAACTAAAATGACTACTATACATCAGTTCCCATTAACCCAGTTAAGTAGAATTTTCAACTGCAGTCCACAATGAGAACACTTAGGATCTCAATGTTTCTCATATAATTAGCTTGCATGATACATAACCTGGAGTCACAGACATTCATCTTAATCAGAGCAAAAATGAGATGTTGATTGATTTATTTGTGTTTGTATAATTTGCATACACAAGTTGACCAGTATACTATTATTCATACATTAGTGCTGCTATAGCTATAACTATAGTCTGAGTTTGCATCATGATGCAAGGGAAATTGTAATTTCGTTAGCCTGTTCTTTGTACTTTCACCTTTCATCAATTTCCCTGATGCTGCTTTTCCTGTACACATTCACAACTGTGGGCAGAATAGAGGTGTCAAACACCTGTCACACTGCATAAAAGTGCTAGAGAGGATAATTGATAAATGAATCCATAAAAGGAAATATGAGAGATTAGCAGTTTGGATTCAAATCAGGATACAGAACAACCAATCCAATGTTTGCAGTAGGACAAATAATAGAATAGAAGCAAGAGATAAGAAAGAGTCCAGCTGGGCATGCTCAGGCTTTGAGAAAGTGTAGGACAAGGTTTCAAGAAAGCTGATTTGAGCAGTTCTGTAACAGTTCAAAGTCCCACAAACATTGGTAGAAGTAGTGCAGAGCATGTACAAGGACCCAGTGATAAACATGTGTGTATGTGCATGTGCGTGTGTGTGTGTGTGTGCATCCCTGTATTTTGTGCACTTTCAGAGTAGTCCTGTCTTGTTTAAGGTTAATGGTCCAGTAATGTGAGTGCTAGCCATGGCCACGTTCAGACTCACAGCGGGGTTCCCAGTGGGACTGGGTGTGCATAAGGGTTTAGCTCTAAGTCCATAGCTGTTTATAGTGGTGATGGACTACAATAGCAAGCAGGTTTGAGGAGAAGGATAAAAAAAGATGATGTATACAAAGTGACATTACAAGCAGACTCTTAATATGAACTTCAGGAAATTATGGGGAATGAATGCAAAACTGAAGTCACATGAGATGAAAATGAGTACAGACAACATAATTGTCACGAACAAAATGGGGTGAATTAGAAAAAGCTGAAAAATAAGATAGAAGGGAACATAGAGAAAGCAGTTAACATCTTCAAGTATCAAGGAAGGGTGGATCATGAGAAAGGAAGTCTGAATGAAGAGTTCAAAGTTAGAAACATAGGACCTGCAGCCGACTGGCAAGGAGTATCAGGGTTTAGTCTGTGAAAGAAGAATGCTAAAGAAGCTGCAAAGTAAGGTGCACAAAACAGTGGTATGACCAGTACTTCTATATGTTATATAAATAAAAGCAGTGAAAGAAGAGCAGCTGATGAAGTGCCTGTGATAGGTGTTTGGATGCACAGTGTTGATCAGATTAATAAAATTTATAAAATGATGTAATCAGGGCAGATGCCAAAGTAGTTCTTATTGCAGAGAAAGTCAAAGAGAACAACTTTCAGTGGTTTAGGCACATGTGCAACAAAATAACCCCTACCCGTCTAAGTTTATAGACTACAGAATACCCAACGTATTACACATGCCACAGCTCAAGTCTGAAATTAACTTGGTTTTAGGTAATGTTATAGTAGATGACATCAGCAGGCCTTGTGTAAGACAATAGTTTGGAGGCCTGTATCACCTGCAAGGCCCAAAACTGTGCAAAACTATAACAACTTGAGATTTATAATTGTTCTGTAGGTAGATGCACACAGACCAGGTGGACAGGATTGAGATTAGAACCCCTACCTATCTAGCCCTGCACAGTACAGATCACAGTACTTAATGTACATGCCATGGCTCAAGATTGCTTTATAAATGACTGCAGGTGAACTATAGAGGACTGAAACAAGCACTGTGTTGAACAGCTTGGGATACTTGCAGAGTCAAATTGCTTCTTAATGTCATATGCATATAGTAGCCTGGAAGTCAGAAAACTGTTTTGTAGCCTAGCTATGTGTGCATTATGATGGGCGTGCCTGTGGTCAAAATCAGTTTTCCCTGTCGATGAGTGAGCACACATTATACATTACAGAACTTGTTTAGTTGTTGATGTATGTGTGGTGAAATCTAGCAGACACAGGGGGCTGTAGTGAATGTAGGTGTTCTTGTTGGCATAGATACAGACATATGGCTTCCCAATACATGTACATATTCATATAGTCTGACATACTTTTCAAGTTTTCCACATGCAGTCTTTGGGAGATGTGGTATGACTCTACATTGTCCAGATGTTTGCAGCAAGTACAGAGGTTGGACTCATATTTATGTGTGTTTCACACTAAACTGTGGTTTGCTGTGAAATGTGGTATCATTTACACATGACGGGAGAGAACACTGCCAGTAACCTGAACTTCAGATGTCCCACAAGTCCTCCAAATGTAACAGATGTTATTACGCTCTTCCACATTTTGTAAGTGCAATTTTTAATGCTGAGACCTTACTTTTGGTCCTTTGTTCAACATTATATGGGTTGTAGTACAACTCCACTCTCCATGATCATAACTAGATATATATGTGTGTGTCTATACATAGCTATATATATATATATATATATATATATATATATATATATATACATATATAGAAATATTTATGTATATATATGGATCTACCTGACAACATCGACAGTGCATAACACCGACAACAACATCACCAACACCACATAATCGACAGTTCACAAACACGACACCTCATACACTCAACACATCATAACAACAACCAACAAACAAAACAAATCCCCTGTCCAAAAACCACACACACAACACAAGCACACCAAAATCCTAACAAACAAACACTAAACCTTACATACACAACTATCTACAACCCTAACCGAAACCCTAACCCTAAGGTCCGTCACTATCGCACACTCACCTAACCCGCACCCTAACCCTAACTCACTTAACCCGCCCCTAACCCAAAAAATATCACTACTGCACCCTTACCTAACCTGTGCCCTAACCCTAACTCACTTAACCGATCCTTATCCCTACAGACCGTCAACATCGCACACTTACCTTACTCGCACCCTAACGTCCGTCACTACCGCATACTTACACATCCTTTCCCCATCTCGGTGTTCTCCGCGTCGGTGTTTTCATCCGTCGGTCTTCTGACTTGTCGATCTTCTGGCATCGGTGATTTCGTTGTCGGTCTTCTCATCTGTCAACGTTCTCAGGTAGACCCATACATATATATATATATACACACATATATATATATATATATATCTATATATATATATATATATATATATATATATATATACATATGTGTGGATTCACTTCTACATTTCAAAACCTCAAACCACTAAATCTGGATATTCAGAAGTTCAAGGTTTTGGATTATTGAAATTTAAAATAAAAAACACCTACAAGAAGAAAACCTCATACATCGGGTTTTTGCAGGGGGGGGCAAGGCCCGCTGACCCCCCCAATGTGGGGGGCTTCACCCCCCACCCCTGCAACTTAAGTATACCAACTCCAAGATCAAACTATAGTGCATGAAATGGTAAAGTTCCTGTTCAGCACTATACGGTGATCCCCAGCAATACATTTTGATATTCCAAAACTTCGAATTCTGAATGTCGGGATTTAGAGTTTCGAGGTTTCAAAATTTAGAAGTGAATCCATATATAGATATATGGCACAGTGGTGCAATGGTAGCATTGTCGCTTCACAGCGAAAGGTTCTCCAGTTCGATTCTCAGCTTGCGTGCCTTCTGTGCAGAGTCTGCATGTCTACCCTACATTCATGTGGGTTTCCTCTGGGTACCCCGGTTTCCTCCCACATTACAAAGACATGCATCTGGAGCATTTCTCTCTGGGCCTCTGTTGAAATTGTCTTCATTCCAAGTCAGACTTTCCCACTACATAAATGTTAAATAAATAAAATAAATAGATATATGTAGATATATGTGTATCTCTCTCATCTCTCTCTCTATATATATATATATATATATATATATATATATATATATGTATATATATATATATATATATATATACACATATATATATATATATATATATATATATATATATATATATATATATATATATATATATATATATATATATATATATAAACATACTGTGAATATCTGAGCACATGTGGCTTGAGTATACTGCAGGGCTCCAGTATATATATATATATATATATATATATATATATATATATATATGTAGAGAGAGAGAGAGAGAGAGAGATGCGTGTGTATAGGATATGTATGTGTATCTATATATATTGCGAGAGACAGAGGTGTGTGTGTGTGTGTGTGTGTGTACATATATATATATATATATATATATATATATATATATATATATATATATATATATATACATACACACACCTATATCTCATATGCAGATATGTATATATATTTTTTAAATAATTTGCACAAAGAGCAATGGATTTGCCATCTGCTTAACTAAGTGTATGCGCATGCACAATAGCAATTTTGGATTGTTTGCACATTGCTAAGCAGAGCACAAATGGGATGTGCTTTTATCAATAGACTTACTGAGCCATAAACTGACTCCAGCCCACACCTAGCTGTACTCCAGTCTGGGATTATATTTGTTAGATGGTGTGATCTCTGAATCTATTTCTGTACTGCTATTGCGCAAATTGACTAAGACTTTTTAAATATGTCTTAGATTCACAGTGAATTGTGTAAATGTATAATTAATATGTGAAAGAGGTTACTACTAGGATAGCACACACAGAGTCACAGTTTGTAAAGCACAACTTATTTCTACTTCACATCCAAAACACCTGGATATCTCTGGATTAGAGCCCACAACACCATCACACAAGCTAACTGCCTTAGTCCTTTATGCCACTAAATCTGCTTGATAGAAAGGGGATCATTCATCACACAATCACCTGCATACATATGTACATTGCTATTCCTCAGTTACCTAACACATACAATGTAAGATCAAATTATATATTACTGTCCTGAGACTGTGTGGCATACTAACCGTGTGAAATGCTCATATTGCATAGGTGAGTGGCTGTTATGGCAGTTACAGGAGGACACTGCTGTTTTGAGGGGTAGGGAAACAAAACCCGTATTCTGCTAAGATACACCTTAGTCTGACTATCATTTAACCTCAGTTTCTAACATCTCCCTTGAATGCTGTACCAGTAATCTGTTTCAGTAGGAATGCATGAATATTCAATGCATAAGGCCTACTGATTATAAATGGAGATGTGATAGTGGAATGGGTATCTGTAGTCCCATGTGGATGTCATTTCTGGCCATATAGTCCACTATAGTTACTTGCATAATGTACCTGGTCCATAGCCACTATGACATATTATAATAATCCACTCGACTACTGTGTAGGTTACGAACTTACCTTGCAAATGCAGCACTTGACACAACTTTAGTTCTGGGCTAACTCTGTCTGATGTAAGCACTACACAGCCAATACATGGATAGGTACATGGTGTGTGATTTGGCTGGCATCAATTTTAATATATGTATGCAAGTAGGAGTAAGTTGTTAGTCCCTATGTTCCTAGGTTGCCAGTGAAAGTGCTATGCATTGTCTCTTAGCTAAAGCCAGGGCATACTGAGCATGCCTATATCTGCCTACAGGGACGGTAGTAGGGGGCTCCTCCTCAAGTCTTCCTGTGTCTGTGACTGTGGTAACCTAGACACTGGTGGGAGGCTGTGCATGCCTTCCCTTTGCTGATCCTGCTGCATCTGTTTCTGCAGGATCAGATTGTGTAGCATATCACATACCATGAATATCTGTGCATATGTGGCTTGAGTATACTGCAGGGCTTCACCAGATATATTGAGGGACCGGTACCATGACTTCAGAAGCCCAAACACATACTCTATGGCATTCCTAGTTTGTGTGCATGACTCATTATGGCATTCTTCCATGGGTGTGTGTGTATTTCTGATGGGTGTAATCATCTATGGTTCCAGGGTGTAGCCAGTAAATGGCCCAGTGAGATGTCACCCCTAGCATACATCTGGTACAGCTGTGGTGTGTGCCAGATATGGGAGTCGTGATAATTGCCAGGGCTGCAAGCACACACATTCATAATAATGCCCTGGGCTTTGGACATAACTTGGTAGCTGATGCAGTGGCATCCCTTGCAGTTAACATAGATTCTACCCTGCTCAACAGGTGGTGCCTTGATGTGTACATGAGTACAATCTATGCCACCCAGTACTTCAGGTTAGTGTGCTACATGGTAGAAGTGCTGCATATTCCTGGCCTTCACCTCAGGGGGAAGAGGAAAACATAGGTGCTCACTGTCATGCAGGAGCATAGCATTGAGAAACTGGTGGTGTATCCTGGACGCAGATAATCATGTCTCCACTTGGTCTTTAAAAAGTACCTGGGCTACACATACCTTAGTTTCCACTGGGATGAGTTCCCATCTGCTAGCTCTGGCTCTGAGTTGAGAGCGGCAGAACTCACTGAGTTCTTGTAATATGTCCCTGTCCACCCTGTAGCACTCTACAATCTCCAACTCATGTAGCTCTTGGAAGGTTACCCTGGGCCTGAACACTCCTCTCCTCCTTGGCCTAAGCCTATTGTCAGCAAAACCAGCAGCACTGACTTCAGCATCTAGCACATACAGATGTAGAATAGCTACAGAAACCCCTAGCATTATCAGAGTTACAATTCCCAAGTCTCTACTGCAATGGTTCAGAGTACTGAAGGAAAATCAGAATGTAGGGTGTATGCATACTTTATACAGTTTGGTGTAGGTGCACCAAGTGTGAATGGCTAATTATGATGCAGTTCACCTGCTCTGGATATAACTGACATGAAAATGTTATTTGTCATGCAGTGTAGCACAGCACAGCTTAAACAAAACTACATATTATTAATTGAATATATCCGGTTTCTATTCATACCTGGCTACATCACGACTGTGATCATGCAGACAAGCTAAGCTATGCCCAAACCATTTCCAGTAAGCGGTGTGCTGCGCAAACAAATGAACTGAGTACAAAATGTCCTGAAAGTTACATGACAACCCCCCGATGTCATCCACATCCAGTAGGAATATAACAACTGTAGGAGACTACACAAAGTGGATATGTGGACATGGTTGTCCTTTTAGCGGTTCACCAAATCCAGGCCATTTACCCCTTTTTTGCAAAATATTATGCTGACAGCCTGGAAACTACATGGCTCATAACCATGTAAGTTGGGTAAAACCATGAATGCAGCACTGTATTGACCCGATGCAGGGTCTTACAGTACATTTGTCTGACGTACATTATAAGTGTTATTTTACAATTTCTTTTTTTTTTTATGTTAAGCATGTTTGCACAATTTGGCACATACGGTAAACATGCTAATATTGTAAAATAAAGAATTATTAATTTCACATAATCCCTACCAGTTTCAAACATCCACAATGCATGTTTTGCACATTTATGTATGTGAGCTTACCTTTTCAGGGGAATTGTGTCCATATTTGTCGACTTTTGCATCTCTTTCTTTCAGTGTAGATTCCTGTACATGGAAAATTTCTGTGTACACTACTGACATGGACACAGAGTCTACACAGATGCATTACATCTTGTTGGATCACTCCACATGGCAAATTAGCATGAAATTCATCTACTTAAGCCAAAATTTGCATTCCATAGAAATTTTCTTGTTTGTGTGTGCTTGTGTGCCTCTAAATGGGGTTTACTGAATCTAAAACTGTTCGCGCCTATGCATGCATAGCAGTGCGATGTGCACACGGTAAAAACTTTCATGTTAGCTTTACTGAATTCCCGTGTGTGTGTGTGTGTGTGTGTGTGTTTGTGTGTGTGTGTGTGTGTGAGACTGTGTGTCTGGGCATGCATACCTATCGGTATACATCACACAGATATGTGAGGTATATACCCATAGGCATACATAACAGATATGTGTGATGGTATTTGTAAAATGGTAAAGTATGCAACTGTATAAACTTGAAGGGACATGGTATGAGATGGTTTTGCTCATGTTTGACCCAAAATGTTGAATTTATTTCAACAGAAATCTCATTGTCTGTCTTCTATATAAGAATTTTGTCTCATAATATGGTGTTTCCAAGATATAGGGCAGGATTCAGAAAGGCTTACACGGAGTTCAAGAGTAGTGTAAGCCTCCGTGTAAGCCTCCCGATTCAGGAACAGCCCAAATCTCCGTGTAAGAGACAGCTAACACGTCTCTTACACGGACTGGGTGTGGAAATGCTCAATACCTCATTTGCAGCTGAAAGATATGCAAATGAGGTATCTGAGCGATCCACGAAGCCTAAACCAGTCCGTGTAACGGACGTGTTAGCTGCAGAAATGTACTCAGCTGACAACTGAGTACATTTCTGCAAATTTGACAACGGAGCTATGTCAGCTCCAAATAAAGGGTGCATATGGTTCATTTAGCATGCCAATGGCCAAATATGTGGCCATTGGCATTAAAAAGTGTTACAAAAATATTAAAAATAACTTTTTTTTTTTCGTGGGATTTTAATGTGTAACTGCAGCGCACACCCGCGCAAATGGGGTGCGCTGCCTAAAACTGAAAACCGAAGCTTATAAGCCCACAATTGTGGGTTTAATGTATTACATGGAATGACAATACAGGGACTAGCAGACCAAAAACAATATGGCCTCCGTGTAGTGGTTGTCAAGGGGGGGAAGCTCCGTGTAAGACATGTAACTAAGCATTACTAGGCAATCCTATGTAAATGAGGGTTACAATACTGAATCACACTGCCACATAGGTAATGAGCACTTTCTGAGTAGTGTAAGAGTTATAGAAGGGGGGGGGGGGATAGAGTAAGAGGTAGGTGGCATCACGGGGGGAATGATAGAAATAAGTGTATCACATTGGAGGGCAGTGTAACGTGACAGATGACAGACAGACATCAGGGAGAGGGGTGTGTCCCAACAGAACACTAGGAGAGTCAAGAAATAGAGGGTGCACACTATCCCTACACTCAAACTTTCTTGATATACGTGCATGCGCACGTGTGCGTGCTTGTAAGGCAGGTTCAACATGTGGGAGCGTGTTGCAAACCGTTTACAACGGTTTGCGCAGGCGTGCACGTGTATAAGGCTGTGTGCGCGCGTTTTAACATGAATCAGCCAAGTTCACACTGTGTAAGGATGTGTGCACGCGTTTAACACTGTGTAAGGACGTGTGCGCGTGTTTAAGTAACTGTGAGCGTGCTTAAGCTGGTGTGCACATTGCTCCCACTGAGGAAACAGAGAGGAAAAAGGAAACAACCAGAATACAAGGAAGCTGCCAGAGGATACTGCTGGAGTTAATTGGTGATAACAATTGGAAGCAGGCAATTACACAGGCAGACTAGAAGCCCAACCCAGCACTTAAAACACTGCAAACAGCAGTGCAGGCTCTTTCTCACAAGAGATACTGCAAGAAAGGCGTAAGCTATCAGAATTGAAAACTGACAAAAGTTGAACTCAGAGCAGAAATGCTAGGGGCTGCCGTAGCTGTTATAATCAGGCATAGGCAGATTGCTGAGGGTGGTGACAATGCAGATGCTGACAGACAACCCAGAGTGAGGAGAAGGAGAAGAGTATACAGGCCCAGGGTCACCTACCATGGGTTACATGAGCTGGAGATAGTAGAGCGCTACAGAGTGGACAGAGACCTTCTGCAGCAAATTGTTGAGCTGTGCAGGCCACGTCTCACACACAGAACCAACAGAGGGGAACCCATCCCAGTGGAAACCAAGGTATGTGTTGGCCTAAGAATACTAGCAACAGGTACCTTCCAGAGACCAACTGGTGATATGATGGGGATATCACAGGCATCAGCCTCCAGGGTACTGCACCAGTTCCTGGATGCTATGTCAGCACATGTCGGTGATCATGTATATTTCCCCAATGACCGTGAGGTAGTGGCCAGCAATATGCGTCTCGTCCAGCAAATAGCGGGATACCCTGAGGTACTGGGTGCAATAGACTGCACGCACATACGCATCAAAGCACCAGCCAGTGAGTGGGGTAGAGCCTATATTAACCGCAAGGGATTCCCCTCCATCAACTGCCAGGTCGTGTGTGATGCCCAGGGCATAATAATGAATGTGTGTGCTGGCTGCCCTGGGAGCTACCAAGATTCCCACATTTGGCATCTGACGCAGCTGTACCAATCATTTGCCAGTGGGGAATTCCCACATGGACACCTAGTGGGGGATGCAGGTTATGCACTGGAGCCGTGGCTGATGACACCCATCAGAAATGCACACACACCTGAACAGGAACGCCATAATGAGGCACACGCACAAACATGTAATGTCATAGAGCGTGTGTTTGGGCTGCTCAAGTCATGGTTCCGGTGTCTGGACACATCTGGTGGAGCCTTGCAGTACATACCAACTACATGTACCAAAATGATCATGATATGTGCTATGCTACATAATATGATCCTGCGGAAACAGCTGCAGCAGGACCAGCATAGGGCTGGGCCAAACATACCCCCACCATTGCCAAGGCCACCACAGGCAGAGGGTGACTCGGAGGAGGAACAACCTGACCTTGCCCCAGTAGGCAAAAGGAGGCGTGCCCAGTATGCCCTGGCCTTGGCAAAGAGGCAACGCATAGCACACACACTTGGTCAGTAGGAACACTGGGACTGATACCCGCTCTGACTCACTCATATAGTAACAGGGATGCCTAACATGACACAACCTGCTTCCAAACATTTACAGGGAGTGTAGTATGTGCATCTGACAGAGGCAGCCCTGCAGCACCACCTGAGGCATGAATGCCATGTTTTAAGTAATGTAACACCATGTACCATATGCACACCTGAGGACCCTGACTAACATCCACCCTCACCAATCATAAACCACAAAAACACAAACCCACCTTCATAGGTACCACAAGGGATAGGATCCTAGATGTAATGCTACCCAATGCCAGAAGTATAAACAGCAAGATGCGTGCAGTGTAAACGCACACAGTATAGAGAATGTAGATATCAGTGCTGTAATAGAAAACTGGGTCAAAGCCCACATCAGCACCCTAACACTACCAGGTCACACCTCATACAGTGGAACAAGCTACAAAATGAGGGTGACTAGCAATAAATGTCATGGATAACCACACCCCCATGTTGGTACCACAACAAGAAGCAACATGGATTAGCCATGGTCAAATACCAATGGCTAAAACTGCCTACTACTACATAGCTTGCTGCAGACAACTGTCCTAACAGCAGGAACCGCACCAGGCCTATGTTCATAGGTTCATATGTTCATACTAGGCTATCTGCCCTAGGGCATTTATAAGCCTAGCCCAGAGTTTTGTGGCTTCCGCCACCCCTTCAGTTTGAAGGATAATATGCCCATTAGTTTGCTGTGCCTCTGTCAAGCAGTGACACTGAGGTTATCCCTGGGGTATACCTGCGATCTCCCATCCATTGGTCAAGATTTCTCTTGAACAAAGCCAGCGAGGTGCTCAGCCTCACATGTACCAGGATGTTGTTCCACAGCATAGGGAGTCTCTGGGTGATGAATCTGTCCCTCCAGCACGTCCTATTAATAGCCGTGTTGAGGTTTAAGTCTCTTGCCCTTGTAGTTCCGATGGATTTAGAGGTTCTGAGGTGAAACATGTTCATTAATTCCGTGTTGGACATGGCCTTGTATGTCAGGCACAGGTCACCTCTGAGCAGACTGTATGCGACTGAATAGAGCTGGAGTTCCTTCAGTTGGGCAGCATAAGACATATCTTTGAGACCCTTTATCCTTCTGGTGAGGAATTTTTGGGGCCTTTCCAATTGCTGCAGGTGTCGGGTCAGATACATTCCGAATGGGGCATTGTACTCAATCATTGGTCTGATGAGTGATGAGTACAGGGGAACAATGACCTCCCTTGATCTAGATGTGAATCCCTGCATGATCAGGTGGGCAATATAGAAGGTCTTCTGAACTACTTTGGCAACGTGATTGTCAAACGAAAGGTTACTGTCAACCTGGGTGCCCAGATCCCTGATAACCTCTTCTGTGCTTAGAGGATTGCCACCTCTATGGGAAATAGAGGTAACCTTGTTTTTCCCGAAGGGTATGACTATGCATTGTTTAGCGTTTAACTTTAGGCCATGGCTCTGGCACCAGTTATCCATTTCTATGAGACCCTTCTGAAGGATGTCTGTCAGATGGGTTTTCAACTATGGTTCCCAGTTTGCAGTCATCTGCAAACTTTGTCAGCCATAATCCTCCTGTGTTTGCTTGTACTTCTGAAAAGTAGATGCCAAACAAAAGTGGGCCCAGGACTGAGCCCTGTGGGACACCACTTGTGACAGGCTTGGAGTGTGACATGGCACCAGCAACTCTGACCCTGTGGGTTCTGTCACTTAGCCAGTTTGCAACCCATCTTGTGACGTATGGGTTTACATTTAAGCTGGTGAGTTTTCCAATGATACCCAAGTGGGGTATTGTGTTGAAAGCCTTTGCCAGGTCAAGGTAGGCTGTGTGGACTGCCTTGCCCTCATCAATGGCCTTGGTGACTGTTTCAAAAAAGTCAACCAAGTTTAAAAGGCATGATCTGCCCTTGACAAAGCCAAACTGGGTTGGATCCAAAGTCTGCAAGACCCATATGTCTTCATTTATGAGTTCTATTATGATCCTCTCCATAGCTTTGCAGACCAGGCTTGTCAAGCTGATGGTACGGTAGTTTCTGGGATCGGTGGAGGCACCTCCTTTGTGAAGTGGGACCACCGTTGCTGTACGCCACTCTATGGGTACGTATCCTGAGGTGAGGCTAAGATTAAACAGCTGCCCTAACTGCGGGTTTAATTCCTCATTGAGTTTGTGGAGCACACAACTGGGGACACCATCTGGTCCCATGGATGCTGTGTTTTTCGCCTTGGATAGAGCACTTCTCACCTGAGCATTTGAGATGTTTGGGGGGCTACAATCCTCTGGTATAGATATCTCTCCTGTTGGGGGGAGGGGGGGGAGAAATCTGCACTTAACCTGTCAGCCAGTATGTTGGCAATGTCTGTAGGTTCAGTGATCTTTACATCATTTTGAACTAATTCTGAGCATATCTGGGAGTTTCCTCCCAGGTTTCTAACATAGCTAAAAAAGGACTTATGATTGTCTTTTGAGTCCTTAGCGATTTTTCTCTCAAAATTTGCCTTGGATGATGTTATGGGGGATCTCAGTTTTTTGCTTATGATGAGCAGGGGTGTCTTCCCTTCTACGGATTTTGCTCTATCTTGTAGTAGCTCCTTCCTTTTGTTGTACAGCTTGTTTATGGCTGGGGTCCACCCGACTGGACGCTTGCCTTTGGTACAAAGAGTCTTTGTTTTGTTTGGGATTGCCTGATCCATGCAGTCCTGGAGGTGCTGGTTGAAGGCATTTGTAAGTGATTCAGCAGCTTGGGTAATGGTTTCTGCTGGCTTGGGGGCCTTGAAAGGGACCACACCAGTCTTTAGAAGTGTGAAGTCGGCTTCTGGGAAGTTCTTCACTGTGGTCTTTCTTATCTGGGGTGGGGGTGGGATATGGACTTCCAGTGAGATTAGTTTATGATCTGATCTCACCAATGATGGGTATACTTCTGGTGTTGAACATTGTGACCCCATGTTCATGATGATGAGATCTAGTATGTTGTCTCCTCTTGTGGGGATGGTGACTAGTTGTTCCATGGCATTTGAGTTTATGAACTCTAGGAACCTTTGGGCTAGAGTGTTGGAGCTTGAGTAGTGATCCCAGTCTATATTTGGATAGTTGAAATCACCCAGTATGATGGTGTTTGGAGATACATTTATCCCCTCCAGTGTTTTCAGGAAAGCTGTGTGAGGTTCCTGAGTTTGAGAGGGTGGCCTGTAACATGCTACAAACTGCAGAGCAGTCTTGCCTACGGTTAATTGCACCTGGATGGTCTCTGATGCATCGTGCCTTGCCACCAACCTTGAGGTGAGGGTGTCCTTGATGAATATGGACACCCACCCTCCTTTCCTGGTGTTGTCCGGATTTTGGGGCTGGAACGCATGATATGAGGTAACACCTGATAGTGCCGGGGTGCTGTCAGGAGCCTTGAACCAGGTTTCAGTCACAGCACAGACATCGATGTTCTCCATACTGAGAAGGGCTTCGAGTGTGTGCATCGTGAGGTTGAGACTTCTGGCATTGAGCAGCATTACCCTTAGTTTGTTTCCTTTTTTGTGTTCTAGGGTGGTAGGTTTAGAATCTGAGCCTTGCCTACAAAAGGCACAATGGGGGTGGCAAGAGCCTTAGCCAAAATCCGGAAGCCCAGGGGTGACAGGTGCAAGCTGTCCCTTGCGAATCAGCGTGGCTTGTCCAGCATGTCATCCCAGGCAGACAGACATTGGATCCCCTTTGAATGACACCATAGTTTAAGCCAATTATTACAGCTGATCATCTTGTCTCTGTATTGTGGCATCATTCTTGGTGAAGGTAGGATACTGCTCAAGGTCAGGGTCATACCTGCCTGGGCTACATAATCACAGAGCTCCTCTATGTCTCTTTACATGTAGTCCAGGGAGGTACATCTCCGGTCGTTCACACCAGCATGGACAATGACTGAGTCATACTTGTACTTGCAGTTGAGTGACCTGAGTGCTTGCATTATGTGATGGATTCCAGCGCCCGATAGGCAGCTTACTGTGACCTTCTCCTTGCTCAATCTGGTGAGCGGGACGTCAGTGTGTCTGACTATGGAGTCACCTATGACGAGTGTGTCTGGCATTGTGTTTGGCGTTAAGGGCTGTGACTGTTTGGCATACTGACTCTGTGGTCTATGTGTCGCATGTGCTGTGCCCTGTGGAGGCAGTTGTTTGGGTGTCTGCTTTGGTGGCCTCTGCTGTTGTGGTAAATTTCTGATCAGAGCCTCCGAGTATGTCTTTGTGTGTTTATGTGTATGATTTGAAGTTGTGATAGTGCTATGTGAGACTGGGTTTGTGGTGTGTGTGGTTACCTTCTCCCCCTCTCTGGTCTTGACAGTCCTATGTTGAGAGAGCTCAGCCTCCAGTTTGGCTATATAGTTGCATCTCTCGCATGTATTTGTGTTTTGTGGGAGAAGGAGAGGGTTGTCTGTGTACATGAGGCAATTGTAACATTGCCTCAATATTCCCAGGTTCACCAGCTGAGCAGGAGAGGACACTAGCAACTGATCCCTTGACATGCTAGAAGGAATAGACAACAAATGTTGGAATACAGGAAGATATCAAGCCCCCCAAACCATATTATATTGCTTGACTGACAATACCTACACATACACCATAGTGTCATAGTTAACTACTAGGCTATCTGCCCTACTGCATTCATAAGCCTAGCCATAGTGATGTGGCTATTGCCACCCCTTATAGTGCTAATAAGTGTACAGAATAGATTCCGAATATTGTGCCTCTGACATAGTAGTGACACATTATGACCCCCTTATGTAATCGAATAACATGACTGTGCCTCTGTCTAGTAGTGACACAGGGAGGAC
This sequence comes from Protopterus annectens, assembly GCF_019279795.1. NCBI lineage: Eukaryota > Metazoa > Chordata > Ceratodontiformes > Protopteridae > Protopterus > Protopterus annectens. Next base: position 673,585,963 of record NC_056732.1, read on the forward strand.
CCCTGGGGTAAACCTACAATCTCACATCCAGTTGTCCAGATTTCTCTTGAAGAGAGTCAGTGAGGGACTCTGTCTAACATGAACTGGGATTCTTTGCTATAGTGTGAGAAGCCTCTGAGTTATGACTCTGTCCCTCCAGCATGTCCTATACATGTATGTGCTGAGGTTCAAATCCTCAGCTCTCATGGCTCTGGTGGATTTGGATTGCTTGCAGTGGAGCATGTCCACCAAATCTGGATTGGACATGGTCTGGTATGTCAGGCATAGATCACCTGTAAGTAGGCAGTATGCTACTGAATAAATCTGGATTTCCTTTAGTCCGGAAGCATATGACATGTGTTGTAGACCTGTGATCCTCTTGGTAAGGTACTTTTGGGGTCTTCCCAGCTCTTGCAAGTGCTGGGTGAGGTACATACCAAATGGGGCTTTGTATTCAATCATGGGCCTGATAAGGGAGAAGTATAGTGGTACAATGACCTCCTTTGATCTGGATGTAAAACCCTTCATGAGAAGGTGGGCAAGATAGAAAGTCTGTCTAACCACTTTGGCAACATGGGTGTCAAATGAGACATCACTATCTACATGTGTCCCCAGGTGTCTGATTTGTTTTCTGTGCTCAGTGGGTTGCTGTCTATGTATTGATGTGTGGGTACTGTGTTCCTCCCAAAGGGGATGACTACACATCAGTTGCATTCAGTTTCAGGCCATGATTCCGGCACCAGCTATCTGTCTTTGTGATGGCAGTCTTTAGGATGTGTGTGCCGGCTGATGTATTCACTATGGTGCCTAGGTTGCAGTCATCTGCAAACTTTGTCAGCCACAACCCTCCCATGTTTGCTTCCACATCTGAAAAGTAAATGCCAAATAAGAGGGGTCCCAGGGCAGATCCTTGTGGGACACCACTTGTGACTGGCTTTGAATCTGACAAGGCACCTGCAATGTCGACTTTATGGGTTCTGTTTCCTAGCCATTTTGCAACCTATCCTGTGACATATGGTTTTATATGTCAGCTGTTGAGCTTGTCAATGATGCCTGAGTGGGGTATTGTGTCAAAGGCCTTAGCCAAGTGCAAGTAGGCTGTGTGGACCACTTAGCCCTCATCAATGGCCCTACTGACAGTTTCAAAATAGTCAACTAGGTGCAAAAGGCAGGATCTGCCCTGTACAAAGCTGAACTGGGTGGGATCAAGGGTCTGTAGGTCACCAATCTCTCTGTTTAAGAGCTCCATAATGACCCTTTCCATAGCTTTGCAGACAAGGCTGGTTAAGCTTGTGTGGTGGTAGTTGCCAGGGTCTGTGGAGGCATCTTCTTTGTGGAGTGGGACCACTGTTGCTGTATGCCAGTGTTCAGGTACATATCCTGTAGCAAGGCTAAGGTTAAATAGCATGTGTATATACGGGTTTAGCTCCTTCTGGAGTTCACATAGCACGCAACTGAGGATACCATCAGTTCTCATTGATGCTGTGTTCTTCCCTTTGCTGAGTGTGGCTCTCACATGGACATCTGAGATGACAGTGAGGTTACATTCAGCTGTTCATAGGTTCATAGGTTCATACTAGGCTATCTGCCGTAGGGCATTTATAAGCCTAGCCAGAGTGTGTGTGGCTTTCACCACCCCTTAGGATAAGAATACTATACCCATTAGTTTGCTGTGCCTCTGTCCAGCAGTGACACAGAGATGATTCCCGGGGTAAACCTACGATCTCCCATCCACTCATCAAGATTTCACTTGAACAGAGTCAGTGAGGGGCTCTGCCTTACATGGACTGGGATTCTGTGCCATAGTGTAGGGAGTCTCTGGGTGATGAATCTGTCCCTCCAGCATGACCTATTTATACCCGTGTTGAGGTTTAAGTTTCTTGCTGTCGTGGCTCTGGTGGATTTGGATTTTTCGAGGTGGAGCATGTCCATTAATTCCGGGTTGGACATGGCCTTGTATGTCAGGCACAGATCAGCTCTGAGCAGACAGTATGCGACTGAATATAGCTGGAGTTTCTTAAGTCAGGCAGCGTATGACATATGTTTGAGCCCCTTTATCCTTTTGGTGAGGAACTTTTGGGGTCTTTCCAACTGCTGCAGGTGTCGGGTAAGGTACATTCCGAATGGGGCGTTGTACTCAATCATTGGTCTGATAAGTGAAGAGTACAGGGGTACAATGACCTCTCCTGATCTGGATGTGAATCCCTTCATGATCAGGTGGGCAATGTAGAAGGTCTTCCTAACCACTTTGGCAATATGAGTGTCAAAAGAGAGGTTACTGTCAACTTGGGTCCCCAGGTCCCTGATAACTTCTCCCGTGTTTAATGGATTACCACCTATGTGGTAATTAGGGGTTACCTTGTTTTTCCCAAAGGGTATGACTATACATTGTTTGGCATTTAGCTTAAGGCCATGGCTCTGGCACCAGTTATCCATTTCTATGAGACCTCTCTGGATGATGTCTGTGTCTGATGGAGTGTCAATTATGGTGCCCATTTTGCAGTCATCTGCAAATTTTGTCAGCCACAATCCCCCTATGTTTGCCTGCACTTCAGAAAAGTAAATGCCGAACAAGAGGGGGCCGAGGACTGAGCCCTGTGGGACACCACTCATGACCGGCTTAGAGTCTGACATGGCACCAGCAACTCTAACCCTGTGTGTTCTGTCCTTGAGCCAGTTTGCAACCCATCCTGTGACATATGGGTTTACATCTAAGCTGGTGAGCTTTTCTATGATGCCCGAGTGGGGTATTGTGTCGAACGCTTTTGCTAGGTCAAGGTAGGCTGTGTGAACTGCCTTATCCTCATCAATGGCCTTAGTGACTGTTTCGAAAAAGTCGACCAAGTTCAAGAGGCAGGATCTGCCCTTGACAAAGCCAAATTGGGTAGGATCCAGTGCCTGTAGGTCCCCAATGTCTTTATTTATGAGTTCCATTATGATCCTCTCCATAGCTTTGCAGACAAGGCTCGCCAAGCTTATGCGGTGGTAATTTCCAGGGTCCATAGAAGCACTGCCTTTGTGGAGTGGGACCACAGTTGCTGTATGCCATTCTTTGGGTACGTATCCTGTAGTAAGGCTAAGATTAAACAGCAGCCTTATGTGTGGGTTTAGTTCCTCATTGAGTTTGTGTAGCACACAGCCGGGGACACCGTCCGGTCCCATTGATGCTGTGTTTTTTGCTTTAGAGAGAGCAGCTCTCACCTGGGCATCTGAGATGTTTGGGAGGCTAGACTCTGGTGGGGTAGATATTTCTCTTTTTGGGGAGGGAGGGGAGAAATTTGCACTGAACCTGTCTGCCAGTATGTTGGCAATGTCTGTGGGTTCAGTGATGTTTGTATCATTCTGGACTAATTCTGAGCATATCTGTGAGTTTCCACCCAGGTTTCTAACATAGCTAAAGAAGGCCTTATGATTGTCTTTTGTGTCATTAGCGATTTTTCTCTCACAGTTGGCCTTGGATGATTTTATGAGTGATCGTAGTGTTTTGCTAGTATTGATCAGAGATGCCTTCCCTTTTAGGGATTTTGCTCTGTCATGTAGTAGCTTTCTCCTCTTGTTGTAGAGTTTGTTTATGGCTGGGGTCCACCAGACCGGGCGCCTGCCTTTGGTGGAAAGGGTCTTGATTTTATTAGGGATTGCTTGATCCATACATTCCTGGATGTGCTCGTAGAAGGCATTTGTAAGGGTTTCAGCAGCGTGGGTTGTGGTTTCCACTGGCTCGTGGGCCTTGAAGGATACCACTCCAGTCTTAAGAAGTGTGAAGTTTGCTTTTGAGAAGTTCTTCACTGTGGTCTTTTTTGCTGGGGTTGGGGGCGGGATGTGGATCTCCAGTGAGATTAATCTATGGTCTGACCTCACCAATGAGGGATATACTTCCGGTGTGGAGCATCCTGTCCCCATGTTTGTGATGATCGGGTCTAGTATATTTTCTCCACTTGTGGGAATGGTGACTAGTTGTTCCATAGCATATGAGTTTATGAACTCCAGGAACCTTTGGGCTAGGGTGCTGGGGCTTGAGTAATGACGAGATTTCTTCCTGTTCTTCTGCAGAGACTGGTGGTAGCCGTAAAAGTGTGTCCTTTGAGGATATTGTAGCTGAAGATGTGGAAACAAGTGAAGAGAACAGAAGGGGACATCAGAATTCTCAGAACAGGACATATAACGTGCAGACCAGATCAACCAGAAAACAACATGGTAAGACAAGTCATTTGCAAGCTAGCGATCAGCCAAAAAACTGACTTTAAACATCTTGTATGGTCAGCGTGCTTCGTTTGTAAGCGCGCCATTTAATGTTAAAGTCCACGATGATAATATGTCATTCTCTGATAAAATTGATAAAAAAAGTCATAAAAAAAGTAGTGAACATGTCCATGAGCATTTTAGTGGGTTTGTTGTGGGTGGTTCATTAAAAAACACTAGCGCATTGAACTCTAATGTATTAATGCATCAGACTGTTAGAATGTTGGATTCATCTGATAGTCCTTTTAAACACACTGTAAGCATAAAAGATTATTCCCCGTTGACTGGTTATGTGTGTGAGAGTGTAGAGCAGTTAGATGTTTCGGAAATTGAATGTTTAGGTAGTCATGTTGATTCACGGCATACTAATGCTTCCTCTGCCACTCGGAATGTTGATAATTCTGGTCGCTCTGATTTGGCGGTGATGTTACGCAATGAAAATGTACTGTCTAGTTTAGGTAGTGCTCCTGTGGAGCGGGCGCTGAACGGGGATGATGTAAACTGTTTGGTTAGTGATAATGTAGGTAGACTTTTAGGACAAACAGTGAGTTTGGAAAATGATGGCTTTAATGAAACTGTGCAGCCTGATGAATATAATGGGGACGCAATTGCATGTGATTGCACTGACGAATCTGGAAACATTGATAATAATACTACACATATCCAACCTCAACATATTTATGTGTGTCAAGGGGATAGTAACATGGACGAGAAACTTACTAGTGATAATAATAGGAGCAATGGTGAATCTATTACATTTCTGGATGAATATCAGGATAACCTCAATATGTTTTCAGAGCTTACCAGTATTACTGGAATGTGCAATGATGAGAATGAAATGGAACCCAGTGCTCATGTTACTGTTGATAATGGTTTAAATGTGATTAATCTTTCTGATATTGCTTTGTCTGAAGAAATGTTAAGTGTTCTTTCAAAGGGAACAAAATTTGTACCCACTAGGATACCTTCCATTTCAGACATTCTCTTTGATGTGAAAGCCTTTATTCGAAAATTAAATCTAAGGGTTTATTTTCATGAAAAAGAAAAAAGTACAAATAAGGGGGATGGTGGTGTCCTAGATGAAACTCTCTTGAATTTAAGCATATATGATTATGAAGGTCTGGAACTGGATGTAAATGAGAATGAGAATATTCATGAGTTCTCTATGGATGCTAACATGGAAGGAGTTTTTGGAGGTGGATATGGTCACTTAGCAGTTCCCCATTTTGCAGGTGACAGTAACTTTATGCCTCCTAAGAAATCTTTGGCAATAAATGCCTTTGAGCATGTAATGATGGCCAAATTGGAATCGGCACACAAAGTCTTTTGTATACGTAAAAAGACTTTTAATTTAAGTAAAAATGAATGGTTAGCATTAAAAACATTTAGGATGGAACTGAATAAAGTTACTGTCAAGCCTGCGGATAAGGGGGGTAATTGGGTGATTATAAATAATGAAAAGTATGAGAACATAGTTAATAATTTACTAATGGATGATACCTATCAAAAGCTAGAAGGTAACCCATTAAACTCTTATATTTGTGAACTGAATGAGTTATTGGAGCGAGGTGAAAGATTGGGATTTTTCACTGGTAAAGATGTAAAAAGCTTAACGATGAAGGAACCCAGACACCCTTACATGTATATAATACCTAAGATTCACAAAAATATCACCAATCCCCCAGGTAGACCTATCATTTCAGGGATTGGGTCTTTTGTTGAGGGAGTTAATATTTTCTTGGACCATCATCTCAAGAAATTTCTTCCTAAGGTTCAATCACATGTTAAGAATACTCAGGATGTCTGTTTGGCTTTAAAGGGACTCAAATGGGAAGAGAATTATTATTGGGCCAGTGTTGATGTTGTATCACTTTACACCAATATTAAGACTAGGTGGGGTTTGGAAGCAGTGTACAAAATGATGGGAGAAGGACCATACACTAGATTTATATTAAGTTTGCTTGAGTTTAGTTTAACACATAACTATTTTTTATGGAAAAATGAATATTTTTTGCAGACAAAAGGAACAGCTATGGGTGCAGCTTTTGCACCCAGTTATGCAGTGATCTATATGGGAGAGTTTGAAAAGGAGTTTATGTTTCAGAACACTTTTTTTGTTGATAATGTGTTTTTTTTAAAACGTTACATTGATGATTTGATTTTTGTGTGCAAAGGAGAAAGGACTCTTTTTGATGAATTTATGGTGAATTTAAATAGGAATCACCATGGCATAAAATTTATAGCACACACATCTGAATTCCGAATTCCTTTTCTTGATGTAGAGTTTTATGTGGGAGAAAATGGTTTGGTTGAGCATAAAAACTATAGGAAACCTTCTTCTGTTAATAATTTTTTACATGCTAGCAGCATGCACCCTGCACACTTGATTAAGGCCATACCGGAAGGGGAATTTAAAAGGAAGATAAGAAACACCTCGAATAAAAATCTTTGGAAGGAGGTGTGTGATGAAATTTTGGAAAGATTAACTTCACGTGGATATGAGCATGACAGGCTTCAATCCATAAAAGATAGATTGTGTAGAAATAGAATATCTGGGAAACAAGGGTATAAGCATGCATTTGATTTTGAAAGTACATTAGATTCAAACAAGCTGTTTTTTGTATCCAGGTATTCTAATTTCTCAGGTATTATGGAAAAAATTGTTAGGGACTTGTGGCATGTGGTGAGTGAAGATCCTGTAATAGGTCACCTTTTTCCCAAACACATCACCTTTTCTTACAAAAGGTATTCAAATTTAAAAGAGATTTTGAATAGAAAATTTGAAGTTAAAACAGCTAGTAAGGTAGGGATGTATAGTTGTGGGAAATGTTCGGTCTGTAACAAAATTAAAAATATGCACGGGGTGAAAATAAATGGAAAGAAGTACACTGCTTTTGAAAGGTTTAATTGTAGATCATCAGGTGTTGTATACATTTTAGGTTGTGACTGTGTTCCAGCAAAGTGGTATATTGGGCAAACTACCAGACAAATCAAGATTCGTATCTTGGAACATTTGGGTGACATAAGGAGGGGTAATTTAGAGAGTCCTGTAGCTGCACACTTTTGTAGCACACATGATGGTGACAATAATAGTTTTAAATTCAGTGTGTTGGCTAGGCCGCACTATAATAAGGGAAATTACAAGGCAGCTTTAAGTAAGTTGGAGCAGAGGATGATTATTGAGTATCATACTTTATTCCCTCAGGGAATGAACTTGGAAATTTAATGAACTTGAATGGAATTTAACTCATATTTGTTGATGTATTAGATATTAAAAATGAAGTTTAGTATTATTCAAGGTGACCAATAGGTTGTTATATTTATTTATATATATGTTCAAATGAAGAAAATTTATTGTATAAATGAAATTTATAAATAATTTAAATTTGGAGTGTTTAAATTATTTTGTAATAAATATTAAATTTTATAACTTATGAAAAAAGAAAAAAGAAAAAATGAGTTTTAAATAGTCAAAAAGTGTTTCTTTCTCTGGAAGATGTTTCAGTGGTGAAAGAGTTAAAATGTTTGATATAATGATGTTTAATTGATTAATTTATGCTTAATTAATCAATTAAAGCATATATAAAAGAATACTGAAAATGTTAAAGTATGTCCCATTGAAGGCGAACAGCTGAGGTACCAGGACGGAAAGAATAAAGATGGATATAAGCTATTTCTGTGTCTTCCTTTGAACTTTGTGGTGTTTTTGAAGAGCTTGAGTAATGTTCCCAGTCTATGTTATGGTAGTTGAAGTCACCCAATACGATGGTGTTTGGAGAGACATTCATACTCTCCAGTGTCTTCAGGAAGGCTGTGTGGGTTTCCTGAGTTTGAGAGGGTGGTCTGTAGCATGCTACAAACTGTAGGGCAGTTTTACCTATGGTTAATTGCACCTGGATGGTCTCCGATGCTTCGTGCGTTGCCACTAACCTGGAGGTGTGGGTATCCTTTATGAATATGGATACTCCCCCTCCTTTTGTGGTTCGGTCCGGATTTTGGGGCCGGAAAGCATGATATGAGGTATAACCTGATAGTGCTGGGGTGCTCTCAGGAGCCTTGAACCAGGTTTCAGTCACACCACAGACATCGATGTTCTCCATACTGAGGAGGGCTTCGAGGGCGTTCATCTTGAGGTTTAGACTTCTGGCATTGAGCAGTATTACCCTTAGTCTTTCTCCATTTTTGTTTTCTAGGGTGGTAGGTTTATCATTTGAGCCTTGCCTAAAAAAGGCACTATGGGGGTGGCAAGAGCCTTTGCCAATATCCGGAAGCCCAGGGGTGACAGGTGCAAGCCGTCCCTTGCGAAGCAGCGTGGCTTGTCAAACATGTCATCCCAGGCAGACAGACATTGGATCCCCTTAGAATGACACCAGTAATTAAGCCAATTATTAAAGCTGATCATTTTGTCTCTGTATTGTGGCATCATTCTTGGTGAGGGTAGGATACTGCTCAGGGTCAGGGTCATACCGGCCTGGGCTACAGAATCTGAGAGCTCCTCTATGTATCTTTTCATGTAGTCCAGGGAGGTACGTCTCAGGTTGTTCACACCGTCATGGACAATGACTGAGTCATACTTGTACTTGCTGTGGAGTGACCTGAGTGCTTGTGTTATGTGGTGGATTCTAGCGCCTGACAGGCAGCTTACTGTGATCTTTTCCTTGTTCAGTCTGGTGAGTGGGACGTCAGTGTGTCTGACTATGGAGTCACCTATAACAAGTGTGTCTGGGATTGTGTTTGGCCTTAAGGGCTGTGACTTTGATAACTATCTTCTTTTGGGGGTGAGGGAGGGGGAAAGTTGCACGGAACCTGTCTGCCAGAATGTTGCCAATATCTGTCAGGTCACTGAAATATATGTTGTTGTGTACCAACTATGAGCATATCTGAGGGTTCCCACCCAGGTTTCTGACATAACTGAAGAAGGCAGTGTGGTTATCTCCATTGTCTTCGGTGATTTATGTCTCCAAGTTGACCTTGGATGTCTGTATTAGAGAATGTAGCTTTTTACTAGTGCTGATCACAGCTGCCTTCACTGTAGGAGATGTAGCTCTGTCTTGCATTAGTATCCTTCATCTGTTATACAGTTTGTTTATGGCTGGGGTCCACCAGACAGGCCACTTTCCCTTGGTGGAGAGGGTCTTGGTTTTATTTGTGATTGCATGGTCCATGCTTTCTTGGAGATGTCTGTAGAAAGCGTCTGTGAAGGAGTCACCATTGTGTGTTGTGGTTTCCACTGGCCCAGTGGGCTTAAAGGATACCATCTCAGTCTGAAGACGTGTGAAGTCAGCTTCTGAGATGTTTGTCGCTATATTCTTTGTATTATACTAGCACTGACACAAGTGTAGACAATTTCCCAGAATCCATCAAACAAACTGGACATGCAAAATGTAACACTTCCACAAGAGGGGTAAGCATACTGGATGTGATAATCAGAAATATGTGTACTGGATGTCAAGATGAGACGTGTATCCCTCACTGGTAAGACCAGACCATAGAGTAATCCCACTGTAGTTACACATCCCGACCCCAGTCCCTGGCCAGATTTCCACAGTGAAACACATGTATAAAGCATAGCTTGCACCCCTACAAACCAATGTGGAATCCATGAAAAGCCCTGTGCAGGTCCAGAATATGGGACACACTGCAGAACATGTTATACAGGCATACCATGAACACAGCCAAGAGTGCTTGGAGTCTGCAATCACAAACAACAAGACACAATGCCATACACCCAGGCATCTGTCATGCTGGACTCCAGCAATTACTAAACCATTGAAGAGAATGAGGAAGCTACCACATGATAGATCAAACATAAAAAGTGAAGTAATCAGTGATCACTAGTATGGCAATAAAATGTGTCCACACATACAATCCACTAAGGCCAGGCAAAACAAGTAGAATCTGTGAATCCAGTGGCAATGTGACACCTGTCCCAAGTACACACACAACAACAACTCACCCCAATAAATACAAATGTATGTGAGACGCAACCAGGTAGCCAAACCGGAGCCTGAGCACCCCCAAATCAGTACTGTCAAAACTAGTCAGGAGGACAAGGTAACCACATACACCACAAACCCAGTCCCACATACACCTACAACGACTGTAAACCAAACACATAAACACAAAAACATTCCCAGAGGCCCTAATTACAAACACACAACACCAACACAAGGCTCCAAAGCAGACACCCAATAAAACAACCTCCACACATAGCACATGTAACACATAGTACACAAAGCAGGTGTGCCAAACAGTCACAGGACAGAAGGAGAAACAACATGCCTGATACAGTTGTAATAGGTGACTCCATAGTGAGACATGCTGCTGTTCCAGGGATGGCTTGCACCTGTCACCCATGAGTGTCTGGATATTGCCTAAGGCTTTTGCAACCTACAGAGATCCTTCCGTAGGCAAGGCTGAAAAGACCAACCCACCACCATAGAAAACAAAACTGGAAAGAAACAGAAGGGTAATGCTGATCAATGCCAGATGTGTGAACCTCAATATGCATGCTCCTGAGGCCCTCCCCAGTATGGAGAACATTGATGTCTGTCCAGTGATAGAAACCTGCTGCAAGCCTCATGACAGCACACCAGCACTACCAGGTAATACCACATATCATGTGTTATGGCCACAAAACCTGTAACAAAACATAAAAGGAGGGTGAGTATCCATATTCAGCACAGACACCCATACGTCCAGTTAACTGACAATGCTTATGTCATTGCAGTCCACCCATGTGCAACTAGCCGTAGGCAAGACTGCTGTACAGTCTGTAGCATGCTACAGACCACACCCTCACACACAGGAACCCCACCCCACTGTCCTGAAGACAGTGGACAGTATGAATGTACCACCAAATACAAAACAAGGTACACACAAATTACCACATAGGTGGTAAACCATTATGTGTGGAAGGAGTAATCAGGGACCTAGTGACACAAGTGGACAGTCACCTGTTATGTGACAGTCACATCGCCAATTTGTCTAGGAAGACTGTCTATATTGGACACTGTATCATGAAAGGATTCACATCTATGTCAACAAAGGTCATTGTGCCCCCATACTGTTCCCCTATCAGACCATATTGTAGTACAATGCCTCATTTGGGATGTACATTACCTGGCACCTGTAGCAGTTAGAAAGACCTCAAAGGTACCACAGCAAGAGTCAGAAAGGGTCTCAAATATATCTCATATGTTGCCTGGCTGTAGACACCACAGCTGAATGCAGTCACATACTGCCTACACAGAGGCATTGCATGTCTGTTGTACAAGTCCATGTCCAACACAGAAGTAATGGACATGCTCCACCCCAGACACCTCAAAGCCATTGGAGCTGTGTGAGTCAGAGATGTCAGCCTCAACACATAATCAAATAGGATGTGCTGGAGGGATAGATACCTAACCCTGAGTCTCTCCACACCCTGGAACAGAATACCACTACATGTTAGGCAGAGCCCCTCACTGACACTCTTCAACAGGAAGCTAGCAAAATGGATGGATAATTGTAGATGTACACTGGGAGTCTTTACTGTGTCATGTCCAGACAGAGGCACAGCTAAGTAAATCATAAATGGCAATAATATTCAGATAGCAAGGGGTGGCAAAAGCCACACACACTGTGGCTAGGCTTACAAATGCCCTAGGGTGGATAGCCTAGTATGAACCTATGAACCTATTATGATACAAATTGTACAGGACACTAAGGATAACCCCAAGGCTGCTGCAACTGATGGTAGTAAGCGTGTTGTGAATTCCCAGATATGCTCTGGATCACACAAATATTACAAACAACATACCAAACACACACACGTATTGCCAACATACATCCTGACAGGTGCAGTGCAACCCCCCCCCCCATAATGCAAAATATCTTTCCCAGCAGACTGCTGCCTCCCTGACATTATGTCAGCCTTACCACAGGATATGTACCCAAAGAGCAGTGTACAACAACAATGGTTGTTCTCAAGAAAGGTGTCGCCTGAATGTATACTAAAAACAACCACCACAGAATCCTGAGAAGCTTGGTCTGCACAGCTATGGAAAGGATCAGCATGTACCGCAGACATAACAATATTGGGGATCTATTGACACCCGACCCTACCCAGTGTGGGTTTATGAAGTGCAGACCCTGCCCCTAAACATGTGTGACTCAGTTGAAACAGTAATTGAGGTCACTGATGAGGGCAATGTGGTCCACACAGTGTAGCTGGACCCTGCAAAGCCTTCCATACAATACCCTACGTGTTCAATATAGATATGCTCACCAGCTTATATATACACCCCAATGTCACTAGAGGGGTTGCAAACCAGACCAATGACAGAACCGACATGGTCAGACATGCTGCAGCCATGCAGACTACAAGCCACATATAACAGGTATCCCACTAAGCTTGGTCCTGGGACCTTCCCCGTCTGGTATATATGCCCCATAGGTACTGGCCAACATGTAAGGACTGTGCCTGAACATGTTTGCAGAGGACTACAAACCGCCTAACATATCTGACACTCCAGCTGACACAAGCATCCCACAAAAGGGCCACATAGAAACAGACAACCGGTGCCATAGCCATGTCAGCATGTTAAATGGAGAAAACTGCATAGTCAACCTCTGTGGATATATAGTAAGTGACCACCAATTACCACATAGGTGGTAACCCATTACATACTTAACATGTAATGACAGACGTGGGTACACAAGGTGATAGATATCCTGCATTGGACAAACATGTGGCTGTAGTGTTAACAGAAACAATCCATATACCAACCTAATCATGAAGGTTATGACATCTAGATAAGGGGAGGTCATTGTGGTTCTGCAGTTATCCTTCATCAGCGTTACAAATGACCACAACAGCCCCTGTGGGGTGTACCTCAGCAGACACCTCCATCAACAGTAAAGTCCACAACAGTACCTCACCAGGAGTATCAAAGAGTTTGAACACATGTAATGTGTTGCCTGATTAAACAGAGTGCAACTCCACACACTGCCATGCTGGCCACCCAGACGCAAGCTGTGCCTGATGTAGAAAGCCATGTCCAAGCTGGAATCAATGAACATGCTGCACCTTGTACAATCTGAATGGCAGTGAGCTATGCACATGAGGGACCTGAACCCCAGCACTGACATACATAGGACAAGCTGTACTGCATTTTCCATAACACAGAATCCACCCCCACGCATGAGTACACTACCAGTACAGGTTATCCATAGAGTCACTCATTGATTCTCCTCAACAGGAATCGTAATGAGTGGATGGGAGATGGTAGGTTTACCCTGGGTATCAATGTTATGTCACAGGTAGACAGAGGCACAGTATACTAAACAAGACATATGTTATGGCAAACTACACTTACAATGTGTCGAAGGACAAACACACTCTCTGACTAGCATTAGAAATGGCCTAGGACACATTGGTAGTGTTTGCCAATGTACACCTATGTTGTGGAATACACTACTGTTGTTGGATGAGGCTGTTGTAAGTAGTTCATATCTGAACATAATGCAACATGGTCAGATAGGTTCATAGGTTCATAGGTTTATACTAGGCTATTTGCCCTAAGGCAGTTATAAGCCTAGCCCAGAGTTTTGTGGCTTACGCCACCCCTTATATGGAAACAATACTGTGCCCATTAGTTTGTTGTGCCTCTGTCCAGCAGTGACACAGAGATGATCCTCGGGGTAAACCTATGATCTCCCATCCACAGGTCGAGATCCCTCTTGAACAGGGCCAGCGAGGTGCTCTTCCTCACATGGACCGGGATCGTATTCCACAGCATAGGGAGTCTCTGAGTGATAAATCTATCCCTCCAACATGTCCTACTTATATCCCTGCTAAGGTTTACGTCACTTGCCCTAGTGGTTCTGGTGGATTTCGAGGTTTTGAGGTGGAGCATGTCCATTAATTCCTGGTTGAACATGGCCTTGCATGTCAGGCACATGTCACCTCTGAGCAAACGGTATGTGACTGAATAGAGCTGGAGTGTCTTCAATCTGGCAGCATATGACAGATGTTGGAGTCCCTTTATCCTTTTGGTGGGGGACTTTTGGGGTCTCTCCGATTGCTGCAGATGTTGGGTGAGATAAATCCCGAATGGGGCATTGTACTCGATCATTGGTCTGATGAGTGAAGAGTACATGGGGAACAATGACCTCACTAGATCTGGATGTGAATCCCTTCATGATCAGGTGGACAATGTAGAAGGTCTTACTAACCACTTTAGCAACGTGAGTGTCAGAAGAAAGGCCACTGTCAACCTGGGTCCCCAGGTCCATGATAACCTCCTCTGTGCTTACAGGATTGCCACCTATATGGTAGCTTGGGGTTACCTTGCTTTTCCCGAACGGTATGACTATACATGTTTTGGCATCTAACTTCAGGCCATGGCTCTGGCACCAGCTATCAGTTTCCATGAGTCCCTTCTGAAGGATATCCGTGTCTGATGCACTGTCCACTATGGCGCCCAGTTTGCAGTCATCTGCAAACTTTGTCAGACAAAGTCCTCCCATGTTGGCCTGTACTTCTGAGAAGTAGATGACGAACACTAGGGGGCCAAAAACCGAGCCCTGTGGGACACCACTTGTGACTGGCTTGGAGTCTGACATAGTGCCAGCAACTCTAACCCTGTGGGTTCTGTCCTTACGCCAGTTTGCAACCCATCTTGTGACATATGGGTTTACATTTAAGTTGGTAGGTTTTTCTACAATACCCGAGTGGGGTATTGCGTCAATAGCCTTTGCAAGGTCAAGGTAGGCTGTATGGACTGCCTTTCCCTCATCAATGGCCTTAGTGACTGTTTTGAAGAAGTCGACCAGGTTCAAAAGGCATGATCTGCCCTTGACCAAGCCAAACTGGGACAGGTCCAATGTCTGCATGTCCCCTATATCTTTGTTTATGAGCTCCATTATGATCCTCTCCATAGCTCTGCAGACTAGACTTGTTAAGCTTATGGGGCGGTAATTACCTGGGTCCGTAGAGGCACCGCCGTTGTGCAGATGTGCACAACTGGACCCTAACCAGGCTGTTGTGCACACTATGGAAATGTAAAGTAGTGATAGGACTAAAGCCCAGGATACTGTCCACCACAATGAAAGTACTGAACCACTACACTACAGTGTTAGGTCAGTATGAATGGATGTTGACAATTGTATGCAAAGTATCCCATGCAAACCCTGCAGGCACAGTATAATCCCTGTTGTGTTCACACAAAAAGCATTTGGACAGTAACTACACAACATGGCACAGAACACACAACCATAAACTGGAGATATTTGTTGAAGGTCACACTCATCCACAAATGTGATGGGCTGCAGAGTTCAACATATGGAAAGCTCACACTGGGCATGCTCACACACTTTGATAAATGATACATCTTTCACACAACATGCCATGGGAAGGCTGAACTGGGCATGCTCACACACTTAGTCCAAATGTTCCTCTTAGCAACTGGGAAAACACACCACAGGATGCTCATTCCCCTTTCTAAACACTGATGATGTCAGCACCCTATAAGTATATCAGGAGAAAAGAATTCCCCCAGCAATCTGAATAGCATGCTCTGCTAATGCATCCATCTTTAGTGTCAGAACATAGTTAAGTAGGGGATTGAATCCAGCAAGTGTGTGTGAAAGGAACATCCCTTTTGGCAACTGTGAAAACACACCACAGGTTGCCCATTCCCCTTTCTAAACACTGATGATGTCAGCACCCTATAAGTATATCAGGAGAAAAGAAATCTCCCACTAATGCGAATAGCGCGCTCTGCTAATGTGTCTGTCTCTAGTGTCATAACATAGTTAGGTAGGGGTTTGG
Organism: Protopterus annectens; assembly: GCF_019279795.1. Taxonomy (NCBI): domain Eukaryota; kingdom Metazoa; phylum Chordata; order Ceratodontiformes; family Protopteridae; genus Protopterus; species Protopterus annectens. The sequence continues at coordinate 673,601,996 of NC_056732.1, forward strand.
ATCGAGCTAGTGGCAAGTGTGTATGAAGGGGGATAAGTGTGTATGAACATCCCTTTTGGCAACTGTGAAAACACACCACAGGATGTTCATTCCCCTTTCTAAACACTGATGATGTCAGCACCCTATAAGTATATCAGGGGAAAAAAAATCTCCCAGTAATGCGAATAGCGTGCTCTGCTAATGCATCCGTCACTAGTGTCATAACATAGTTAGGTAGGGATTTGAATCCAACAAGTGTGTATGAAAGGAACATCCCTTTTGGCAACTGTGAAAACACACCACAGGATGCTCATTCCCCTTTCTAAACACTGATGATGTCAGCACCCTATAAGTATATCAGGGGAAAAGAAATTGCCCAGTAATGCGAATAGCGCGGTCTGCTAATGCGTCCGTCTTTAGTGTCATAACATAGTTAGGTAGGGGTTTGAATCCAACAAGTGGTAGGTGTGTGTGAAAAAAACATCCCTTTTGGCAACTGGGAAAACACACTACAAGATGTACATACCCCTTTCTAAACAATATCACAATTATTTATGGCTTTTGATTCCAGACATGTCACGTGTGTTTTGCCCACACAGAATGCCCATGTGTGTGGGTTGTTTCTCACAATAATGCATGACATCGATTAAAGCAGTTATGGCAATGCACACATGATGTATGTGTGTGCCAAATACACATATGTACCTGTGACCTTCAATAGTTACCATGTGTGATGCCTGCCACGTGAATACATGGTATTTGCACAGGGTAACATTATGACTGTGGTCTTCTGTGCAGGTGCCGCATGTGGGATGTGTATATACAGTGTGAGATGTAGATGCTATCAACCTAGTAGTGAGGGATTCACACCTGGTCTGGGGCATATAGTCTACATGGTGTTGATGAACAGGTGCTGCATGTTTTCACCTGTTGTGGGAGTGGTAAGATGTTGTTCCATAGCAATGCAGTGACCGTATGCTAAGAACCGTTCAGCTAGGGTGTTGTAGCTACAGTAATTCATTAGCATTCAGTAATATGTCAGCCTTCCTGGTGAGGGTCTGATGCCAACCAAGGTCAGGGTTCTACCAGCCTGTGTCACTTGCTCAGTGAGCCCTTCCATGTTCCCTATCATGTATCCCAGTGAGGGACATCACACATCAGCTGTAGTGGCATGGACAATGACTGAGTCATATGTGTCCATGCATCTGACTGACCTGTATGCTTGTGTTATGTGGTGGACCATAGTGCCCCATGAGCATATCACTGTGACCTTCACCTTGTCCAGCCTGGTGAGCATGACCTCACTGTACTGGACAATAAAAGTACCTAACACAACCGCAGCAGTAGTGTTGTAGTACAGATTGTGCTTGTTTGGCACACAGGATTTGTGTGCTATGTGTTATGCGTGCTGTATTCAGGCCTAACGTATGCCTGTGTGCCAAATGCAGAGTTATCTGCCACTCAGGCAGGATGCTATCCTTAGGCTCCATGAATGGCCCGGTGTGTTTCCGTGCTTGTATTGCTGTCAGTGTAGGTCCACATCAGACTGGTATTGCAGTCACTGTAGTATTTCATGCCACCTGACAGGTTATGCCAGTACTGTGCTGTAAATTCAGGTTGCTGCATTTCTCTCACCTGTTCCCTGTAGTGCGTGCGTATGCATACTGACACTTACAACTATATTTCATATGTATTGGTATATATATATATATATATATATATATATATATATATATATATATATATATATATATATATATATATATATATATGTGTACATATACATACTTTCATATATGTACATTAGCCGACATTATTGGGTACAAGCTAACAATTAGCAGGGGTGTTTCTGTTAACACTAAACTAGTGTGGGAATCCAGTAATTGGGACAGTAAAAGTCTGCCTGACATGCTTTGGGTAGTACACATTCTATATTGTCTTTATCTTCATTCCTACTATTACATGTTCTACTTATTTTAGCACTATATTCCTGTATGAGAGTCATGGCTTACTGGTAGGTCATATAGACTAGTGTTACAATGGTCTTGTGGTAGGGCCTACTAGTATGCTTATATTTTGCTTTCAAATTGAGTACAGGGCCAATCAATCACAGTGCTGGGGGCACCTTTAAGCAGTTAAAGGGGTTAGTAGGTCTCACAGGAGTCAGGCTGTGTTGCAGATTCTGGTTGCTGCATTTATCTTCACTGTTTCCTGTAGTGAGTGTGTATGAATACTGACACCTACCACTATATTTCATATGTATTAATATATATATATATATATATATATATATATATATATATATATATATATATATATATATATGTATGTGTACATATACATACCTTCATATATGTACATTACCTTACATTATTATGTACAAGCTGACAATTAGCAGGGCTGTTTCTGTGAACACTAACGTAGTATGGGAATCCAGTAATTCAGGCATTAAAAATCTACCTGACATGTTTTGGGTAGTACACATCCTGTATTGCCTTTATATTGATTCCTACTATTACATATTATATTTATTTTAGCAGTATGCTCTTGTATGAGAGTCATGGCTTAGTGGTTGGTTATACAGACTAGTGTTACCAGGGTCCTAGGTTCGAGACTGACAGTAGGAATTTATTTTTCTTTCAAACTGAGTATAGGACATGTCAATCAAAGTGCTGAAGGCACCTTTACGCAGATAAAAGGGTTATTAAGTCTCACAGGAGCCAGGCTGTGTTGTAGATTGTGGTTGCTGCATTTATTTTCACTGTTTCCTGTAGTGAGTGTGTGTGAATACTGACACCTACCACTATATTTCACATGTATTAATATATTTATAAATATATATATATATATATATATATATATATATATATATATATGTGTGTGTGTACATATAATACTTTCATATATGTACATTACCTTACATTATTATGTACAAGCTAACAATTAGCAGGGCTGTTTCCGTGAACACTGAATTGGCATTAAAAATCTACCTGACATGCTTTGGGTTGTACACATCCTATATTGCCTTTATATTGATTCCTACTATTACATGTTATATATATTTTAGCACTATGCTCATGTATGAGAGTCATGGCTTAGTGGTAGGTCATACAGACTAGTGTTACCAAGGTCCTGGGTTCGAGTCTGACAGTGGGTATTTATTTTTCTTTCGAAATGAGTACAAGACCTGTCAATCAAAAGTGCCAAAGGCACTTTTAAGCATTTAAAACCAGGTCTGCGCTTGTTTGCGCGGAGCTCACGCATGCACACTGGCGATGAGCTCACAAGACACAAGCGACACCGCTTATTTTCTTTGAAAGAAAAGAAAAAGGGGTGACAGGAAAGTGGTGAAAAAGGGGTCACAAAGAGGGTAAGACAGTAGGGAAACAAGCTTGGAATTTGCAGGAAGGATGTAGGTGAGGCCCATAGCTGCCCATGTCTTTCTCAGCAACAGCTGTGCATTTGTATGCAATTTAGCGTGACATTTGGAACCTTCCACCCCTGAGGTAGGTGTCAGGACAACATTAATACCTGTTGTACAGTCAATTGTAATTAACAGTTTCAATGTCCAACGGACATGTGTGCAACATGGACAGCTATGTATGGGGCGTAATTTTTTTGTGGGTACAGAGTGCCCCTTTTTTTTTTTTTTTATCAGGTGACAGTGGTATGTCAGGTGAGGTAGTCGGTATAGCTGGGGAGGTAGGTTGGGTAGGTTAACAGACAAGACAGACAAGATGCATACAGGGGCGGTGTATGACACATGTGGGGGGGTTACACAACTGACGGGGACGGAGGTTGGGATATCCAAGGCACATGAGCCCACAGATGGCAACAGTGGAACTGATATCCCCACCCATAGGCAGTTGCCACTGTTCCTTCACAGCCCAGGACAGGGCTGTGCTGGGGCCTGTGCAGGCGGGACTACGGGCAAGCCCGTAAGCTGTGCCACCCGGGCCTCAAGCTGGCGTAGGGGCCCAAGAACAGAGTCTTGGATCTCCCTTCGCACCGCAGACCGGACACATTGGAGGGTGAGTGGACGTGCTCCTCCGGCCACGCTTGCAGAGGGGGGATGGGCCCCATCCCCTGCAGCGCTTCCACCCGAAGGTGGCACAGGGCCACCGGAGGAGGGTCCGGCCTGGGCACTAGTGCCAGGTGCACTCGCCAGCTGAGGTGGGAGAGGTGGGTCCGCTGGGACCTGCCTTCCCAAGCATTCTAGGTTTGTGAGTATGTTATGTTAATTTGGGTTAGTGGCATATTATTCCATTCAAATTAGTTGTAACAGCATGCATTGGTATTCCCATTAAACAAACACCCAGATATTAACACCATTGAACAACGGGCATATCAATATCACATGCATTATTTGAACGGAAATACACAATCGAACAACATGCAGGGTTGATTAATGGCAACAGGCCATCAGGTTTGCAGGTTTGCAGGTATGACCGGGGCACATGCAACAACAGACATGCATATATTTTTGAAACAGGACAAATGTCCATGGTTAATGAAATGTTCACATACCAATATTTAGTGTTTTTTAATTTGCAATTATAGGGTGGGGTGGAGAAAGAAAATGATGACACATTCATAAATTATACATTGATATACATTTGTAATTGAAACACAATTAACTTGTGGGTGATAGTTTCCAAATGATTTTTACTTGACTGTCATGCTAGACCTGTTACAGATACATCACTATCCTAGTTATTTTGAATTTGATCAGATACATCATCCTGCTACACTTTGATGACAGGGCAGGGGACAACTATGGATGTTTAGTATGTCAGACAATCATTCATTCTATCTGCAAATTGCTGACTGTGATCACCATATACAGATTTTGGCCTGAACATTCAAGAGTCAGACACACTGAAATCAGTTTGGGATAAGTTTTAATTCCCACATGCATTTACTTCTGTAGAACCACACTGAAGCTTATATATTCAGGAGTTATTACTACTTTATTCATTGATACATGAACCTTTCTGTCACTCTCACACATCCTGCAATTTCACAGTTCAGGTTGGTACTTCTAGGCTTTGTTCACATATTAGACCTGTGGGGATTCCAACACTTTCCAGCAGCCTCACATCTGTCATGATTCAGCATTTCAACAGGGGATATATCTCACATGTGATTACCTCAAATTCTGAAGCTGTACTCTTGAGACTACTGCAGGTTATACTACATTTAATTAATGGTGGGACATCTGTATTACAGCACTATTTATTTCTATCACTTATATTTCCAGTTTCACTTGCATACTGATGAACTTGTTGCAACCATACCTGCAGACTTTTACTTGCTGCTTGCACATTCTATTACTTTTAAGCAATACACTGCAGTGTTCTGCTACATGCTACACTGTAATATTTATTTACAAGTACTAGGTGGGGTTACTAACCTGCATGGTGGCGCAGCCACACCAGCCTGCGGTCATGTGTCTGTCGATTCATAAAGCGGACACCTGCAGCTGTAATACAAAATAAGTAATATTGGGATACACATCTCCATGGTATCAGCTAGTTGAATTCCTTACATACATAAGTAAAATGTAACTTACTCAGTAGTGGGGCGTTGGGCATATCCCGGGCCTCCTGGGTCCATTGGGTCAACTGATCTTGCTTACGTCGCTTCAGGTCCGCATGGTGGTGACGGACCTGCTCACCAGTGCGTGGAATCCCAGTAGCACTAGTAAGATCATGAGCCAACTGGTCCCATGCCTCCGCCCTGTACGCTCCCCATGAGACCTGGCCCTGCATGAGTTGGGCCTCATGATGGTGAACTAGGAGACAGACCATGTATCTGGACTCCTCAACGCCCCTCCGCTGTGCTTGAAAGCAACGTCTCTCCCCTACTCCACTCATTCTGCCTGCAGGTCTATTCTACAATAGGTTATGCTGTGTATTCCCGCCTATGGGGCTTATAAATGCAGATTTTCCCGGACATTTCTATGATTGGCCGGTTTAGAATTGTATCTACTTCACAGAAACTGCTTTATCATGCTCCATTTTGGATTACATCCTATATATATGCTATTTCTGCATTTCTAAGTACTGCTGTCATGGCTTAGTGGTTTAGTACCTTGACTCTAGTGCATGGTATCCTGGGTTCGAATCTGACCACTAAATTTTAATTTTTATGGTCTAGCAATGACTTCAGGACCTGTCAAGCAAACATGCCAAAAGCACTTTTAAGCACTTTAAAACCAGGTCTGTGCTCGTTTGCGCGGAGCTCACGCATGCGCACCGCCGGTTAGCTTGTGGGCGCGTCACGCAAACGGTGTGCGCTGGGTTACACCTTAATTGGCTAGTGACACACATGTTAAACTAAGCACAACTAGTTGCACACAGTTTGAGCCTGTTAAACCAGTCCTTAGCTATGGGCAAGCAATTTGCAGTTTGTGAAACACTACTTAGCTACGGGCACTCTGTCTCACTGCAGTTTAGCTATCAGTACATTTCTAACAATTTTTATTCTTGTATTACTTGGAAATATATGCTCCATTTCATTCCATTTTACAAAAGGAAATATTTTTACATTTGTACAATACTGTCAGGGGCCTTTTTAGTGCTTATTTACAAAAAAAAAAAAGAGGTTGCTGTGTGGGCTTGAACCTTGCCTGCCTGCTCTTAAGCCGACAACTCTACCACTATGCTATTACTTCTTGGCTTGCTTTGCATATTTAGTTCTTATATCCTTTTCCACTGATTGCTAACTGCAGTTGCGCTAGTAGCACACCCGCGCACACGAGCGCACATAATAGCAAACATTTACGGGGTTTAAAAAAAATAAAACAGTTTTTATTTTCATTTTATAACATCTGTTCACTCTTTACATTGCTGGTCTGTGGGGGCATGTGCTGTGTAGTGTGTTTATTCACATTTCCATGGCCTTTCTCGTGGCTGTTTACTTTCAGCCATTATAGACTTCCGGGGGCATGTCCGCTTGCAGGGCTTAGCCAGCGGACACACCCCTTACTGTCTTACACGGTCCGTGTAAGAATTACAGTGTGATTCAGCATGCCTCATGCACCTCATGCATATGCATGACATGCTGACATCACACCATTTAACTGCAGCCTCCTTGTAAGAGTTATAACTCTTACACGGAGGCTTCCTGAATCTGGCCCATAGTTTAAGGCCACAAATGACTTTTCAGTGAAACCCAGGCAATCAAAACTATTTCATCAAGCAGGCAACAGAAAATGTTATTTGTTTATTTTGGCAACATCTCAAAGATCCATCATATTAAGTTTTCCTGCAGGACTGGGTGTGGTATCAGTGACTGGTAGTTATGAGCCATGGCTACATGAAGTAGTATTTATTTGGAGCTAAGAAAATTCAGTTTTTTGTTGATGAGGCTTTCTGCAACAATTATGGTTTTATAAAGATTCTAGAGAGTAGGACACATAAGAAATGTGACTAATTTCAACAAGTGCTGTAAGATCTTTGCCATCCACATGAACTAACACCAACTTTGGCAGAAAGGACCTCAGTTTAATATCTCCTCTGAAGGGTGGTTGAACTGCATTGTCAGTAATGGGATATTAATTCAGCTACCAGGTATAGAACCCAAAACCTTTACATGGTGGAGTTATGGTAGCTTTAAGAGATGTCTGCAAGGGGAATTAATAGAATTTTTTCCAAGCAGAAATGGAAGGCTCAGTGGATGAAGTCATGAATACAAGTGGCTGATACAATGTTGCTTTATGTAGCATATCTAGGCACTGACAACATTATACAGTGCAGATTTTTATGATATAGGAAATCTCAGAATACAGTCACTGCTGAGGAGATCAAGATGGCTGCTATCCCATAAACAGTGTTGAATCTTAGCTCAGCAACATTTCAACAAAAATTACCTTAAAGTAGCATCAGATAATCATCTTACCTGGACAATAACCTTACCTTGGAATAAATGATCATTTTTTCTTACCGCATACCAGGTGAGAATTAAAGAAAAACTCTATTACAGAGAGGATTGTGGCTGATATTCCCATCCCTTCCTCTACATGTGCTATCCTATGAAATCTGAGACTTCTCGGCCTGCAATCTCCTAATAAAGGGAACCAAGAAAATCAAGTATGTCACAGGATTCTATACACATGGATGCTCAAACTACAAAAGCAAAATACTCTTCAATCGCATCCCCAGAAAAAGAAACATTACCTAAGAGAGCAAGAACTGGGAAACAACAGGAAAATACAAAACCTTCTGGCAAGGTAAAAACAGACCCAACTAACATGGATGAATTAAAACCGGCACTGCAACCTATTCATGCTGCAATACAAAGCTTCTCTTCTCAACTACAAACCTTTGGGGATTCCATTGACAGAATACTTACTAGGATTGACAAAACGGAAGCAAAGGTAATGGATAATGAAATCAAGATAGAGCAGTTACAAAAAGATTATAATACTAATGCCAAATCTATCTTAGACATGCAACAGAAACTTTTGGACCTGGAAGCCAGATCAAGATGCAATAATATCATAATAAGGGGTATTCCTGAAAGAATACAGCATGATACTTTGCCAGAAATCATCAGTAATATCTTTGCTTCACTCCTGGACAATGCTCCTTTTATAGACAAAATAATAATAGAAAGAGCTCACAGAGCTCTCAGACCATCTTCAGATACAAAAAATCCTAGAATTGTCTACGTTAAAATTTCAAATTACCAACATGTTAACAAAATCCTTCAGGCAGCTAAATCTGAAAAATATGTTGTTTGGAATGGAACCAGAATTTTTTTTGCAGCAGACCTCCCTGCTCAGACAAAACTAGAGACAAAGGTTGGCACCTTTCTGCACATATCTAATACAAAAACATATTAAGTTCCAGATGAAATACCCAAATACTTTGATTTTTCAACAACAAGGTTGCAAGTTATCAGCAGGTAACAGTAAGGAAGCCACATCGGTCTTTATCAAAGCATACAATGAATCTCCTGACTCAACCCAACTTAATCATTAATCTACCTTAATGTATTTCTCCTTTTTGTCTGCTGTACCTGATCTGGAATGATGATATCAGACCTCGATGAGTCTTTAAATTTGTCCGGTGACTAGCCCTAACCTCCTGGGTCTTCATTTCTCTGTCCGGCAGCTGTGTGCTGGGCCCTGCGCCTTGTGGAGCCAGATTAGCGCCTAGGAGACTACAACGTCCATCTCTACCATGTTCTGAACCTCTGTGACATTTCCTAACCTTTGCTCTCCCATAATGCCTCAGTGCCTTAAAGAAATAGGCATCTAAACAATATTCTAAACTCCAAGGAAGAACCTACCATTTAGGTTAAAGAGGCACTTTCGTTTTTTTTTTTTTCTTTTTTCTTTTATTTTTATTTTTATTTTCTTAGTTTGTAATGTCAGGAGCAGGGGCTGATTTATGTTTGGTACAGGCATATACTGGCACTATAAGGGGCTGATTTGTAAGTTATTACAGTGTATAATATGCATCGCCAGAATGAAAGCCATTGTGAAATCCTAGCTGTATAAACGATCTCAAGAGCAACGATCATTCTTTTAATGAGCAGCCTTTCATCATATGATGAAGAAGTCATCAGGTACAGCTCATAAAACTTTTTTCTTTTTTTTTTTCCATTAAAGAAGATCAAACAGCTTACTAACTTATAACCCAGGGTTCTGTTATGTGTAGATATTTGTGTGGAATGATTATTTACAAGCCTTAGGTAAGGCTTGTGGGCAACAGGTAGTATAGATTGATATTCTCCGCTATATGAGCAATATGCTCTTTACTTAATTTATTCAACCACAATCTAAATAGTCAGTAAGACACTCTGAGTAACACTGTTTTATAACACAATTCAGGTCTTATATTGAATGCCATTTTTTCAAGGTGAAATTTTTCCTCTTGACTATTGTCATTAATTGCTGTTGATATAGACTAGTGAATGGTATGATCTAAAAAGTGTTGATTTTTTTTCTCTGTTATTTATATACTAGAAAGTGCGGTTTAAGTATATAACATACTGATGCCAGATCTTTAAGTATTAACATGCAGCGTGTATTGTATTAATGTTTATTGTAAAGAGATTAGAATTTAATGTCATATATATATATATATATATATATATATATATACAATGTTTTAACCTTATCTCTACTCAAAACATAACATGTACTCTGATTTTTATACTGTAGCTTCAGACTTCTGTTTTTCTAGCGTTTTGGAAATTTTAAGCTGCAGTTCGGATTTAATGTACTGAGTATGAGTTACCTCTCTTCCATACTGTTAATTGTTACTCTAGGTTAGTCAGCTATGTACCACGTATGGATTTAGTATATACCTACATACATATATAACTAATTTTTCTGTTAAATTCAGGTTTGCTGAGCTATGAGTATGGATTTTGAAATTGTTAGGGATTGTTATGCATTTAGATTCTGTAGATATTGTACATTCAGTTTGGGATATCTTAAACCTAACCAGGTTATTTGCAATGTATATATACTCGGTTATCACACACAATATCCCAATCTCTTCCTGGCCTGAGGGGTGGTAAGTAAGCACGGGATTTAGGCAGGAAGCGTTTCTTATATCTGCCCAGACATGCTGGTTTACCTTCTATCCTCAGTTAAATAATCCTACATTCTCCACATATAACTTAATTTTTGTTATTATTAAAAAAAAAAAAAAAAAAAAAAAGAATCATAGATGCTGAATCTTGAGTCATGGAACATTAAAGGGTTACAAGCAATTAAGAAAAGGAAACTTTTCATGCATCTGGTGTTTAAATCTGCATCAAATATATTTTTCATCCAAGAAACTCATCTAGCTAACAATCAGTGGGAACAGGAATGAGGGAAGCATTGGATAAAAACCATTATTGCATCAGGTGCTAAAACCAATAGTGTAGGGGTTGCTATAATTATCAAAAATTTATTCCAACATGAAATAATTAAGTATGACGCAGATGAAGAAGGTAGATGGACCTATTTTACCACTCAGTGTTCATTCCTAGATAAAACCGACCTTATTTATGAATATCTATGCCCCATGCAGCAGACAACAAAACTTTCTTATGGCAATTCATAAAATACTGGAATCATTTCCTAATCATTACTACATAGTGGGTGGGGATTGGAATTCCATACAAGATCCAGTGACAGATAGGTCCAATATTAATGCTAAATATAATAAATACGCTACTTTAACTATTTCTGAAATTAAGGTGGATTACAGTTTGTTTGATCCTTACATCTACCAAAAAGGCCCCTCCAAAAATAATAAATTCACTTTTTTTTCTACCTGTCATAAGAGTTGGTCTAGGTTGGATTTCTTTTTAATTTCTTCAATATTTAATAATTTTGATATCACATTTAATACTGAGCCAAGATATCTTTCGGACCACTCAAAAATTTCCTTTTCTATTCAAGGGAATTCAAAAACATTCTCAAAGTCCAAATTCATTTGGTGGCATCTAAACTCCAACCTACTAAAAAAAACTGATATAATTTCAGAAATTGTGTCCTACCTGGATCAATTCCTTCATGCCATGCAATCCAATTCATCTTCTGTAGACTATTCCTGGGCTGCTACTAAGGCAATGATTAGAGGAATGCTTATAAATAAAGCTGCATATTATAAACAACTTTACAGTAAAAATGAATCTTCCATATCAGATAATATAGTTAAGTTAGAAGCTAAAATGCATACAAAGTACCCCCCAAACAGAAAAGGAAATAATTCAACTACAACAGGATCTTATTTCTCTCCATGCTGAAAATAGTTCATACCAGGAAATAAAAACATTAGCAAACTACTCTGAATGGGCACAATTCCCTTCTAAGTTTCTAGCCAGAATCTTGAATGAAAATAAACCTCCTCCGACTATACCAGAAATTCACTATCAGGGGATAGGTTATCAGTCTACGCAAGAAATAGTTAAACTCTTTGAATCATTATATTCTCAGTTATATAGTCCTCCCAAAAATCCTTTAGACAAAATAGAGCTCCAAAGCTTCTTAAACAAGATAACTTTCCCCAAACTTTCTAAAGAACAATAAAACATCCAAGACAGGGAAATTTCACAACAAGAAATTAATTTCGTTATTAACAATTTGAAACCTAACAAAGCTCCTGGCCCGGATGGCTTCACAGCCGAATTTTATAAATGCTTTATTTCTAAAATCTCTAAAGCTCTGCTGCTGCTGTCTAATAATATTATCTACTTTGGAATAAAGGACGCTCATCTGAATGTATCAAGAACTATTTTTATTCCAAAACCTAATTCTGATTCCAAAAATCCCTGGATGTATAGACCTATTTCCATTGTTAACTTAGATATGAAGATCCTGGCTACAATCCTTGCTAATAGACTTAAAAATATCATTCTCAGTATTGTATCACCCGAACAATCAGGATTTATTCTTCATAGACAAACTGTTGATCATACACTTACACTAGATGCCTTGATTTCACTCTCTACTTTAGCTAAAACCCCTGTTTATAACCTGGCAATAGATGCTTCCAAAGCCTTCGGCCGAATCAGCACAGAATTTCTGTTTGATACTCTACCTCACTTCAATATACCTCTCTCATTCATTAATATTATTAAAATTCTTTATTCTAATGCATATACTGTATTACAAATAAATAAACAAGTATCATCCAGGATCAATATCAGAAATGGTGCAAGGCAAGGGTGCCCCCTTTCCCCCCTACTATTTATCCTTTTCATTGAACCTTTACTTTTATTAATTAAACAGAAAACTTATTACCAAATTCTGGTAATTTTCAATACAAAAATTTCCTTATCAGCTTATGCTGATGATTTAAATATATATTTCACCTTACCTAATTCTGATCTAGGAAAAATTATGAACTCCATTGACACTTTCTCTAATTTCGTAAACTACAGATTAAATAAAGATAAATCATTAATTTTCCCAATTAATATATCTACTCAATACCCAAGTATATTCCCATCAAAAGGCATAAATATTAAACAACATTTCCACTATCTAGGAATTTCATTCTTCCAGGATTCTACAGCATTTCACCAAGGTAATATTTCCAGATTATGGTCGAATGTGCAAGAAGCCAAGCTGAATCTTCCCTTCCTCGCAAGAGTAGCAATCATTAAAATGAACATACTTCCTAGATTCCTATATATTTTCTATGCAACAAATATTATTCTTTTCAATAAATTCTTCAAAAATATATACTCATCCCTTTCAAAATGTATATGGCCTCCTAAATCTGTTAGGATTAGATACTCTAAACTATCATATCCAAAAGAACAAGGAGGTCTCGGGTTACCCGATTTTAAATTATATTATGAAATTATTAACTGCACTAGGTTAATCAACATAGCTACATACAACAAGGAGTCCAAGTTATGGCATTCCTTCTGGGTTATACTATATAACAACTATATTAAATCAACAACTATATTAAATCACTGAAGTTTAACGCTGTAGCTCTTACTTTCATAAATAAAAATAATTTGGGTAAAATCAAGTTACACAGTGATATAAAATCTAAAATAGGAGCAGTACAAAAACTGTTTCATTCCCTAAAAGTGACCCCTGCCTTTAATATCTTACAACTACTACATCTTAATCCTAACCTAAAAATGAATGGGATAATGCTAAACTTAGTTCAATTCCCTCTACTGAAGGACAAAAATATCATTGATATCCTTCCTTTTATGCACCTCTCGATATCAGATATCAGATCTAAGATAAATCTTCCCAAAAGGTATACAATTATACTAAGACAAATCATGGATCTATCTCATATCTCTTAGATCACCCTTTGCTATCGGAAAAAGACATCTCTTCCTGCAAAGTGATTTGGAACCTTCTCCTCCAGAAAAAGAAAATTATTTCAAACACTTACAAAATTATTATGTCTTTAAAAACCCAAAAGGAACCTATTTATTCTAGCTACTGACTGAAACAAGATCCATCTATCTCCCACAACCAAATTGCGAATGTCATTAAGACTAGCTACAACCTTATTCTCCTAAAAAAGCTCAATTACACCCAGTTGATGTCACTGAACAATGCTTATCTTACCCGTAATATTATTAATAAAATCCATCCCAATTCTTCTCCTCATTGCCAATTTTGCGATAATCAAAAGGTGGATCTCCTTCATATATTTTGGAGCTGTAAATGTTCATACAGGCTTTGGTGTGCCTTAAGGGTTCAGTTAGAAAAAATAGGCTATGAAAAATCTACTTTATCGTGGAAATGTACACTGTTACATATTCCCCCACCTGGAATATCAAAGCTACAACTTAGAATTTTAATTTCCATCTTCATGTTAATAAAATATTATATTACTCTTAACTGGAAAAATAGACATTCACTTTCTTGGGAGGGCTTTAAGTTACTTGCAATTAATCATCTCAAGGCTCATAGGTATCTATTTCATAAACCAAATCAGAAGGATTAACTTAAAGAATATTGGAGGATGTTTTTTGATTATATTCTAAAATGAATGTAACTTCTAATAAAGTCAATTGTGTTATGGTTGGGCATGATATAATTGTATATAGTTACATATGTATTTTGATGTTGTTCGTTACTATTTTGTGTTTTATCTATAAACAAATAAAAAGATAAAAAAAAATACAGACACTGCTGCTTCACTTTGACATGATTGACTTAAACTGATTAGAGTAGAGTGTCAGGATACCACCCCAATATGTAATTCACTTTATTGGAGTAACAGACAAATTACTTAAAGGTGTCTCTTTAGCAGACACCCTAGAAATACAGAGGGGCTACAGAAGCTGAGTTGAAGAATGTTAATTGGCATGTGAAAGTGTGGGGCATCCTTGTCATCTTACCCAAACCAGGACAATTGGTTTTTAAATTGATGTATATTGGCTGGATGGCTATTGGGCATACTCTTATTTTTTTTAAAAAGTCAGCGCCTAGACATGAGGTGCCATAGAATGCCAAAGAAATGCAAGCAAAGCACAACATAATATGATCAAAAATAACATGCATAGTAGATCATAGCTGTGCTAGCAGTCATTGAAGAAATATGACATTGTATAATCTTTGTAGTAAAGATAAAAGACACAGTGGCTACCACTGTGATTAACATTCTTTTCTAACCGAGTGAGGACTCCACAGCAAATGGTCTCATAACAAATATTGCACTGAAAAGTGAATTTTGATCCAGCCATAATGACAGTTAGTACTGTATGAAAGGAATGGAAACAATGCAGTACAGACTGAATGGTAACAATGCCGTACAGACTGAATGGTAACAATGCAGTACAGACTGAATGGTAACAATGCAGTACAGACTGAATGGTAACAATGCCGTACAGACTGAATGGTAACAATGCAGTACAGACTGAATGGTAACAATGCAGTACAGACTGAATGGTAACAATGCAGTACAGACTGTCATTATACTATAGAGCAAGCTTCCAATGTGTGCTATGTATTTTCAGTAATGGCAGTGACAAAGGATTATCACATGTTCTGCTTTATGAAGGACAGTCTCTATCTGGGAAGTTGTGCCCTATGAAAGAACATTAAAATGGCAAATGTCTAGAGGTTTTTAGGAAAAAAACATATTTAAGTTTCCTTCAATAGTTGCACAAAAACATTATTTTGTATTTGAAACACCTAAAAGTGATATGAAACAGCATAAACAAATCAAATTAGTTATTTAATGTATGTAAGAATTATGGAGCTTTTCTCACTGAGCCTCTGCTGAAAAGGGGGCATTTATGATCCAGGCAGACTTTTCCAGTCAATAACTGTAAATAACTAAATTTTACAAAAATGAACTTTTTATTTTAGCAGTAAACTGAAGTCCAGTCTTTTGCATTGGCTGTAGGTGTGGACTGTCCTGCAAAATCTCACATTTGTATAAAATAGTCCCACTTTGGACACTTAGGTGGCAATCTTACAGTGACACTGTGTGTAATTGTGCAAGAACAGTATATAAAGTCAGGTGACAGCACACATACAAGGAAATGCTGTATTTATCTTGCATTGTCTTGCCATGGTATGAGCGTATGAGGTAATAAACAAGGAAGGATACTAGTTCTGTCACTTTTCCGACATGGAAGTATTTTTAAAGTGTGAGGTAGCAAGCAATACGTGTGATTTGGCTATTGTTTAACGTATAATAAAGCTGTTTGTGGAAGCAAGGTTGTCCGGTGCAGTCCGTCCTCTTCACAGTGCTTGTTTAGTTTAATAGTTTGTTTTTGCACTGCGCTATCCTGGTTTACAAGTTTTTTAATGGAGAATGAGGACAGTTCTTCCCCGATATGCTCGAGCGTTGGTACATCTCAAGGGGAACAACTCACGGCACTTATTGGGCAACTGAGCCAGTTAGTATCACTGCTTACTCCTGTTTGCAATACGCTGGTTAGTCAGACAAGCAACTCGACAACTCCAGGGAACCAGAATGCTTTACCTAAACATGGAGAGAGCAATGGAGGGACAACAAGCAATGTGACTAACCGAGACAGTGTGGTTTTTGCAAACACTGGTCCTAATGGAGCTAACAATTTTCCTAACATTGGGAATTGAGATAGCAGTCCTGTTTTTGAACAAAACAACTATGGCAACATTTGTGGGCTGCCTGGAAATCAAGGTGACTGTTCTATTAACAATGATACCACTCTTAATGACTGGCTTAAACGGAAAATAGCATTTAAAGACATTTCCTGTACAGACAATGATAGTACTAGTACTTATGCTGAACATTTGTATCAACGTAATGATTTACTATTTAAGTACAGAATTTTGAACATAGATAATGCATATTTAAAAGAGTGCCTGAAAGAAAAAATAGTTCCAAAGGGTTTACGTATATACAAATACCCTAATAATGTAAGAGAAGGCACTAAGTTCCATGATAAGCTGCTTAACATGTTTGATGGATGGGGCTTTGAGCTCCTGAGAAGTATTATTAAGAATAACGAAGATGATATTGAATGTCTCATGAAGCAAATTGATGTTGTAAATGGAAAAATTACAAACGACCTCTTGTTTACTGTTGATTTAGAGAGAAAGAAATATTTAGGTTTGAGAAAAGATATAGATGTGAAATGTGAGAGAATTTTAGAAAAGAAAAAAAGAAAAATTTTAAGGGATACATTTGAATATGAGAAGGGTATTCAATACCCAAAACCAAAAATTTTTTTTAATTATAAAAATGAGAGATTTTTACACAATGACACATACAGGCATGACACTATAGAGGATTATGAAGAGGGACAGGCTGACTTTGGACACAATGTGTTTGACCCTTTAGAATATCCCCCCCTCCGAAGGTCAGAAAGGATAAGAAATCAAAGAGAAGAAAACTATCAGAAGAAAGGATGGAGGGGAGGGGGGAGGCAGATGGAGAAGATATTAGTCACTGTCCCTGTAGAAATACCTAACAATGAGAGCATTTTGAGTCTTGACACCAACAACATGGACACCAGTATACAACATATTGGTGACACTTCAGTTATTTGTACATGTGCTAAATACAAAAATTTTAACATTTTTAACTATACAGAACTTGAGATTGATGACTTATATTTTGAGTTGTTTTCCAAGGGACTCAATTTTGTACCAAAAATTAAATGTGACACCACTAGAATGATTATTGACATGAAGATGTTTTTGAGAAAAATGAATCTAGAGTTAATTTGTGGGGGCACGCCAGGAGAAGTAGGTTATTCTGATGAATTAAAGAAAAAAAGTACATGGAACCCCCCTATACACCCACAACTAAGACATTTTGAAAAAATAATAGAGAATGAATTAAGAAAAGCAGTTAAAATTAATCATTTTGCACCAAACCTTACAGTTGAAGAGTTGCTCAAGAGTTTAAAAGAAAATACTAACCTGAGAATTATGAAACCTGATAAAGGGGGTGGATTGGTTCTCATGAGCTCTATTATGTATGAAGGCAAAATGTTTAATCTTTTACTTGATGAGTCTAAATATGACAATATCTCTATCAATGAGATTAACATTGGGTATAAAAGGATTTACACAACATTATATGACTTATTCTTGGATGGACTTATTGATTACAACATGTTCAAATTTTTATATAATAGAAAACCCAAAATCCCTTCAATCTTTGGGATTCCCAAAGTACATAAAAATTGCAGTGATCCCCCTTTACGTCCTATAGTGGCTGCAGAAGGTTCAGTTATTTCCCCTTTGGCCAAGTATATAGACACTAAGTTAAAGGACACTATGGTCAGAGGTATTTCATATTTAAAGGACTCATGGGACTTTTTGGGTAAAGTGAAGAATATCACTACTATGAAGGACATTATTTTTGTAACCATAGACGTCGTTGATTTGTTTGGCTCAATACCTCATAATACAGGAATAGATTGGTTTGAAGAAGCTATTAGGTCTTTCAAAACATTAACAGATGATGAAATTCTTGTATGTGTTAACCTTATGGAACTAGTTTTGAAACATAACTATTTATTTTTTCAAGGGGAATATTTCCACCAAAAAAGTGGGGTGGCCATGGGAGCAAGGTGTGCTCCTATATACGCTAACATGGTTTTAAATACATGGGAAGATAAATATATTTTTAATGGGAGTTATAAAGATTGTTGGGTTCTATATAAATGTTTCCTAGATGATATCATTATATTTTGGAAGGACAGTTTTGACAGGCTCCATGATTTTATCCAGTATATCAACCAGACTACCACTTTTTTAAAATTTACTCATGACATTAATGTAAACAGTATAAATAATTTGGATATCATATTAGAAAAAGAAGGAGACCATTTGAAGTCAAGGGTGTATAGGAAAAAAACTTTTTCCAACTCCTACTTACACTATAATAGTGCACACCCTTTACATCAGAAGGAGAGCATTGTAAAAGGCCAAATGGTGAGGATTTCTAGAATGACTTCTAACAATCAAGATTTTAGTGATGAAATTGATTTTTTAGTTAATATGTTCTTGGATAGAGGTTACCCCTTAGATTTGTGTAACTGCATTAAGTTAGAAGTCGTAGGAGGGAGAAAAGATAGATTTACACCTATATTGAGCTACCACCATTCCCCCATTGTTGCTAATGTTCAGTCATTAGGTTCATTAGAAAACAAGAAAACAGATAAGATGTATACCCATTCATTTGTCACTCAATATAGTGGTGACACAGGTATTGTAAAACAGGTGTTTTTTAAGGAATGGGACAAATTCCTTAACATTACAGACCTGAGTTTAAACAAGTCGATTGATTCTTTTAATGTTATTTTTAGAAAAGGACGCAACATTAAAGATTGGTTGATAGTCCAACATAGGGAAAACAAGAAAAGTAACAAAATTAAGGGCACCTATTCCTGTGGAATGTGTTCACAATGTTCATTTATGACTAATACACAAAAAATTTTTTTTCAAGTAAGAGAAAAAGATATTGTTGGTAAAACATACAGCAATTGTAATTCTTTTGGAGTTGTATATATTGCTTTATGTGATATCTGCTCGGCCTTCTATGTTGGTAAGACCGAGAGAAAGATCAAAAGAAGGATTTATGAACATTTGAATGACATTAAAAAGAAGAATAACACAACACATTATATAAACACTTGACAATTTGCCCTTTGGCAAAATATAAATTTTTCATTCTAGATGAGGTAGCGAAAGATGAAAGAGGGGGCCTTTGGGAGACCCAGATAGAATATAGGGAATTATTTTGGCAAATTATTTTGGAGGCAAATAAATTCCCTGGGTTGAATGACAACATTTCCCTTGCTCCATTTTTAAAATTAAGGGCAGCTAAATTGTAATTATTTTAATTTTTCAATTTTTATCTTCATTTTCATGTCATGAATACCATTTTTGTACACATATATTTGACACAATACATTCATATTTATATCTATATATTTTTAAACAACATTTTTTAAAAAAATTCATATTATATACATTTGATACATAAATTTATATCTATATTTATATTTATATTTATATTCATATTTATATTCAAATATATATTTACATTTATTTATTTGGTACATTTCTGATGGTTCATTTTGCATCAATCCATTTTTTATAAACTTTTTTATAAACTTTTTTAGATGAAATTTTAGATGATTCACCATGTTCTTTACATATTTGATCTAGGGGCTGGTATAGAATTTAGAGGTATATTTTTCTTACATTTGCCCCACTACATGTCATGCCTATGTGTATATATAATATATATACATATATACAATACTTTATTTTTTTATTATTATTATATTATTAATTTATGGTTGTCATTGTTCTATGTTTTGTGATCATCCATTTATATATATATATATATATCATATTTGTGTAATATATTCACATATTTAGAATATGCACTTTATATATAATCATTATCTATTTTAACATATTTATACAATATATATTTTTTTACATTTTATAGATTTTTATACACATATTCATCATTTACTCACATGCGTTCCTTTCATAGAGAATAATATTTAGGATGGGAATTCAATGTACATCCAATTTTGACCACTAGATGGGAGTACAGTTGGTGATTTTCAATACAAATAAGTCTCTATTTTCAAATTAGTGTAGCCACAAGGTTTTTTTATACATATATATAAAACTGGCTCTATGACAGTATTTGTTATTATACAAGTGATATATTTATTCATACCATATATTCCATATATTCTTTATTTTATTTTACATCTGTAGATTGTAGTATTCTATTTCGATTTGTTCAATGTCATATACATTTAGCATTTGTATTCAGTACATGCGCACATTCACTCATATTTTATGAGGATTGCTAGATTCCTATTGGATATTTTAAACATAAGGTCAGTATATATAAATGGTTGTTTGTCAGTTTTATCCTTGTCTGATGAAGTCTAACTCAAGTGATGAAATACGTGTGATTTGGCTATTGTTTAACGTATAATAAAGCTGTTTGTGGAAGCAAGGTTGTCCGGTGCAGTCCGTCCTCTTCACAGTGCTTGTTTAGTTAAACAAGGAAGGATACTAGTTCTGTCACTGTTCCGACATGGAAGTATTTTTAAAGTGTGAGGTAGCAAGCAAGGTAGGAATGGATACTAGTTCTATCACTGCTCTGACATGCAAGTATTTTTGAATGGCAACCATAGTTTGAATGTCATCATACAGGATTAATGAATGTCCGACTGGGAATCAGTCACTCATCAGTATATTACAAACAGAATGATGACAAATAGCATGCACAGTATATTTTCAGTTATTTGTTTACATATAACCACAGTAGGACCAGGCACAAATGAATGTAGTTGTAATGTAGAAAGAGAAAGAAAAGTGTTGAAGGACATATTGTGCAATAACACACCAAGATGCATGCATACTAGGAAATAGACTTTAGTAGACAGAAGGCAGTACAGAATAAAATATGAAATTAAAGGAACAGATGAGTGCGCCAACTAGTGTTTAAATTTTATATCACAAGTGTTGTAGAAGATTTAGAAGCAGACAGATCATAAAATTCAGAGCACTTGGCTCATATTTAGAAATCAGCACTTTAGAAAATGAAGGTGTGTTTTTTAAAAAAGTGACGACTTTTTCTACTATTGCTTGAAACTTGCATCATTCATATGCTTTCTACAGAGCTAGTGGCAGACATGACATAAAATCATTGCACTTCTTTAGCATTCAGAATTTAGCACAAAATAAAAATATGAAATGAAATGAGCAGAAAACTCTGTTTTAGCTTTGCATTGCTCATATGCTTTCCTGCAAAGTAGTACCCTGATGTGCTGGATGTCAGGTCATAAAATTCCTAAAAGGCTACTTTTCTCTGAGGAAAAAATGCCCAGGTGAAACTAATGAATGACTTAAAGTAAGCCAATGTGTGTACAACTGCAATTTGAGATGGATTCTGGCTAAGACCTTTGAAACCTCCTGTAGGCACCCCTTCCCCAACCCACCTAGCCAAAGCTCAGACATGCTCAGAAAGCCAGACTGAAAATGTAAACAAAGACTGAAATCAAAACAAAAAATCCCAGGGAGGGTCCCTTTAGCACAGTGCATGAAGAGGGCAAATTATATGGTAGGAGACAAGGCAAGACAGAATGCAATTGGCCATGCCAGTACAGGGTGGGGCTCCAACATTTATCATATTAACACAAGATAAGGAATACTTCCTCTCCATCCATGGGAATGACTGTGACACCGAAGATGATGGCATTGGAATATTCATAGGTGATGTGGGCACTAACTACTACCAATGTTTGCATTAGCAACACACTTCTCAGGAAGGTTGGTCTAAAAACAGTAATGTATATTTATATATTGAATTAAATACTGACAAGGAATGATTACATTAAGCATATGACAAACACTATTAAGTGAACTTTCTACATCTGCACATAATGACAATGAAGGCAATGTGCATGCTAAGTGACCCCCACACCTATTTAGTAAGCATACAGAAGTGCACGCCATTTCTTTATTAGTCATGTTTTCAAATACATTTTAAAGGTTCATTAGAAAAAACATGATGTGCAGAGCTGTATTAACTACAGAGGGATTAAATTGATCAGTCACAGCATGAAGTTATGGGAAAGAGTAGTGGAAGCTAGGTTAAGAAGGGAGGTGATGATTAGTGATCAGCAGTATGGTTTCATGCCAGGAAAGAGCACTACAGATGCGATGTTTGCTCTGAGAGTGTTGATGGAGAAGTACAGAGAAGGTCAGAAGGAGTTGCATTGTGTCTTTGTAGATTTAGAGAAAGCATGTGACAGGGTGCCTAGAGAGGAGTTGTGGTATTGCATGAGGAATTTGGGAGTGTCAGTGAAGTATGTAAGAGTGGTACAGGATACGTACAAGGGTAGTGTGTCAGTGGTGAGGTCTGCAGTGGGAGTGACAGATGCATTTAAGGTGGAGGTGGGATTACATCAAGGATCAGCTCTGAGCCCTTTCTTATTTGCAATGGTGATGGACAGGTTGACAGACAAGATCAGATAGGGGTCCCCGTGGACTATGTTGTTTGCAGATGACATTGTAATCTGTAGTGAGAGTAGGGAACAGGTGGCAGAGACCCTGGAGACGTGGAGATATGCTCTAGAGAGAAGAGGAATGAAGGTCACAGGACTAAGACAGAATATATGTGCGTGAATGAGAGGAAGGATAGAGGAATGGTGAAGATGCAGGGAGTAGAGGTGGTGAAGGTGGATGAGTTTAAATACTTGGGATCAAAAGTTCAGAGCAATGGTGAGTGTGGAAGAGAGGTGAAGAAGAGAGTACAGGCAGAATGGAGTGGGTGGAGAAGAGTGTCAGGAGTGATTTGTGACAGATGAGTACCAGTAAGAGTGAAAGTGAAGGTCTACAAGAGGGTAGTGTGACCAGCTATGTTATATGGGTTGGAGACAGTGGCACTGACAAAAAGGCAGGAGTTAGAGCTGGATGTGGCAGAGTTGAAGATGTTAAGATTTGCACTAGGTGTGACGAGGATGGACAGGATTAGGAATAAGTATATTAGAGGGTCAGCCCATTTTGGAAGGTTTGGAGACAAAGCTAGAGAGGCAAGATTATGTTGGTTTGAACAAGTGCTGAGGAGGGATGCAGAGTATATTGGGAAAAAGATGCTAAGGATGAAGCTGCCAGGTAACAGGAAAAGAAGAAGGCCTAAGATAAGGTTTATGGATGTGGTGAGAGAGGACATGCAGGTGGTTGGTGTGACAGAGCAAGATGCAGAGGACAGGAAGAAATGGAAACAGTTGATATGCTGTGGCGACCCCTACCGGGAGCAGCTGAAAGAAGAAGAAGAAGTAGAAAAAACAAGCAGTTATTCTATTCAAACAAGTTTGGGGGATATCAGCAGCAGAATGGCTTTTGAAAATGATGATGATGATGATGATGATGATGATGACGGTAACATATTTATGAAGTAGACTGAGGAATGTGACATCCAGTCCCCAAGTTGAAAAGCAGGATTTCATAGCACACAAGATGTTAATAAATGTGCAGGAGGTGACAATGCATCACAAAGTCAAGCACATGCTGACATTGACACTCACACTTGCACAAAGAAAAAAACCCATGCACCTCTACACTAGTATCTCCAAACCCAGATGAACACTTTGAGGATGATAGCAGACATTAAGAGATAACAATGTCCACAGTGACACCTTTACAAAGCAGAGCCAGACACAGGCATATGTCACAGATACTGCAGGAAACATGTAAAGAATTGGCTGCCCAGCTATATACCATGGCATTGACAAGGCTCAGTGTACTGCTACAGAGAGTCAGCTAGAAATGGCCAGTGTACTCCAGGCTAGAAGTGAGTTTTTCCAGCACTGCATGTAAATGGCAGAGAGTAGGGATAATGCCATGATCACATTGATCCATAGTATGGTAGCACAAAAAGCATCCATGGCCACCTCCATTAATACACTAGGGAGGACTTACCAGACTCAAACAGGAGTCAGTTTTAGAAGGGTAGAAGGCTGGGTACTGTCTGAACACATGGAGGCAGATTACATGAGACTACAAGTGCTTCTCAAGAAAGTACTGTAATAAGTTGGGGACGACAAATAGAACAGATTTCATGCAGGCCATGTCAGTGTTCATCTACACCTAGCAGATCCTCCCATTCAAGGCACCAACCACGTTACCACAGCACTGTCAGATCAGTGTCTGTGCAATCACATTTGTCAAGTAAGTCATGAACAACTTCCCATCCAGCTCTCATGACAGTCCCTTTTCAAAATCACTTACACTGTCATATAGCTTTTCTTTAGGGGATGTGCATAACATTTTTGACCTTGACGTATTTTGATTCAAATGTGACCTTTCTGTTACTTACAAGTCAGCCTTCACAATCACAGGTTAATGTTTAAACTGAAGGGAAAAAAGTGTGTGTGTGTGGGCGGGGTTATTAGGATACTTTACAACTGTATGCATTTTATTCCTGTAATGGCACTACTTAAAGCCTCATGGGACTGTGGAAAGAAATCTGTAAGTCATAACATAAGCTTGCAATCATTAACACGGTTAATGCTTGATAAATTACTGTTCTTATAGCTGGCACTTACCTACAACTTGAAAGTACTAATTCAAAAACTTTCATGGAAACACTGTAATGACACAATTAATAAGCATCTTGCCATGTAAACAAACACTGCTACCACTTTACCCTCACCACTGCACAAATGGTGATACTTTTTGTCTCTGAAGTCACAAATGATTGTGTATGACTAAAGTAATTTGATATGGAGTACCTCTACAGACACAACAGAATTTAAACTGAAAAAGCATTGCATAATATAAAAAACAATAGGAAACATTTTCATTTAAATGCATTGTATGAACTCATGTTAAATACTGACTTAGATTTTTTACTAATTGTACCACTTCAGTATATTCAGTGCATGATCTACAAAGAATTTATTGTGCAAAACAGTTAAAAATGTGATTATTACTGCATCACTGATTAGGGGTCAATGACCACTCATGCATGACTTTTACAAAAATAATATGAATAACTGTTCTGAAAAAAAAAGTTAACTATTTAACGATAAAGAGTGTCAGATGAGTAGTGACAGTAGACCAAGCACCACACAGCAGAGTCTAAACATATTGCTGCATGCATCAATTATACTGTATGTATTTTTCTCAAGAAAGGAAACACTAACCTGAATGTCACGGTTCATAATTCTAAACTACATGCCTTCACTTTACCTGCACAGCCAAGTGCCATGCACAAGCCTGTCACATTCGGTCCCTTACAACTGCTATTGGCTGGTCATCCTTAGTTGTACTGGGACTGGAACTGGGAACTGCAGTAATAGAATGGGTCACTTCATCACCTGACTGGTGCACGGTCACATTGTGCAAAATGCAACATGAAGTAAACATCCTCAACACAGTAGCTGAGTCATACTGAAAGGCACCCACAGACTCATCCAGGTACCTAAAACAACTCTTCAGCAGGCCAATAAATCTATCAATAACAATACAGGCCTGGGACTGGGATGTGTCCTAGGTGTCTTCTGCAGCTCTATTTGGATTTCTCATTGATGTCATGAGCCATAACTCCAGTGGATGTCCAGCATCATTTGAAAGAAAAAAAAAAGAGTGAGAAAAGGGGGAAGAGAGACAAAAGAAAAGCTGTTTACTATTTATTTCATCAATACATTTTAGCATGAATAACTATTTAAATGCACTAGGAAAAAAGAAAAAAATACATATTGTTCCACTTACCAACAAGATGATCAGTAGGAATCCTCCCATGTACAAACAGGTAGTAGAGTGAGCTAGTGTGCCATATATGGGAATCATGTGTACTGCCAGGATGCTGGGCAAAGACATTGGTGATGATCTCCCATGAATCACACACTACCTAGCAATGAATGTAATGGTAGCCCTTCTTATTCCATTACTGCTCACCCCATGGACCAGAAGGGTCCCTAATTGTGACATGGGTGTAATCTATTGCTCTGAGTACCTCAGAGAAATGCACAACCCCATAAAAGGCATACATAGTCCTCCATTGGTCCTGAGGTAACAATAGGAAATAGATGCAGTGATCCACACATGCCAACACTACATCCAGAAACACCTGCAGTATCCTCAGGGAAGAAGCCTGTGAGATCCCCAATGTGTCCCCAGTTTATCTCTTGAAGGTCCCTGGAAAAGATAGTGAATACTACACATACTTTAGTATCCACAGGGAAAGGTCTGAGATATTCCTCTAGTACCCCTGTGGGGGTCATACATATTAAGACCCCTATAATATCCCTGCCTACTCTGAACCTATCAAGCATCTCCTGATTTTCAAATTAAAAGTGAGTTATCCTCTGCCTATACATCCGCCTTCATGGCTGGTGAGCACAGCTGTGTGCAAGCAGTTTTGGCTTGGCAAGACAAGCAGCTTACACTGGGAAACAGCAAGGCTAGCAGAAAATGACAGCATTTTCATAGACTGCAAAGTAGGTAGGATTGGTGAGATGTCTCGTTAGCTAATGCATCTGCAGACAGAGCAGAAAAGAGGGAAAAATTCACCATGAACCACAAACAGACGAGAGAACACTTCATTAGCATATGCTGGATTATATCATTTCTCGTTTACTTCTTATCACTTCATTTGCTTAGGCTTATTTGCAACCATTACACATTAGTGTGACTGGCCTCTGTGAATCATAGATTAACTGCTCTCATTCATGGACAGTACGGATAGCCTTAACATGTCCTGTATAACAACTTTGAATACCATCCTGAATTTATATATATATTCTGTTTGGTGCTTCTTCTGTGAGCATTAGAAAATGAAGTGTCCATTACAGAAAAAAAAAACATGCTTTTCATAGTTAAACATGATATATTGACACTGAGGGGAATCATTAAAGAAATTAATTAACTTCAAAATGGTCCCTGGAATTAGTTTCTATTTTTTTCTTTAAGCTTAGTTTTGCTGGGGGTTGTATTTGAGATTGATTATGTCTACTATCCCCCTGTAATAATCTTGTGTTAAAAGCAGGAGAAATGTTTTCATGTTGTCCATTCTTGATCCTCTTTTGTACAGCACAAGTGCACCGTTAACTGGAAAAAAAGTTATCACTAGATAATTTTATTTATTTATGTGTTTGTGTGTGTGTGTGTGTGTGTGTGTGTGTCTATTTGTACATATAGATAGATGGATGGGTAGATAGGTGTGTATTTATTGATTTGTGCAGCAGGAGAATGCTATTTAAAAATGCCATAGCCTGTGATGGGTTCAATCCTTTGCTGCTCTGTCAATCTGAGTGGTGCAGACAGTGTTAAATAAAATAGAACTTGAATGTGTGCCTTGTCTGATTATATATTTTCTAAATTTATGTGCCTTGTCTTCCCATGTACTTTCTAAATTTAAAGACTATTTTAAGGCATGCAGAGTGGTGTTTTATTTTTAAACTTTGTTAGATTTGTCTGGCATGGGCTTTTTTTAATCCATGCTTCCTTGGGTTTTGTCTGTTGTTAAACTTTAGATGTTCTATATAGATTCCTTAACTATCCAGTGTATCCATGATTCTCCCCATAACTTAGGTCAAATGGAAAGTTTAACAGTTTCTGGTCTTCATCCTGCTTGGTTGCTAAAGAGCAATTTTGAAGGAATAAACACAGACCTAACTATAGCTGATCTGCTCACTAATGACCCTGCCTATGGCCTGTTTTTCTTCACATTTGTTAGCAGATGTAAAACTAACTGAAATATGTGACTAATGCTGTCTAAACAATGAGGTGCTGTAGAACTGCAGATTAAAATATAATGGTGTTAAATTATACAATTATATACACAAACACACACACACACACACACACACACACACACACACACACACACACACACACACACACACACACTTGTACATATGCTATTACAAATCTGACGCAACTGTTACCCTGCATTCATTTAGAACTTGAAAGTGGCTAAAGCCTTAAATTGTGCATATGACATTGATAACAACAGTCATACTTATGTGAATGCCACTCATGAAGCACAGACATACAGATATAGTTTGTACACTCATACTACCATCAAAGAATAATTTCAGGCGATCAAACAGCAGCAGACACACAGTATGAATATCAGAATATCATAGCATAGCTAAATATTACTACCTTGGCATTGTAAGTAGAAACTACAGTGGTTGCTGTAAGAAGCACACTGTACATAGAGCCATATACTCATGTAATGATAGTGCAAACCCAGTTTATTGAAAATTACAATCCAGCAGTAACTGCTGTATACAGATGAATGCTATCATTTTATAGTTACTCACATTTCCAATATATTTCCTATATGTGTTTTAGTTAAGTTAGTAAAAGTAATCTGAAATAGCACAATGAGCAACAGTAAGGCCAGTTGCTGCCTGTTTGAATGTAACACTGGACACGTTTAATAGAAAAAGGGGTGGTATATGTTGCGATTATAACACATTCTCTGAAAGCAAATATATATGACCAGTTATAAGCATACAGGGATAGGTCTTAAACAATTCAGATATGCAGTTATATTTCTATAGCTGTGACATTATATAGTTGCATACATTTTCCACAGTGAAAGTAAGATGGTAATAGTATCATTCACTCTACTGGAAACCATATTTTGCAGAATACTGTATCTACTTTGTAAGCCATGCGTACATAACTGCATCTTCGCCCAGGGCAAACATGATGCATTCTCGAAAAGAATATGCTAAATCAGGTATTCAACCCTGGCAAAGCCAGGCTTTAAAATTAATTACCTGAGTTATCATCACTCATTAGTAGCCTTGCTACTGCAATTCCTGTAACTTGCTATTCCTTTCAATAAAAAAATTGTGAGGCTAGACCTGAGGAGTATTTACAGTCACCTATCCATTCACTGAGGTTGTGTTTGAAGAGGGTTAAGGAACTACTTTGCTTAATATGAATGACAAGTCTGCTCCAGTGGACAGGAAGTTCTGTTTTTGCTGTGCTGCAGATCTGCATCTCTTGTACAGTTGTATTTGGTGTTCAAGGTTTTGGAAATTTGTAGGAGATCACATAAGCTAGGGTCTCTTAAGATCTTGTAGGCTAAGCAGAAGCCATGATAAAGTTGAATGTATAACACAAAAAAACAAAGCTATAATTTTAAGGTATTTCTTGAAGATCAATTATCTCATGCCCTTGATTTTAGTAGTGAGAAAGTGTTTTTTTATGTTTCATCATGCATTTGGGCAGAGTACATGCCAGTGGGGGTGTTATGTCTTATTACTGGATTTAATAAGTGAGAAGTAGAAGGGAGTCGATGATGACATCCTTAGACTCTACCTTTGGTAAACAACCAGAGTAGAAGGACTTTCTAACAACAGCAGATATACGGTGGTTGAAGGAGATTGCACTGTCTAAAACATGCCCAGGTCCCTAAAATGCCTATCAAATCTCACAGTTATGCCACTTATGTGGTAGATGCATGTGTGCTCATGTTACGCATGTGTACTCATGTTTTCCAAAGGATACTATACTATACTACACAGGTCTTGGTATCATTTGCTTGAACATGTTAGTCCCTCTTGCAGGATTTTGGAATCCTCCACAGGGTAGAAAATAGCTTCAAGTTTGCTATCAAGACTTGATCACCCGAAGACCCCTGATATCATCTTTGATATCAGAGAAGTAAATTCCAAATATGACACAACCCAGTTTAAAGCCTTCGGGGACCCCAGCCTGTTTAGGAGAGCATGCTCATAACTTTAATATATTGGGTTCTATCTGTCAGACAGCTTCATGTTCACAGTGTTACAGAAGAGTTTACACTTAGTTTGATTAGTTTGTCAATGATGCCTGAGTATGGAATAGCTTCATGCTGACAATGTATCTCATTGCACTGTCAGAACTCGTAGAGCTAGTGTTTTTTGCTTTGCAGAGTTCAAGACTTATTTAGAGTTGGTCTTTGGAGGTGCAGATGTAATGTCATGTGAAGGGAAGCAAGGGGATAGAGGGAGACATTTGAATTAAATGCATCTTCCAGTGTGTTAAATATTTGTTCAGAATCTGGGCGGGTGCCATTGTTATATTATCTCCATGCAATGTATTGGCCCTAAGGCATTTGATTAATTTGAAAAAGGACTTATGGTTGTCTTTGGCAGAGGTTTCAATTGTCAGTTTATACTTCATCTTAATACGTTTGATTTTGTTCCTAAATGCTTTGTTTATTTTCTTGTGTTCTGTTTTGCACTGCTGTTTCATTTTATTCTCAGAGGTGAGGAGATTTGTTGTTTTATTATATAGTTTGCTTATATAGGGATTGTACCATATGGACTTTGTTCTTAGGTTTGGCACAATAATTTTGTCAGATTGGAACCAGTCTTATAATCCTGACAATGGGTTCAAAATAGAAATTATCTGAAAAAGTAGCTGTGTTGGGTCTTAAGTCCTGTAGGGAAAGGGGGCTTTTAAGCTATTTAAAGATTATCAGTTACCTGAAGTAAGTTTGACAGATAAATCCCTAAATACAGAATATTTTTTGTCACGTTGGGTTGGTTATAGTGGTGAAAACCACAGAATTTTGGTCAGATTCAACTAGTGATTGGTTAACCATATATGTAGAACATACTGGTGCTATATTTCTGATGATCTGGTCCAGCAAATTTAAACCCACACTAGGGGAGTGCAATATCTCGTCATATAGGATCATAAAATCATAGGAGATTACTAGGCTATTGACCCAGACGTCATTTCAAGCCTAGCCATTTCATTCCAATGTAGTACCATAGAAATGTTAGTTAATACCCAAGATTGCATTTAGTAATGACTGCCTATGTCTAGGAGGGTTTGGGTGCTATTCCTGATAAGAATTTATGATGCCCCATCCACTCGTCCAGGTTTTATTTTGAACAGTGTCATAGAGGTGCTTTGTTTCACATGAATAGGTAGCCTATTCCAAAGACACATCAGTCACTGGGAGGCAAATCTGTCCCTCCAACATGCCCTATTAAAGTCACAGGCCATATTTAGGTCCCTGGAATGGGTGACCCTAGTCCCATCTGATTTACAGATATGCAACAAGTTTATTAGGTTTGGGTCTGAAATTGCTCTGTAAGCCAGGCATAAGTCTACCCTAAGAAGTCTATATGATACAGAGTAAAATGACAGGGACTTTAGTTGGTCTGTGTATGGCACATGCTGGAGTCCCTTGATCTTCTTTGTTAGAAACCTCTGAGCTGTCTCCAATTGCAACAGATGCTTTGTATGATACAAACCAAAGAGGGGGTTATACTCAATTATGGGCCAGATTAGTGCCAGATATAGAGGGGTTATAACCTCTTTTGCTCTTAAGGTGATGCCTTTACTAATCAAGTGTGGTACATAGAAAGCCTTCCTTACTACAGTAGACACATGGTTGTCGAAGTTAAGGTCATGGTCAACTTGTGAACCCAAGTTCCTTACCACTTTGAGGGTACTTAGGGTATCATTGTTGATTTGATAGTGTGAAGAGACATTGTTTGTGCTGAAGGGATTGATGATGCATTTCTCTGCATTCCATTTGAGACAATGACTAAGGCACCAGATGTTAGTCTGTAGAAGACCCTCCTGGAGTATACTGACATCATTTGGGGATTCAATAATTGCACCCAGTCATCTGCACACTTGGTCAGCCTCAACCCCGGTATTGACTAGAACTTTTGAGAAATATGTCAAACAGTAGGTGGCCCAGCACTGACACCTGTGATACCTTGCTGGTAACAGGTCTACTGGTCATTTTGGAGTCACCCATTTTGATAGTGTGTGTCCAGTTTGTGAGCAGTCCATCTAACAACAAAGGGGTTTACATTCAGTTTGCCAGGTTTATTTGTAATGCCTGAGTGTGGGATTGTGTCAAAATCCTTTGCCAAGTTCAGGTATGCTGTGTGCACAGATTTGCCCTCATCAATGGCCCTAGTCACATTTTTGACAAAATCCACCATATTTAACAGACATGATCTGTCCTTGATGAAGCCAACTTGGGTAGGATCCAGAGTTTGAAGGTCACCTGTGTCTTTATTTATGAGGTCCATAATGATACATTCCATGGCTAAACAGATGTGTCTGGTCAGTCTTAAGACTCTGTAATTCCCTGGGTCTGTTGCTAGGCCATCTTTGTGGAGAGGAATAACTGTTGTTCTCCATTCCACAGGAAGAAAGCCTGTGGTTATACCATGATTAAAACGTGTACATAATGGTGATGCTAGCTCATGTTTTAGCCTGTTTAAAAGACAGCCTGGGATGCTATCTGGTCCCATATAGGCTGTTTGTTGTCTTGGACAAGGCTTTGATGACCTGTTCTTCAGATCTGTAGGGTGAGGGGGAGTTTTTGGGCAAGGTTTGTGATAGGTTTGGAGGAGATACAGGGTGCAATTGTTGCCAAACCTATTCACTAAAAGGTTTGCTATCTCTGTGGGTTCAGTGTGGGTGATACCATTGGTCACTAGTTCTGCACATGCTTGGGTCCTACCTTTTTGGCCACGTATGTACTGTAGCTGTAAAAGGCATTATGGTTATCCTTGGCTATGCTATCGAAGTTTTTCTTAAAGATGCCTTTAGAGGATTTGACACGTGGACTTATTTGCCTGTTGAGGCTGAGTCTTTTCCATTTTCCATACACTCATATAAGTGATTGTACAGGGCTTTAGTGTTAAGCTTTGGTGTAGTTACCACTTTCAGCTGGGGTTGGGGCTCAGAATGCATTTATACCTTCACCTAGGAGTGTATAGTTTACCGTGGTGACATTTTTTAGTCTGATTTCACCCTTTGTGAGTTCTGCTGTTAATGTCAGCTTGAAGGTGACTGATTTCTGGTCATATTTAACTAATGAGGGCCTGACAGTTGTGGTACTGCATCCGTTTCCCATGTTAGTGAGAACCAGATCTAGTATGTTTGTTCCTCTTGACGATGTAGTAACAATTTGTTCCAAGGCATTTGAGTTAAAGTCAAGGAACTTTTGCACTTGTGGGTTAGGGCTAGCATAGGTTTCCCAACTGATGGTGGGATAATTGAAATCCCACATAACTACAGTGTTTGGTAATATTTGGATTGTCTCCAGTTTGGTCAGGTAGGCTTTGTGCATGTCAAGACCCATGGAGGGGGATCTATAACTGGCTATGACTTGAATGAGGGTCTTACCCACCATAACCTTAACTTCAAGTAACTGCATGGAGTTGTGCAGTCTAACTAGACTGGAGGTGAATTTATCTCTAATATAGATAGAAACACTGCCTCCTTTGGTTCTCACATGTTCATTTTGTGATCTAAAGGTGTGGAATGCAATGTAGCCTTGCAAGGCCAGGGTACTTTCTGAGACCTTCAACCAGGTTTCTGTGACTGCAGAGACATCTACATCTTCCAGTGATAGAAGTGCTTCCAGGGTATGCAGTTTTTAATTTAATTTCCTAGAGTTTTGCAGCATGACTCTTATTTTATCATGATTGGCAAATTTCACATCAGTAAGTTTGTTTTTGAGACCTTGCCTAAAAAGGCACTGTGAGAGAAGCAAGAGCCTTTGGTAGCAGCCAAAAGCCTCCAAGTGCCAGGTGCAAACCATCTCTGGCAAAGCAGTGAGGTTTGTCGACCATGGTTTCTGCGGCTGATAGGAACTGGATCTCCTTTGAATGACATCAAAAACTAAGCTAATTATTGAATTCAATATTTTTTGTTTACATTGTGGCATCATTCTAGGTGAGGGTAGTATGTTGCTCAAGGCTAGGGACATACCTGCATGGGATACATAGTCAGAGAGCTCAATCATGTGTCTCTTCACATAATCCAGTAAGGCACATCTCAGGTCTTTCACTCCAACATGAACTATGACAGAGCCATAATGGTACTTGTTACTGACAAGCAGCTGACTGTGACTTTCTCCTTGTCCAACTTGGTGAGTGGGACATCTGTGTGTCTCATTACTGAGTCTCCAATGACTAGAACATTTTTTTTAGTGTTACACCTTACTGACTTGGTAGGTGAGACACTGCTGTTGCTATGTATCATGGATGTTGTGGGAACAGTGTTAATTGTAGCAATCTTGTGTTTTTGAGGTCTCTGGTGTCTCGGTAGTTCTTTTGAGAGAACCTACGAGTATGCTGTTTTTTGTATTGGATGCATACTATGTGCATATGTAGTGCTACAAATAGAAAACAAAGCATTCAGAATGCTCAAAATGAATTTTTTATTAAACAAAATGTCCAAAACTGTGACATATTGATATAAATATTCAAAATAATTGCTAAAATGTTTGAAACAATATCCAAATCACATAAAATGTACAAAAAAGGGAAAACAACCATATTTTTGCTATGTGCTACTTTTTCATAACTAAAGCTATTCAAAGTATCCAAAGTGTGCAACGTGCTTGCAACTGGATGCAATATTACAGTGCCATTATTTCACAAAGTAAAGTTGTTTCAACAAATATTTTGCAAAGTACAGTTATTTCAAGGCATATTTCACAGAGTACAGTATTTCAAAGAGTTTCTAGTGCATTTCAATATTATTACAAGCACCTGGTGCATGTGAATGTTCATTCATAATTACAAGGACCATTTTGCATTGTGTTTGCTATAATCTGTGGGCATAGAAGAAGGTTTTTTGCAAACCTGCACCACTTGTATTTAATAACAATGTTGCAGAAAATGGAGAGTGTTTGAGCAGGAATATAATATTTTCATACAGGCTGCTTTTTCTGACAAAGATGCACATACAAAGGCATTTATTCTGCTTAACTTAGCTGGATTAAAGGCCATTGAAAGAGAGCGTTCATTTGTGTATGCACCTGCTGTATTTGTAGGGGAGGAGGAAGACCACCATATAGTGGTACCGGCTTAAACAAGGGAAGACCCTGAATGCTTAAAACATACATTTAGAGAAATGGGTAACCACCAAATGAATATTACAAAGGAAAGGCACTTATTTTATACAAGGGTTTAAAAGCCTGGTGAAACTTTTGCAGCATATGTAAATGATTTGAAAAACAAGGCTAAAACTTGCAGATATGGTGATTTGAGAGATGAATTGATAAAAGACAGGCTTGTGTGTGGCGTTTATAATGACACAGTGAGAAAGATCTTGCTTCAAGACAGTTATTTAATGCTTAATAAGGCCGTTGAGATTTGTCAGATATATGAGCTTACAGAAAAACACACAAGTATGCTTACAAATGAGAATAGCTGTGGAAGGCACAGTGACAAAGCTCATTTTGATAGTATGCAGCACGTGGTTAAAATAAACAGGTCCAAGCACATGTTTGCTACCGCAGGTCCTGTAACAGTCTCTGGGAAACACCAAATCTTTCCAGTAAACTCCAGAGCATGCTCAGTGAAGCATAAGTGTGAGTCAGCAAAGTCAAAACATGTGCCTCCACCCAGCTTTATAGTCAACTGTCGTAATTGTAGTGGAAATCATGAATCTTAAAGAGAAAAGTGATTGGCATTTGGTCAGCAGTGTCATTCTTGCAATAAGGGGAATCATTTCAAAATGTTTTGTAAATTAAATAAGGCACATTCTTTTATTAAAAGAGAGCATTCCAAGATGCAAGTTAATCAATTAGAAAGCTGTGACCCTACTTTTTATGTTGATGGTGTGCCTCTGTTTGGTGAAGCAGTCAATGCAGTAGATTTCTGGGCAAAAATTTAAATATTATCTTCTGTATGGATTAATGGGAGTCCCACAGAGCTCAAAGTAGATAGCGGCTCAAAGTGCAATGTTATATCAGCAGAAATGTTTGCTAGAATAAAAGCTGCAGAACAGCTTGATTTGGTAAAGTGTGTGAAGCTTGTTGCTTATGGTGGTTAAGAAATTCAAATCAAAGGCTCAGTAGTACTTTCATGTTATTCTGCTGGGAACAGCTATGATTTGCAATTTTACATAGTCAAGAGACATGTGCAGTCATTATTAGGCCTCAGAGACAGTCTGAAAATGGGACTGCTTTCATTTAATAAAAATGTTCACCATGTAAGCCTGCATGACAACATCTGAAATTTTGCCCAAACTATTTATTTCTGAGTATGCTGATATTTTTTGCAGACAAACTAGGCAAACTACCAGTTCTGTACTCTATGAAATTAGACCCAGAGGTCAGCCCAGTTGTCAGACCAGCACAGACAGTTCCAGTAACTATGCAGAACAGAGTCAGAGCTGAGCTAGACAAAAATGATGCAGCAAGGAGTAATTTGTCCAGTAGAAGAATGTGCTGAATGGGTATCCTCCATAGTGGTAGCTCATAAAAACAGTTCAGATGATATTAGAATATGTATTAATCCAAGAGAATTGAACAAAGCATTAAAAAGGCCTCATATTCAATGCACCCAGTCAAAGACATCGCTGCCCTCATGCCAAATACCACTGTTTTTTTTGTCTTAGATGCAAAGAGTTCATTTTGGCAAATTTTTCTTGACCGAAAATCTTCATTGTTAACCACCTTTAGTAGACCATTTGGAAGATACAGATTTCTGACAATGCCATTTGGAATAAATTCTGCCAGTGAAGTCTTTCAGCCTGCAATGGACCAAATTTTTGGGGCTATCCATATACTGTTATAGTAAATGATATTCTATTAGGAGGCAATGGTGAAGTCAAACATGATAGAAACCTCAAGAAAGTTCTGAAACGAGCACATGAAGTGACTCTTAAGCTGAATCCTGAGAAGTGCAAGTTTAGGCTAGGATAATTTATTTTTGTTGGTCACTTGTTTACCAATTCAGGCTTAAAACCAGATCCTTCTATGCAAACATCAATTCTCAAGATGCCAGATCCAGACAATGTTCAAGCCCTACAATGTTTTCTTGGTATAGTCAACTATCTAGTCAAGTTGATTAGCCAACTTTCAGCACCTCTCAGACAGCTGACATGCAAAGATGTATTTGGCCATGGTCAGAACCACATCAACGAGTATTTGATGCCCTGAAACAGAAAATTGTTAACCCACCAACTCTCAGCTACTATGATGTTCACAAACCAGTTACTCTTTCCTATGATGCTTCTAAGTTTGGTCAAGATGCAGTCATTCCTCAAGAGGGTAGACCAGTAGCCTTTGCATCAAGAACTCTTACCCAGACTGAGATACAAAATGCCCAGAATGAGAAAGAGCTTTTGGCAATTGTGTTTGCATGTTCAATCCAGATTGAAACTGATCACCAACCTCTTGTTACTGTTTTGAGAAAGCCTATGCATAGAGTTCCAGCAATGTATGATATTCAAATAGCAAAAGTACAATTTCCATCTTGTCTACACAAAAAGCAAACTTCTTTATCTTGCTGATACCTTATTCAGATCACCCAGAAAAAATACAGAACAACATGACAATGAGCAACTTGATTTTGACGTCATGGAAGTGAGAAATTTCTCTTCCACACATTTTGATGAGCTTAGAACTTACACAGCTTCAGATCTAATTCTCCAGAAGCTCAACCACTTTATCAGTCAAGGATGGCCTTCAGAGTAATCTTGTTTACCAGTAGAAGTACAGTAGTATTTTCCATATAGAGATGAGATTTTTGTCAGACAATGGTATCATCATGAAAGGTCCTAAGATTATTGTTTCACAGTCCTTGCAACAAGAGTATATTAAGATCTTGTATCATGGCCACCCAGGAAGTGATTCTACCAAAAGAAGAGTGATAAGTCTAGTATTCTAGCCTTCTGTGTCAAGAGATATCAAGAAAGTGCTTTCATCTTGTTCAGTATGTAACAGTACAAAGCCGCATCAAAAGAAAACCACTTCAGTTAAGCCAGATTCCTGGACTACTTTGGTCAACAGTAGCCACAGATACCTTTGACTGGAATGGTCAACATTATTTGATGTTAGTAGACTCTTATTCAAATTGGTTCGAGATTGACCTGCTTCCCATCCTAACTTCCAGTACTGTCATTACTAAACCACTACTAAAAACAACACCTCCAACTTTTGAAATTTTTTGAAGGCTTGACTCATAGAAGTAAGATTTGAAATGTTCTTTAATTATTCAGCTATACAAATTGAACTTTTGGATGTACAAATAGTTAGGGAATGTGATGGTAAAGTTTCTACTAGGATGCACAGGAAAGAGTGCTTTCAACCATCTTATGTGCATCATACTAGTATGCATCTAAAGGTAGTTTGAAACAAATTAAAACAGATTTTATGAGTAGGTGTTACATAGGGTTTGAGGTAGATGGAGCCTGTTCATTTGCTAGGGAGTCTAGGGAGGCCTTATTTTTCTTCTCCCCCTGTAGTTAAGGGTTGCGGAAGGGCACGGAATAGTGATCTGTTTGTTTGACTTATATTAGTGACAATAATGAGTTAAGAAATATCATTACAAGAAGTTGGCATTTTTTGCACACTGATGATAAGGTTGCTACTTTAGTAGGATCTAGACCTAGGTTTGGATACATGAACAGAAAATCACTTAAGTGGAGGTTATGTTATCCCAAATAATTGGGAAGAATGAGTATTGATAGTGCTTTAGGCATGAAAAAATGTAATGCATTTCCTTCTGTAATTATATAGATGAATCATTCATTTTTGTGCATCCAGATGATGGGAAGACTTATTATAGTAAGGCAGAGGCAGACTGTAATACCAGGAATTTGGTGTACTTAGCCCACTGTACATCATGTAGAATATTTTATATGGGTAAAACCAACAGACTTCTATGTGAACGTATCAGGGATCACTGTTATTGTGCCTGTAGAGGACTTAATTATAGTGCCCTTGCCAAACATATGAATGAAAAGGGTGAGGGGCACAGGTTTATCTTCCAAGTTTTGGAAGGTTTGAGGATAAGGGAATTGGTGAATGAGACCGAGTGCATTGAATTGCACTGGATTTTGAGGCTTAGAGCATATAAAGGGGCAGGGTTGAATGATTTTGTTTTCCTGAAACCTGTATTAAAAACAAGGTAATTGAGGAGATGAGGATCATAACTGCCTCCAGTAGTTTTATGTTTCTTTCTATGTCATTATTTATTTATTCATCATTTTTGGTTGTTTTTTGGATGTTTCTTTTAGAAGTGGACTGGGTTTTTTCATAAATGAAAATCGTGATGCACTGTGTGATATTTTGTATCATAAGCTTGAGACTTTTATTGTTTTTTGCTTTTTATTGATTGATTGTTTAATCAGATTTTTGATACTATTTATCGGCATGCAACTTTGTTATTAACATGGTCTGATGAAGCAATTGTAAATTGTGAAAGCACTTACCTCACTGTGATTTAAAATTTATTTTAAGTTTTATGAATTGTGTTTTTGATGTTGATTTACTTCAGTCATGTTTCTGTGTGGTCTTGTTCTTTTCATTTACTGTCATTACTAAGTTGAAGTGACATTTTTCTGTCCATGGTAGTCTGCACAGAGTTAATTCTGACAATGGTGCACAGTTTACTAGTCAGCATTTCAAGAGATTTGCAGAAATGTGGGACTTTGTTCATGTTATGAGTAGTCCTGAATACCCTCAGTCAAACGGTTTGACTGAACGTGCAGTTCAAAGTGCAAAACAGCTGTCAGAGAAATCCAGATGTGACAATACCAATGTTTTTCTCAACTTGTTAAATCTCAGAAACATTCCTTATGATAAACATCTTGGTTCACCTGCCCAGATACTTGTGTCAAGACAAACCAGAACCACAGTACCAATCAGCAGTAATTTATTTGTTCCAAGTGCTAAGAACAACAAAGCAGTAAAAGCCCAACAGTTGAAAAAGTGTTTGTCCCAGAAGTCTTACAATGATAAAACCAGAAAACTGTTCAGTTCATTGAAAAAAGG
Source organism: Protopterus annectens (assembly GCF_019279795.1). Lineage (NCBI taxonomy): Eukaryota > Metazoa > Chordata > Ceratodontiformes > Protopteridae > Protopterus > Protopterus annectens. Next base: position 673,642,186 of record NC_056732.1, read on the forward strand.
GGAGATAGTAAGGATGCAGATATCAAAAGGTTTTGATCACATCTGATTTGTGAAAAGTTTGTATCAAGAGCCGAGATCATACATTGTGGAATCAGAAGGAATGGAATTCAAATGAAATTGGAAGCATTTGTTACCAGTGTCTGAACCAGTGTTACAGCATCTAGCCTGTGACAAAGACTCTACTTCTCAGAGTGATTTGTCCAGTGTTCCTGTTCCAGAGATCATTCCATCAGCAATCCCTGTTCCTGAGAATATCCCTGAAACTCCTCAAGCAGAACATTCCCCAGTGACTGTCCCTGTTGCTAGACCCAATCCTAACTCTTATGACACAAGATCAGGTCGCATCTCGTAACCTACTTCCAGATACACTGCAACCTGGACATGACTGTTTTCTTTATTAGTGTCTGTATAACTGCATGCCTATTAAATGTCATTGTTTATATCAGACAGCTCAGTAAAGAGGGAGGATGTAGATCAGAGTGTGTGATGTACCTTTAAGAAGCTTTCCAGTGAGTCAGCACATGCATGTAAGTTCTGAGCACATGCAATGCAAGCAAGAGTGCCATTTTAAGCGAGCAGCTAGAGTGTGAGCATACAAGTATGTACACAAGTCAGTTAGTTAGTTAGTTTGTTTAAGTTTAATGTTCCTGCCATCCATCCTGATGTATTTGTATACAATAAACTACTTAAATAAACACACAAGCCTCAAAGTCTTTTTAATGTACATAAGAAGAGCGACAGTGGCTACAACTGTCCAAAGGTGTATCAAATCAGAGTCATCTTTTCCAGTCAAATTAAAGAATTGCCAGAACTTGCATTTCAAAGTGAAGAAGTTGTGAAAGAGACATGCCACCTAAGGTAAGTTAATTATGCACTTGTTTTAAAAAAATATATGTGCATATATGGAAGACTCAAATATTAAAAAATGTTTACAGAAGCAGCATAAATTATGAACTATTTCTTCCCATCTGGAACCTATTAGTAGCGCATGCATGCCAGGTACCTAAGACACAGAGCAACAATGAATCATAGCATTGTTAACTAAAAACCTTTGTCATCAAACCCATCCCTGGCCTAACACAAAAACATACCTCAAAGACTGTGCCATCAGTTTATTGGGCACAGTGGTAAAAGACTTGTTTCTCAAACTCTATAACCATGAAAACAACAAAAAGCAAACACACTAACCGATTAAACCAAAAAAAATTATTTCCAAAGGTGCTACTCACAGACGTTTATTTAAAAGTTAGCACTTTCATTCACTTTCAGACTGATGAAGTTCATTTAGGAAAGTGAACGAAAGCGCTAACTTTTAAATAAATATCTGTGAGTAGCACCTTTGGACATCAAACTCTATAACCAAACAAAACATAACCCAGTCTCATCGACAAATACATTTTGGCAAGATTAATCGAACGCTCACCTTACATGACTCAATAACCCAAGCAACCCCAGCACTCAACCAACTTAGGTGCAGCATGGCACAAACTTTCACCTCATCTGTTCAGCAGCAGTATCCCCAACCACTCACAAAACATCTGCCTGGTTCCTTATCAAGCACAGTGAAAAATCCACCCACTTCAAATGTCAATGACAGAAAGAAGAGAAAAAAGAATGAAGCCCCCTTTCACACTCAGAAAATGTGTTCCCTTCTTCCCTCAGTAGTCTTTCAAATGTACTCAACTCGGGGTGGGCTTGGAGAGTGAACACTGGTCACTGTGCTGAGGAGGCTGAACTACACCTAACCCCCTTTAATAACCTCTTTCCAGAATCCCAGCCTTAATGTTAGCTCCATCCCCCTTGAAAAGCCAGTCAAGAGCTACTCCCTTCCAGTAACTTAAACCTCTTTTACTATCCTAACCATCTTCCCTAACAGTTTAACTGACCAGTCATCTTATTCCTCCCATTCCTCTCGCTAACTGCCATCACAGAAAGAGAATGATTATCTGACAATTGTGCCTGCAAGCAAATACCATTTTTAGGGTGAAGGATATCAACATGAGTAAATTTACTATGTGCTCTTCAGAAGGAGTGATATAACACTGAAGACAAAGTGTATCAATTTCAGCTATATGTACCATCATCACCAAAGAGAATGTGCCCAGTGTTTTCAGGCCTCAATGAAGCAGAAAGATGCAATGACTCCTGAACAGTTTGTAAAATTAAAGGCAGAACATTCTTCATTCTAATGAAAATTGCACTAAATAATTTAAAAGAAAAATAACAGTAATGTTCATTGAACAGAAGTCACAATTCCAGTTTTGCAGTTTTAAAAAAACTGCATAACTATCAAGATCAAATACAAGAAAATGTCACAAAGCTTTAAAAAACATGCAATAGACTCCCTTTTATCCAGCCTCTCTTTAACCGGCCTTCTCTTTAACCGGCCATCAAATTTCTGTCATAGCCCTAGCAAAAGACATCAGAGAAGAACAACACTTCTGCCTCCTCTGGGCTTAATAATGCCAGACATTTGAGCTTTAGATTTCATATTCATTTAAAAATGTATCCTAACACAAATCGTGTTATTCTAGCTGATTTATAACCTATAAATGCTATTTTGCTTGCTTTTTCTGATTAATCAGCCATTTGTTTATCCAGCCTAAGGTCTGGTCTCAGTGAGACCAGATAAGAGGGAGTCTACTATAAAATAACAACATCAATAAGTAACGTATTTAACAAGAGTAAGAAAAAAAAATCAAAACAATACAGCATGTATATGCTAAGAAAACATAAGGAGGTGTTGAACAGTGCAAAACAAGAAAGAGTTTTCAATGAACATATTACTGTGACATTACCAATACATGCAGCACAGCAGATTTGCTACAGTTTAATAAACCAATAAACATTATTTATTTGTGACCATGGAACACAGCTTTGAAATTGGTAGTTTGGAAACATTGGGTTTCTGCACACTTGTCAAGTGAGGTCTTAAATCTACTCAGTGACTCCGACTGTCTGATACTTTCTTGAAGCTATTCTGTAGTAGTAGGAGTAAGAACTAATATTAATTCTGCTTGGACTTTTGAATTTAGGAATAAGAAAGCTCCAAGTCATATGTTTATATGAGTATGAGTTGTCACACTGAGTTCAAGGTATAACAGCTCTTTTAATGTTCCACTGTTATGCTACTCAACGCCAGGAGTTTAAATCTCAAAATGTATGCGCTCGAAGCACTACTCAGTATGGAGAATGTCGACATCTGTGCAGTAACTGGTTCAAGGCTCCACAGAGCACCCCAGCACTACCGGACTACAACTCATACCACACATTTCGGCCACAGAACATGGACCAAAACACAAAAGGAGGGGGTGTATCCATAGTCATCAAGGATACCTACACCTCTAGGTTAGTGCCGCAGCATAATACCTCTGAGATCATCCATTTGCAACTAACATCAGGCAAATCTGCAATGCAAATTGTGGCTTGCTAAAGATCACCCTCCATGACCCAGGACCACCACTCTGCCTTTCTGGAGACACTGGAAAACATGAAGGTACTACCGAACACCCTGATATCGGGCGATTTCAATTACCCTACCGTTAACTGGGAAAACTACTCAAGTACAAACTCCCAGGTCCAGTGCTTCCTGGAATTTATCATCGCAAATGCCCTGGATCAGCTGGTAAAATCCCCTACCAGAGGTGAAAACATATTGGACCTGGTCATCACCAACATGGGCAACAGGTGTTCCACACCAGAGGTTAACCCATCACTGGTTAGATCAGACCATAAACTAATCATTCTGGATGTCCACACCCCACCACCACCCCATCTAAGGGAACCACCCTAAAAAACTTTTCTAAATCAAACTTCACCTTACTTAAGACAGAGGTGGTAAGTTTCACAGCCCCCAAGCTAAAGGATAACGCTGCCCAAGATGCAGAAACCTTTACAAATGCACTCTATGAACACTGACAAGGATGCATGGATTGTGCCATCCCTAGCAAAACCAAGACTCACTCCCCTAAGAGAAGGAAACCAGTCTGGTGGACCCTTGCCATAAACAGGCTATACAATAGAAGGAGGAAACTAGTTCAGGAAAAAAAGCAAATCCCAAAAAGGAAAGACATCCCTGATCAGTATCAGTAGGAAACTAAGGTCCCTCATAAAATCCTCCAAGGCTAACTTTGAAAGAAAAATAGCCAAGGATTCGAAAAATAACCACAAAGCCTTCTTTAGCTATGCCAAGAATCTAAATGGCAACTCACAGATATGCTCTGATTTAGTGCAAAATAACACAAAATATACGGAACCCACTGATATTGTCAACATCCTGGCAGATAGATTCAGTGAAAACTTCACCCCCACTCTCACCCCCAAAAGGGCCCACAACAATTCCGGAAAAGTGTAGTGTCCCGGAAATCACAGACACACAGGTGAAAACAGCCCTTTCAAAAGCCAAAAGCACAGCGTTAATGGGGCCAGATAGTGTCCCAGGCTGCGTCTTGCACGAACTACAGAATGAACTAACCCCCCACCTAAACACACAGTTCAGCCTCTCCACAGGCTACATGCCCATAGAATGGCATACAGCAACGGTTATTCCGCTCCACAAAGGAGGGGCCACAACTGACCCTGGTAACTATCGCCCCATACGCCTGACTAGCCAGGTCTGCAAGGCTATGGAGCGCATCATCATGGAACTCATTAACAAAGACATTGGGAACCTCCAAACACTTGATCTGACCCAGTTCGGCTTTGTTAAGGACAGATCATGCCTACTAAAGCTGAATGACTTCTTCAAGACAGTCACCAAGGGCATAGATGAGGGGAAGGTAGTTCCTACCTTGACCTCACTAAGGCTTTTGACACCATTCCCCACTCGGGAATTATAGAAAAACTCACCACCCTGAACATAAACCCCTACGTCACAAGATGGTTGCCAACTGGCTTACAGACAGAACTCACACTGTAAGAATAGCGGGCTCTAGTTCTGGCTCCAAGCCAGTCACAAGTGGTGTCCCACAAGGCTTGGTTCTTGGACCCCTACTGTTCGGCATATACTTCTCAGAAGTACAGGCAAACACAGGAGGACTATGGCTAACCAAGTTCGCCGATGACTGCAAACTGGGAGCCATAACTGACTCACTGGCTGACACAGACATTCTCCAAAAGGGCCTTACTGAGATGGACACCTGGTGTCAAAATCATGGTCTCAAGCTAAATGCCAAAAAATGCATAGTCTTCCCGTTTGGGAAAAACAAAACACCCATGAATTACCACATAGGTGGCAACCCCCTTAATAAAGAAGCAGTAAAAAGAGATTTGGGGACCCAGGTAGATAGTAATCTCTCCTTTGACAATCATATTGCCAAAGTAGTTAGGAAATCCTTCTATGTAGCCCATCTAATTACTAAAGGGTTCATATCTAGAAATAAAGAGGTTATAGTGGCCCTCTACTCGTCACTCATCAGACCCATCATAGAGTACAATGCCCCGTTTGGGATGTATCTCACAAGGCACTTCCAACAGCTGGAAAGACCACAAAAGTACCTCACCAACAGGATTACTGGTCTCAAACATATGTCCTATGCAGCCCAACTGGAAAAATTCCAGCTGTACTCAGTGGCATATCGCTTACTCAGAGGTGATCTCTGCCTGACTTACAAAGCCATGTCCAACTCAGAATTGATGGACATGCTCCACCTAAAGAAATCCAAGTCACTGCGTGCCACTCGCTCTAGTGAGCTAAACCTCACCACAACAATAAATAGAACATGCTGGAGGGATAGATTCCTGTCAGAGAGACTCCCCGTGCTTTGGAACAAAATTCCTAACTACATTAGGCAGAGCCCTCACTAACACTCTATAAGAGAACCTTGATGAGTGGATGGGTAACAGAAAATACACCCCTGGGATCACTTCATTGGCTCTTCTTGACAGAGGCTCAGTTAATTAATCAATGGGGCGGCGAAAGCTGACACACTCTGGCTAGGCTTTTAAATGCCCTCGGGCAGATAGCCTAGTACCTACCTATGAACCTATATGTAGAGCCCTGCAATACAAGCATAATGTGCTTCTGTAATGCCAATATATTATATTGTACAATGTAAGGTATATTAACCTCTAGTGATAATCTAAGTATTTACAAACAAGTATAAAATCGGTAAATTTTCATTGTACCTTCTCTGGCAACCCAGTATCTATTTTGAATAAGTAAAAATGCTGGAGTTGTATTCCAGTATGGGACATATTAGGATAACCAATACTGATGGCACTTCTAGTAACTATGCTGTAAGGAAATTATTTTAAAGGGTGCACCTCGTTGTTTTTCTTTTCTTTTTTTTTTTAATAATCAGGCACAGATCATCATGTCTCCATAGTCTTAGAACTTTGCTGAATAGAGCAGTGCTTTACAGTTCAGTGGTGACGTCATGAGAATGAGAAAGGTGATTTTGTTTCAGTTTTGTAATTTTATCACAACAGTTATTTTTTGCTGAATTAACACTAGCTAGGATTCAAAAAAAGATTCTCTCTACCCATACAAACTGGCCACCTTGGGTTGTTCAATTAGCAGGACGGAAACAATGTTCAATTTAGATACATATAAAAGCCCTAAAGGGAAAAAACAACTCATTATCAACTTATTACCATGTCTCTAAATCAAAAGCTGTAGTGTTAGAACTGACCACACTCCAGATCTCTATACCATCCCATGAACTGACGTAGCATATGTCCCAACACACACATATACTGACGCACACACACACACACACACACACACACACACACACACACACACACACATGCACGCACACACACACACTCACACACACACACACACACACACACACACACACACACTTGGCATTCCATACCCATCTACCCCCCAGTACAACCCCCAAGATAGACAAACAGGCACACACACACACACACACACACACACACACACACACATACACACACACACACACACACACACACACACACACACACACACACACACACACACACAAAAACACACAGAAAAGGTGAACACCATCAAGATGTTACCATTAGCCACTAACCCATACCGGTGCTTTGCCATGAGGCTTCTCTGGTGTGACCACTCTCTGCAATACAGTCCTTGCTAGGGGATAGTAGGAAACCAGTCTCTGAATCAGAAAAGCTCCTTGTGATATGGAAACCTTCTAAGATAAGGCTTCTGCATCATGGTAAGCCTTTCTGAAAGGCAGGCGTAGTCTTCTTCCTAGATGAATAAAACTATCAGGACATACCTTTATAACCTTGTGTAGAATGGGGGGGGGTGGTAACTTTTGCTAGGGCATGGTACGTACTGTAAGCTAATAACCATGGTGCAATGCCAGTGGAAATTTAAAGAATAGTACTATTAGAACAAAACACAATGTATTATTAAAAGATTCATTCTCATTTTTTCTAGTAATACTTGGTTGTCAGTGCTGTTTTTAACTAAAGATAAAATGATCATGTCTAAAAAATCACACACTATAAGTGCTACATTTATCTGCATGAATGCTCTGCTTAAGCCAAATTATCTAGACTGTCATCTTTTCCTAAGCGTTACATTAATGTTACATAACATGCCGCGGTGGTATGGCGGTAGTGTTGCTACCTCACAGCAAGAGGGTCTCCTGTTCAATTCTCGGCTTGGGAGTGCCTTCTGTGTGGAGTCTGCATGTCCTCCCCGTGGTGGGGTAGCATTTCGAAAGATGTGGGTGTGCCTTCATTGAAGGTTGGGCGTCGAGCTGGCACCTTGGTGTTTCGTAAAAATCTACTGCCAATTATTAGTGGACCGGAGTTCTGCTGTGGTGACCCCTTACCAGTGAAACAACAACAACATTAATGTTACATAAACTAGAACTTAGGATGGTTTTATTGAGCAGCATTAATATGTAGTCAACAGAGGGCTATGATTAAACTATGGAAAAGTAAAGCTTTTTAAGCATATTTCTTATTTTAGAAAGGTGTTTAATAAGTGTTTGTTATGCATCCCTTACCACTGATAAACTCTGGTCTTGTGCTAGAGCACAGTAGTAATCAACCACCATAGTAGAGCAATGGGGACCGCAAACAGCTTTAAAGGCTGTCCAATACTTCAGCTTTTTGTTGGAAGTCTGACTGAAGTACTTTACAGGTTTTAAAATTATCTGCACTTCCTGCATCTCTTCTGTGGTGACTGCTGTCTATGTGGCAGGAATAAGTGTGTTTCAACTTTAAAAACTGAAGAACACTTAGTGTTCCTAGACTTTTTCCTTCTATAACTTTTGTTGCACATAGAAGCAAGTAAAACTCCATGCACTACAAAGACTTATGACTGGGTCATTCAGATCATGCCTAGCTTGTTATGTGTTCTCAAAATGGATGTCAAGATTCATCAGTCAAGTTACCTGATCACAATCATCTGGGTTATCCGACAGTTTTAATTATAATAAATCCTTCTCCTTTTAGGCTATTATTAGTGAAATTTTCAAAAGCAAGATAAAGGTATGGGTTCTGTTATGGCCATCATGGTAGCCTATTGATTATTATTATTTTATAGACTTATTTTACTCTGACACTCTGCATTCAGTTACTTCACCAGCATTTTACCCCTGCTTACTGCTTAGAATCCACACAAGTCTTTTTAGTTTACACATGTTCCTATAATGTTACACGTTGTAACACAGCTTACTACCCCATGGATATGCCAAACACATGATGCCTTTCTGTTCCAATACTCTTGTTTCATTAAAAATATACTAAATTAATCTGGCATAGCATTCATGTTGTCAAACTATGGGTACTCTGCTTCAATGTCTTCTACTCACTGTATGTTCTCTAATAAGATTCAAGGTTTCTGGAGGCTGTACAAAGGAAGGAAAGTAGACTTAACAAAATGCAACTCAGAAAGAAATGAATGAAATAGGGGGTGTTTATGGTAATGTAACATATAATACAGGGTATGTAAACATTAAAAGAAAGAAGAGAAACAGAAAATGATTTGGGGAACTAGACTGAAGATTGGCTATAGGAAGTGGATTATAACAGAAAGGACAGAGAGGATGTCAACAAGAGAAAAATGGGGCAATATGTATGTAAGAGAAGGTGGTAGAGATCTGGAATGTTTTCCCTAAAGCTCTGGTGCAGTGCAGTGCAGGGTACTGAAAGGCAGCTTTAAAGAGAGCAAGCAGTAGTTGGCTTTAATCAGATGACATGAATGGATTCAATAGATGACAAGTCCATTTACTGGCTTCTTTGCACATGAGCATGTATCTTCATATGCAACAATTTGATGATTACACATTAAAGCATGAATCACTAACATGAATCACACCAGAATATAACCCTAAAATGCATCTTATCAGTTTTATGGCATTTACTGAAATGAGCTCACACATAACATATACAACCACACATGCAAACATGCATGCACACACATTCACTGCCTACCATGTGGGGCATTGCCATAAATTACCCTCTAAAAATATTTTTATCATGTGCAATATTGCAACACATAAGTATTGGATATATTTGATAAAGGGATATAGCATTCATTAAACATAATCCACCCCCTTCCCACAGTCCCACATATTGCTGAAATTTAAAAAAATTGATATTTTATTTTTATTTATTTTATTTTACATTTGTTGACCGGGCTAGTCCAACTAGATATATGTCCATTTTCAGTGGAGGCCTGAGGAGAAAAGCTCCAACAAACAAAAAACACACTATCATTTATAATATGAGACATTTACAAATACAGCTAAGTGTACAGATAATCATCCTATACATTACATTTTGTTACATTTCTGTAAACAGAATCATGGTAAATTTCAGCTATGGTTAGCCATACAAATATTTTGCTAACAATTTAGTATAAGAGAATACTTTCATTTTAGTTGACTGAAAAAAGTAGCTAGGTTATACACTCTCTTAGTTAACAGAAAAGTAATTAGTACAGTAATGGCAATGAATGCTTTGAGAAATTAGGGGTAGTTAGGGTTAGAACAAGGGCATAACCATTGTGATTTAAGGTATGGCTTCAATTTGCTTTTAAATAATGTTGTAGAGGTAATGGTGCCACCATTATGGTGGTTAGGTCTTTTGGGAGGGAGCTCCAGATTTTTCCAACTGTGTTGGCAAACAAAGAGTCACCAGCCAAGTCGTTAGCTTTACCTATTTGTACAAGTAGTTTATTTGATGAGCGTAGGGTCTTGAGGTTGTTATAGGGGTGATTAGGTTAGTAAGTATTGGTGTGTTAGCAGGTTGGTACAAGATCTTGTGGGCAACTGTTAATTGATTAAATATTATTATATTTGGCAGTTCTAGTCATCCTAGCTTATCACAATGGTGGGCTCTGAAGGCAGATCCAGTTGAAAATCTGGCAATATTATTATAGGAGATTCCTAGCTTGTTGATGTTGTTTTTACATAGTTTCATATATATATAGGTGAGGTGTAGAGGAGGGTAGAGATTAAGAGGGTATGGGCAATGGTGGTCCTGGCTAGTGGTGACCAAAAGGATTTAATCCTATATAGGGATCCTAGTTTTTTTGTTGACTGTTTTTATAGTACTATTAATATGGGAATCAAAGGTAAGGTTGTTGTCAATAAGAACCCCAAGAAGTTTAGTAGTACAATCAGGAGATATAAGACCATTGCTTGATGTGACAGTAAAATTAAGTGGAGAGGCCCGACGTGTGGGAGTGAATAGTAGCAGTTGTTTTTGGGGATTCAGAATGAGGCATCGATGTAGAAGCCATTTTTCTACTATGTAAAACACATTTTGGGTTATGGACTGTAGGACAGATGGTGAAGTGGCAGAGCATATTAGCATGGAGTCATCTGCATATTGGATACAAGTAGCTTGAGGTATAACAGAGTATAGGTCGTTTATAAAAATAAAGAATAGGAGAGGGCCTAATATGGAGCCTTGAGGGGCCCCAAGGGCAATTGGGAGGTGGGAGGATAGTTTGTTCTCCCATAGGACAGCCTGCTGCCTGTTATCTAAGTATGATTGGAACCATTGAATAGCCAGTGTGTCTAGAGACAGGTTTTTGAGTATATTAATGAGTAAGTGGTGGTTAACCATATCGAAGGCTTTTGAAAGATCAATAAAGAGGGCTGAGGATAACTTGTTGTTGTTACGATTCTTATTAATACAATCTGTAAAAGATAAAAGAGCAGAGGTGGTATTATGATATGGTCTAAAACCATGTTGGCAGTTGGCTAGTAAATTGTTTTGTATTAGGTGGTTTAACAGCTGTTTACGAATGCATTTCTCCATGATCTTTGCCAGTGGTAATAATATGGCTATAGGTCTATAATCTGATAATTCATTGGAGTTGCCTCCCTTATGCAAGGGGATAATGTGAGAGATTTTCCAGATTGATGGGATAGTTCCTTCTGTAATAGTTCTATTAATCAGGATGGAAACTGGGAAGGCTTTTGCAGCTTTTTTTCAGGTATTCTGCAGGTAATAGGTCTGCAGAGAGGATGGTAGGTTTAAGCTTATGTAAGAGGGTACAGACAAGGGATGTAGGAACAGGTTGAAAGTGAAATGAAGGGGGTACATTAGTGATGGAGGTGTTTGATGATGATGTATCAGGGGATAGCTGATTAACAAGAGATTGAATAGTCTCTGTGAGAAAAGTGTTAAAGGTATTGGCTAACTGAGTAGGATTATTGTGTTCAGAGTCTAAAGGGACGGCTGTGACTGAATGATCAGGGTGTAAGAGTTTATTAATGCCTGACCAGAATTTTTGTAGTTTATTTTGGTGCGTTTGTTGGAGCTCAAAATACAAATTCTTTTTGTCTAACAATATGGCTTTTTTGTTTCATTTCTAAGCTGTCTAAACTTTAATTGATCAACAGGGTTTTTAGTTGAATGCCAATTTGCCCATAATTTGTTTTTAAGGAGGATTTTTTGCTTGGTCATTTTTGAAAGCCATGGGGCTGGTTTAGTCTTGGCTCTAATTGTACGTGTTGAGGCGTGGTAGTCTAAAATGGCTAAGAATTTTGAATTAAAGTAATGTACTGCTTCATCTAGAGGTAGTTTTTTAGGGGTGACCAATCACATGCCAAGAGTTCTTTTTGAAAGCTATCGGGGTTAAAATTCTTTCTGGTCCTTATTGTCCTGTAGGTCTTTGGGTTTGGAATGTCACTTTTATATCTGATTATAAAGGTCAGTGAATGATCACTTATATCTTCGCAGAGGGTTCCTACTTTGTAAGTTTGGTGGTGACCATTTATGAGAATCCAATCTAAGGTGCTTTCTTTGCCATTAAGTATATTGGTCCTTGCAGGGGATGTAATGGTTTGGGTAAAACCATATAGGTTAATATGAGTAGGTGGCTGTTCTGAGGAACAGCTCTTCCAGTTGATATTGAAGTCACCAAGCACTATGGTTTCTTGTGGGTAGATATTAGATAGTCAACTAAGGATATCATCTAGGGTGCTAGAGTTATTATCTGGGGGAAGATAAACACAAATTATGTAGATGGATTTAAGTTTATTAAGTTGTAATTTGGAAATAAGGATTTCAGCCGTATTTATTAGTGGAGGCTGAGAATCTATAGGGGTCACCTGTAATCCAGATGTGTATAGAATAGCTACCCCCCACCCTTCTTAGCTTTACAGTCTAGCCTCAGGATACTGTAGCCGGGTGGAAAAATCTCATTATCTTATGTTGAATTTTTGAGCCATGTTTCAGTAAGACATAGGATGTCAAATGAATGTACATCCATGAGTGCATATAGGTGGGCAACTTTATTGTTTATGCTCCATATGTTGAGATGAGCTATCAAGAGTGAGTTGAGGGTCTGTCTAGCAATTGTGTATTAGCAGGAATTAGGGTGTGGGGCAATGAAGTTGTAGTAGAAGTTGGTCCAGGGTTTGGGTGGATATCACCATCTATTAAGGGGTGAAATTGTACTCTTAATGAAAGTTTTAAGAGCCTACATGTAAGATCATGGAATTTCCTAGTTCTTGGACTATAGAATTTAATGTGGGTCAGTCTATGATACATAGCTGGTAGGTAGGTAGCTGTGCTGGGTGTATATGTATTGCTAAGAGGGACTTCAAGTGTTAGCATAGAGGTTTGCCTTATGGAGTTATAAAATCCTAGGCAGTTAAGGTATTCATAGAATGTAAGTAAGGTATAGAAAGGAAAGGTAAGAGTAGTATTAAGAGAAGCAACTTTGGGAATAGTGAGCTCGATGAAGGTAGCATAATGAGGTCGTAGTTATAGCTTAGTATAGAGGGTAAGTTCCAATTGTGGTTTGTGTGTAACATAAATGGTAATGGGTTATATCACTTTAAGGAGGTGGGTCCTGTGAGGGAGTGTGTCAATGAGGGTGTGGTTTAGGGAGGATCAATGTAGAGGTACTGGGGGTGAGTGGAATATGAGGGCCAGGTAGGGGAATGGAGCGGGTAGAGCCAATGGAAGATTAAACCCCAGGAGAACAATCAGTGGGGTGCTGACTGCTAAGGTAAGTTTGTGAGAGATGGTTGGGAGGGTTGATAGAGAGATAAGCAGTGTAAGGTAGAAGGATAGAGTGGGACTGCAGGAGAGATAAGTGTAGGAAAATCTGGAATGCCTGAGAGTTATATGTTAAGATAGTAGGATATGTGTTCAAGGAGATTAGTCATGGGAAGAGGGTGCCCCCTACTGGTCAATAGGATATATTGCAATTGTGGCTACTCATAGGGGCTAGCAGGGCAAGAAGTAATAGGAGAGAAAAGATGGGAGAAATATACACAGAGGTAATGAGAGGGGAGGGTATGGTAGGCAGGAGAAGAGATGGCTTTTGGTTGCTGGCTGTCTTGGCTAGGGAGTGCATGCTAACCTGCAATTTACTTCCAGATATACATTTAGACAAGTCTATTAAGTACACGCAATGTTCTGGTAGACATACTTTCTTGTTTCCTTGAGGGAATGAAGCACTGGGAGAGGTTTAGCTCTATTCTTAGCCCCCTAGTTTTAGGTAAAATAGGATTCTTGGTCTTCATATGGGGCAAGTTCCCAATTCCTTATAAGGGACAGGCAGGTTGGAGAGTTTCTTGTTTCCTTGAGGGAATGAAGCTCAGGGAGATGTTTACCTCTATTCTTTGACCCCTAGTTTTAGGTAAAATAGGATTCTTGGTCTTCATATGGGGCAAGTTCCCAATTCCTTATACGGGACAGGCAGGTTGGAGAGTTTCTTGTTTCCTTGAGGGAATGAAGCTCAGGGAGAGGTTTAGCTCTATTCTTAGCCCCCTAGTTTTAGGTAAAATAGGATTCTTGGTCTTCAGATGGGGCAAGTTCCCAATTCCTTATACAGTACAGGCAGGTTCGAGAGCTGGTAATTTCTTGTTTCCTTGAGGGAATGAAGCTCAGGGAGAGGTTTAGCTCTATTCTTAGCCCCTTAGTTTTAGGTAAAATAGGATTCTTGGTCTTCAGATGGGGCAAGTTTCCAATTCCTTATGCAGTACAGGCAGGTTGGGGAGCTGTATGTTCAGTTGTGTGGTATAAGCAGGTTATGTGAAATCCATTCTCTACAGTTTATTTTCATCTCCAGATGACCTTCACAAAGTCCACATACAACATGACCCTCCACAGCGATCACCTCTTTCACATGCCATAGAAGGACCAGTTGTTCCTGTACCCACCTTCTTTAAAACCTATTGAGCCTTATTCATACATCCACTGTCACCAGCAAAAAAAAAAAAAAAAAAAAAAAAAAAAATATATATATATATATATATATATAGTCATTGAGCTAAATTTAAGTAAAGCAATATCTGAACAAAAAGTCTGAAATAAGAGAAGATTATGATGCACTAGTAATTTTCTTCTTTCTTCCTCCCCCTTAATTATTCCCACTGATTTACCTTTTTAAGTTATGCTGAACACTCCTTAAAGGTATTATTGCGCGCCTTCATCAACACTCTATGTATTCCTCAACAGATCTTACAATTCCTGCTTTCCTTTACAATCCTTGGATTGTATTTAGCTTCATTACTACTTGTCTCATATCTCCTCCCTTTCTTCTACCTTCTATTTGTATTTCATCTTTTTTTCAACTCAGTCTCTTCTTCTGCTCATGCAACAATCATTCCAGCTCTCATTGTCCATCTTGCTCTATATGCTACCATTACTATTCAGTACTACAGTTTCCTCCCAATTGCAGTTAATTTAACATTGCATGGCTACTGTGTGAACTGTAATGTGTTATGCTGGAAGAGCTGAATAGTCATTAACCCTAAATGCGCTTATGGTCACCTGTTTAAGTCTGAACACTGACTAGAAAAACAGCTAATTTCTGCTGTGCATAATGAACATTTTTCCAATTAAACTCCTTAATTACACAAACATGCCATACTGTTCTATGCATTGTGCAGAGCATACCACATACTGTACCGATCTATGCATTGTATAGAATATATTGGGTTCCATTCATGTTTTTGAACTTTTTTAACTTCGAATGTCATATGGTCGAAACCATATGTTCGAACTTGTAAAACTTTGAACGTCAGAGATCTCCATAAGGGAAGCTTTCCCTTTCCCAACAATGTAGTGCAATCTCGGAATTGGTATATTTAAGTAGCAGGGGATGTGAATGGTGCAGCCCCCCCATGTGGGGGGGTGCAGGGGGGCATGCCCCCCTGCTTACAACCTTCAGGTAAGTTTTTTGTGTTTTTTTTTTTTTTTTTTTATTATGTTTTCGAACTTTTAAAGTTTGAACACATGATGCTGACTATATGGTGCTTGAACTTTTAAAAGTTCGACAACGTGATATAGACCCGAACATATTACATTTTTGCTCCTTGTATCCCTGAAAAACTGCTGGCCTCAGAAGACTTGGTCAGGCAAAAACAGCAATGCATAAATAAACAAAAAAGGTGGTATGTACACTGCGTGTTCTTTTTGAGGTCTTTACAAATGTGAAACTTGCTGTTTCTCTCATTTAAACTTGCTTTTTTAAGTGATGAGAAATTCAGTGCTAATTTTACTAGGAGCAACATAACAACATTCAGCAAGGACAAAGAAAACTCTGAAATGCTAGTGCACATAAAACATTATTAATACTTCAAGAGGTACCTACATTAATGTAAGATCTCTTACTCAATATTCAGTAGGTCTACTGCCTCCTAAATATCTAACATAATGCTAGAAATATGATAATATTCATGTTGGTGCATAGCAACTAGTACACAGTACTTGAAATGTAAGATGTTTAAGGTTTGTATATGTTCTCAGTGATCCAATAAGTACTTTGTGTACATTATTGTCCTGCCTGTAGCATCCATAAGTATAAAACAGGTGCTTTTTATACTACTCGAATAGTTATGATATACTATCTATTCTAGAAGGTATAAAAAAAAGTATTTTATATGTTTTTTTTTACCTTCTCAAAGAAGACAGAAATTCCCCCAAAAGGGAATCACTATTAGCACGACACACTGACAGTAATTTCTTATGGAGGAACTCAGACTGTTGGTGAGTTGAAATTTGGGTAGTTGAAACTTGAGAATTTAAACTACCACTGGTGGGATACTTGTTACAGCATAGGTCATGTAACTGAACATTTAAATAAGCAAAATTATACTGTACGAAAATAATGAACTGCTCTGAAATGCATATGCATTTCAATTATTTCTTTTTTTAAAGTTTGTTAAATTTTTGACTCAGTGGTCGTATTAGCATGAATATTAAGAGGTACAAAAGGACCAAATGCTTCTGTGTAACTTCTCCCAAAAATATATGTAATGCTCATTCCAACAACTCTAAATAAATCACATTAGAAAATGTTAACTGCACTTCTCTGTCGGAAGTGAGAGAAGGTTTCACTGTCTGGAGAGTATAAAGCTGTTACATACTGCAGGTGGCAATTACAGCCACTGACTCAGTTTTCCAAATATAGCTACTTTTAATTACAATGCTATAGGCTCAAAGTCACATCTTCACACTTAAGCATTGCATTTTTTATTTTATAAGTAAAATGTTTCACTTTTTCCACACAGATTTAACAACTTTTTATATTTTAGGCTGTCAGCTGACAAGTACAGGAACATTACTGTGGCATATTCTGTCTGAAAAGACTAGGCAGCTGAAAACATCTTCAGTAATTCATTCAGTCTATATAGAATCCGCCAAACATTATAAAAGTAAAAAGATACCATATCCTAATCAGAATCAAATAAGTCATTTTGTTGTCAAGTCATGACTGGAAATGTGTAATTACATTTACACTATAGGCCTTAAAAGTTATATTGTACTGATTTCTCCTAGGCATCATGCACAATATAGAGTTTTGCTTTGGTTACAAAATATATAGTGTTGTTTCAACAAAATGTATTATGCATACTGCAAACAGAATTTGTAAAGTTTATGGAACTGTAAAGTATAAACAGCAGATCAAAGCTAAGAGATTAACACTGATAAAGTAAGTTGCATTCTCAAGTTTAAACCATTAAGTTATCTGTTATTTATCTCCTAGGTTTTGCTAAAAGATGTTTGTGCATATTTGCTTAACTATATGTTATATTTGCTTCATTATCTTTATAATTCATCTTCTATGAAAATACTGAAAATTGGCACACAGATTTAAAGTCTAGAGACTCAGTTATATATATTTGTTTTATTGTGTAATCTGTATTAAATTCTAAAACATTTGCCCTGATCCCCTTTAATAAAAGACACCACACCAAAATGGAATGTTATGACCTTTATTAAACTTCAAATAATGGTGCTGCAGTAGCATTGTAGCCTCACAGTAAGACGTTGTCCTGTTCGATTCTCAGCTAGAGCGTCTTCTGTGTGGAGACATGCGTGACTGGGCGTACCTTCATTGAAGGTTGTGCGTCAGGGTTGGCAACTCAGCACTAAAAATCTACTGCCAATCATTAGCGGACCAGAGTTCTGCTGTGGCGACCCCTAACCGGGAAAAGCTGAAAGACACAACAACATTAAACTTCAAATAATAACTTTATTGAATCATTCCAATTTCTTGGAGACAAATGAACATTCTTGTAAGCATTCGCCAGGGTTGCATATCCTCACTCACAAGGCCTAAATAAGAAGTGTCATCACCCCCCTCACATCCTTGTAACCATTCACTAGGGTAGCATATCCCCACTCACTCTGCCCAAATAAGCAGCGTCATCACCTCCACGTGACTTATTTTATTTAACAAGCAGCATCTACCAATCACTTTCATCCTCCCAACTCCTTGCATCAAAACCTCACACCAGAGAGGGAACAGAAGAGTGACAAGCCTACCCCTCTTCTCTACCTAAACATCCAACCACAAAGCAAATGAATCCCTAATATCCTCCAAAATAGGGAGGGTGGGTGCAAAATCACACCTAAATCTCAACCCTTTAACAGCTACACTCACATAAATCTTTTAAACCCCACCCCACACCTACCTCACTTCCTCCCACCTTCCCTTATTAAATTAAACCTTCTTTGCCCACAACTCTATCTAAACTCCTTTCCCTTCCTTCCCCTGTATCTCAGTGCTAATATCTTCCCCATCCCACCCCCTGCATATCACCTCTGCCTAACCCCTAAAACACTGAAGATGTTTCTGGACAAATCAGTTTGTTCCCATACCTCATGAGTTAACAATGACTCGTGTAAATGCAAGTAAAATTTTAAGATATCAAGGTCTACTATACAAATGAGAAAGAGATGCTATATGCCCAGATAGCATGCCAGCTTATTTAAAATATGGGAAAAGATAGTTTCTATTGTATATCAGAAGTGAATTCTCATTATAGTCTAAAATCAATGCAGCTGCAATTTTCTATGAGATGCAACAGCTTTGGAGTTCTTAAAAATCACTCTCTTGCTCCCTGAACAAAACAGACCAGTCTACCCACTAATAAAACTTTTATAATAAATTCCATATTATGTCACAGATTAGAAATTGTAAAAATTACTGCTTGACTATTTAACTACCCATTGCGGAACATAGTAGATGGTTTAAAGGATGTGCAGTCTGTTATACACTAACACACACACACACACACACACACACACACACACACACACACACACACACACACACACACACACACAAATGTGTAGGTGCCCGTGCATGTGTGTGGGTATGTGTGTGTGTGTGTGTGTGTGTGTGTGTGCATGTGTGTGCGTGTGTGCGTGTGTGTGTGTGTGTGTGTGTGTGTGTGTGTGTGTGTGTGTGTGTGTGTGTGTGTGTGTGTGTGTTTAAATATCAAGAATTGATGAATATAATTTGCAAATTACATTGATTTAGTCCGTAGAGAATCCACTAAACATTTTAAAAGTAAAAAGATACCATATCATACTCAGAATTAAAATAAGCTGTGCCATTTGCTTTCTGTGTGTACATTTTAACTTAATGTAGTCAGTTAATGCAATTAATGTATTCAGATATTTTATCTTGTTAGATAAGAGAAGATAAGAGGAAACTACATTTCCAGTTGTTCTTCATTATTCTTTGACTCTTTGAGAGCGTTTATTGAAAAAGATTCTTTGTAGAACAATGACTCCCACGTAATTATATGCATAATGGTATTGCTTTTAATTAAAATGTGCTGTTATAATGCTACAACTTAAATCTATTTTCATTGATTCAGTTAAAAGATGACACTCTAAGAGGAAGCAAAGAACTTGCCTTCAATGGAACTGCTGTTCTTTTTATTGTTTACAAAGTGAGCCGGTAGTATGCAAATCCTTAAACCAAAGTGTGAGGCTGATCTCATGTTATAGATATACACAGTGCATCCCAGAATGCATCAGTCCTCACATTCAGTTTCCAGATATCCACAAAAGAGTTTTTAGGTTCCAAGTTGTATTTGTTTTATTATTCTCTTGCAGTTAGATTCAGTACAGCATGATGTAGCTCCATAACACACGTCAAACTATGGCTTACAAATGTATATGTATACAGGTTATAGACGTAAAGCTCTCCAGTAACAATGGTACCATTTAATATAGAGTTTTGCAGAAATAAACTAATTCTTAAATGTATATAACCATATAATCAGAATTGTTAGCAGGGCAGTTCCGAAATATTCTGACAGTAACTTATCACTTTTAAAATTAAAATATGGGTGCATTTTGTTAAGAGTAAAGCAAAGACAACAAGCAAATAAATAAAACAAGTGCTGCGTTCATAATCATACAGGTGCTCATAAAACAGCTACAACATGTGTCCATCTGTAATGTTAATATGCCACTGAAAACTGCAAACGTTACTCTTTTTAATATGTTTAAATGTATATATTACCATATTTAAGTAGTCTGATTTTTAACATGCATACACACATTATTTGTTTTCTTGAAGTCATAAATATGTCCTGGATGAAGATGAGGTTATACTAAACAGATTGTGACGCATGCAAAATACTAACAGGAATTTAATGTGATGAGGGATTTCTCATACAGATTCAAGTTTCACGTTTTGGAAAATAGTTTTCCTGGCACAACACCAAGGCAGTGATATATTACAACTCCAAGGGAAGAGATGGTAGCAAATTTCATTAGCCTACTATATAATCCTGCAAAACAATAAACTGAAATGTTATTATTTACAAATTATGTATAATTTACTTATTTTCATAAATAATCCTTACTAAAATGGTATTATTTAAATACATAATACGTACTATGCATATTTAACATTTAAACAATATTTGTTCAGTTCATTTCATGTTCTGAATGCTTTTATATAGTTTAAAGATTATTTCAGATACAATACTTTCCAGAATTTATCACCAATAAGAACTAGTATAAATGTAACCATTTCATGATATACTTAACAAGCACTTAATATAACCATATCATTCTTAAATCAATTTTGTAAACAAAAATATTTATAGGTGACCTTATGAATGAAGTTTGATATCTTCAGTGTGAATTGCCTAATTCTCAGAATGCTGGACTTAAAAATTTTAACACGTAAGTTAAATCTTACACTTCTTTTAGGTCAGAACACATATATTAATGATGATTTACATGTTTCTAGTGTTTATAATCCACCCTTGAACACCACAGTATTACTGTTCGAAAAACTTTGTGAATTAGACATCAGGAGCTTACTTTGTGAACAACCCTCATGGACATATGTACCTAACATATCTGACAGTGAAAAGAAAGTCTTAGATTTATTGAAAACACAAAACATTCATATTTTAAAACCTGATAAAAGTGATGGTCTTATATTCATGAATGAGCTTGATTATAGGAATAAAATGCTTGAGATTTTACATGCTGACACCTATTTAAACATTTATGTAAATGAATTCAATTGTGCCTGCCAGAGGATTAGGTCTTAATTAATGATATGTTTATAGACAAACGTATTGATATGGGAACCTTGAAGTATCTTAATATTTTGACCCCCCCCCCCCTTACACCAGTAATATTTGGCCTACCCAAGATCCACAAAGACTTACACAATCCTCCATTCTGACCTATAGTGGATGGTAGGAACTGTATAACGTATGTATGCGCTAAGCTTGCAGATCAAAAACTTATGAAATTCCTAAGGGATGAATCCCAAATTTGTAGGGATTCATGGGATTTCTTAAACTCTTTAAATAGTTTAAACTTTCAGGGTAATTACAACTTCCTAACCATTGATGTCAAGGAACTTTACACAGTGATGCCCCATGACCTTGGCATCAGTTGGGTTAGAGAATTTCTTTTCCATAAAGGGGCCTTATCATCAGAAGTGGACCTGATTGAATATTTGTTGGAAATTGTTCTGCATAATAACATGATGATTTTTAATGGTGAATATTTTTTGCAACAAACAGGTGCAGCTATGGGCTCCCCCTGTGGGGTAGCTTCGCTAATTGTGTAATGGTGTATTGGGAGGGGGAGTTCTTATTTAAGAATACCTTATATATAGACGTTTTCTGGTACACCAGATTTTTGGATGATGTATTCATCATTTTTCGGGGGGACTTAGGTGATGCAGAAAACTTTGTCAATACCATCACTGGATTTACATCATTCCTCAAATTTACATTTGAATTTAGGGTTGAAACTATCTAGATGTTGAATTATCAAAGGACCTTATAAATGGGAGATATATAGCTAAAATCTTTAGAAAACCCACATACTCCAATACACTATTACACTTTAATAGTCCCCACCCATTTCACCCGAAAAAAGTGGTAATAAAGGGCCAACTTGTATACATCACTAGGATGACCACACTAGACTCTGAATTCATGTCAGAATGTGAGACACTTAAAAATATGTTTCTGAAGAGATGCTACCCCCAAGCATTAATAGATGTCCTTATAAATGAAGTCTTTGAAAAAAGAGTTAGTGGTTGGTTCAAGCCTTTTCTGAATAAATCCATGGAATCAGCAACCGAATTACCCTTGAATAAGTTGGCAGTCAATGGTCAGGCTGATATTATTGTTAGTGAACCAGATAGATGTATGTTAAATGAGACTGGTAATAACCATACCTTAAAATTTATTACCACTTTCTCTATGGAGTCGGGGTCTGTACGAGACATCTTACTGAAAAACTGGAGGATTTTGATGGATGACCCTTTCATCCAACAAAAAATTAGTGCTAGGCCTGGGTTAATTTTTAAAACAGGGAACAACCTAAATAACATGTTTGAAAATAATACTAGAGCATACCCACAAAACGTGGGAATGGTGAAATGGGCAGATGCAATTTCTGTAAATTTATGTTAGTTGCAAATTCTTTCACTCTGAATAATGTAACATACCAGATTAGAGGTAAATACAATTGTGAAAGTTGTGGTATTGTGTATGTTGCCTTATGTAAATGCTGCCCAGGGTTCTATATTGGGAAAACAGAGAGACTCTTTAAACAGATGGTTTACAAACACCAATATAATATTGGGAAAGGTAACATCACAAACACTTTGGCTAAACATGTCTCTGAGAACCCTGGACACTTTTTCAACTATTTAATAATAGATAATGTTAGCAAGAACATCAGAGGTGGCCCTTGGCCCCTCCGTTTAGAGGAGAGGCAGCTTTATTGGCAGCTCAAAGTTAATGCCTTTGCAGTCCTGCCCTCAATGACCAGTGTTTTCTGAAATGTATTTATGTTTAAAAGCTTTAGAAAGATAACTTTTATGTTTAAAAAACTTTTTAAAGTATAGTATTTGTGTTATTATATGTGACTTGTTTTAAAATATGTATGAAAGATTGGAGACTGTAAAGTGGTGTGCAGAGAAAGTGTAGTTAGGCAGCATAGGATGGTGGTTTGTAGGATGACATTGGTGATCAAGAAGAGGAGGAGTATGAGGGCAGCACCAAGGATCAAATGGTGGAAACTGAAAAAGGGTAATTGTGAGGTGGAGTTCATGGATGAGTTAAGACAGGCACTGGGTGGCAGTGAAGAGTTACCAAATAGCTGGGTAACTACAGCAGAGCTAGTAAGGGAGACGGCTAGAAAGGTGCTTGGTATCACATCGGGACAGAGGAAGGACGACAAGGAGACATGGTGGTGGAATGAGGAAGTACAGAAGAGTATACAGGCAAAGAGGTAGGCAAAGAAGAAGTGGGATTGTCAGAGAGATGAAGAAAGTAGACAGGAGTATAAGGAGATGAGGTGCATGGCAAAGAGAAAGGTGGTGAAGGCTAAGGATAAGGCATATGAAGAGTTGTATGAAAGGTTGGATACTAAGGAGGGAGAAAAGGACCTGTACCGATTGGCTAGACAGAGGGACCGAGCTAGAAAAGATGTGCAGCAGGTAAAGGTGATAAAGGATAATGAGGGAGACATACTCACAAGCGAGGAGAGTGTGTTGAGGAGATGGAAAGCATACTTTGAGGGGTTGATGAATGAAGAGAATGAGAGGGAGAGAAGGTTGGATAATGTAGGGATAGTGAATCTTGAAGTACAATGGATTAACAAGGAAGACATAAGGATAGCTATGAAGAGAATGAAGAATGGAAAGGCTGTTGGCCCAGATGACATACCTGTGGAAGCATGGAGGTGTTTAGGTGAAATAGCAGTGGAGTTTTTAACCAGATTGTTTAATGAAATCTTAGAAAGTGAGAGGATGCCTGAGGAATGGGAAAAAAGTGTTTTGGTACCGATTTTTAAGAATAAGGGTGATGTGCAGAGCTGTAGTAACTACAGAGGGATTAAATCGATCAGTCACAGCGTGAAGTTATGGGAAAGAGTAGTGGAAGCTAGGTTAAGAAGGGACGTGATGATTAGTGAACAGCAGTATGGTTTCATGCCAGGAAAGAGCACTACAGATGCAATGTGTACTCTGAGAGTGTTGATGGAGAAGTACAGAGAATGTCAGAAGGAGTTGCATTGTGTTTTTGTAGACTTAGAGAAAGCATATGACAGGGTGCCTAGAGAGGAGTCGTGGTATTGTATGAGGAAGTCAGGAGTGTCAGAGAAGTATGTAAGAGTGGTACAGGATATGTACAAGGGTAGTGTGACAGTGGTGAGGTCTGCGGTGGGAGTGATGGATGTGTTTAAGGTGGAGGTGGGGTTAAATCAAGGATCAGCTCTGAGCCCTTTCTTATTTGCAATGGTGATGGACAGGTTGACAGACGAGATCAGACAGGAGTCCCCATGGACTATGATGTTTGCAGATGACATTGTGATCTGTAGTGAGAGTAGGGAACAGGTGGAGGAGACCCTGGAGAGATGGAGATATGCTCTAGAGAGAAGAGGAATGAAGGTCAGACAGAATATATGTGTGTGAATGAGAGGGAGGATAGAAGAATGGTGAGGATGCATGGAGTAGAGGTGGCAAAGGTGGATGAGTTTAAATACTCGGGGTCAATAGTTCAGAGTAACGGTGAGCATGGAAGAGAGGTGAAGAAGAGAGTACAGGCAGGATGTTGTGGGTGGAGAAGAGTGTCAGGAGTGATTTGTGACAGACGATTACCAGTAAGAGTGAAAGGGAAGGTCTACAAGAGGGTAGTCAGACCAGCTATGTTATATGGGTTGGAGACAGTGGCATTGACAAAAAGGCAGGAGTTTGAGCTGGATGTGGCAGAGTTAAAGATGTTAAGATTTGCACTGAGTGTGACAAGGGTGGACAAGATTAGGAATAAGTATATTAGAGGGTCAGCCCAGGTTGGAAGGTTTGGAGACAAAGCCAGAGAGGCAAGATTACGTTGGTTTGGACATGTGCTGAGGAGGGATGCTGAGTATATTGGGAAAAAAATGCTAAGGATGAAGCTACCAGGTAACAGAAAAAGAGGAAGGCCTAAGATAAGGTTTATGGATGTGGTGAGAGAGGACATGCAGGTGGTTGGTGTGACAGAGCAAGATGCAGAGGACAGGAAGAAATGGAAACAGGTGATCCACTGTGGCAACCCCTAACGGGAACAGCCGAAAGAAGATGATGATGAAATGTAGTGAAAATGTCTTATTTACTTAATAGCAATGTATATGTAGAATGGGGAGAATATGTCCTTAAATGGTTAGTATGGAAAGTGATGTCATTTTATTTGAATTATTTATACTGGCTTTTCATGGTTTGGATATGTCTGATGAAGTTCTTTCATTTGATTTGGACGAAAGCGCTTACTTTGATTGTATTAACCTGTCTTCATTGATTCTTTGTGGATAAACTGTGGATGTACCTTTGTTGAACCTTGCCTTGAGTCTTTATTCATATCTTTACCTTCTTTTGTTCTGCCTTGATCAATATGCTTAAATGTAACTGGCTTGTAAATGTAACACCTTCTTAAAGGTACTGAGGTTATCTTCTAGTACAAAAAGTAGAAGAGGAAGTATAGTAGTACTAACTTTTAGGGGTGTACACCCTCCCCACTTCCCATGTAATATGTTACTCAGCTGGGTAGATAGATTCAGAATACTAAGTCCATCTGAATGTGGAAAAGGCTTAAGTATAACTTTGTTAGATTATACTGTAGTATTACATTTAACTATGCATAATGAATGCTGTTTTGCATCCTGAAATATATCTTGACGAAAAGAAAAATAACACTGCAGATTTTGAAGAATGTGGATTTCTATGTCATTTTCACACAGGACAGCCCAATGAAGAAAGGGAAAACTTGATAATTATGCAGTAAATATGTCAGTAAAGTTCTAGAAAGTGCATCCAGTCATCATCACACAAAATGACATATCACAAAGTTAAAAAAATGGATATTTTTGAGGAACTTATCAATGATGGAAGTGGTCCATGGATAATAAGCAGAGCACCCCCTGGAATTTATTATGTCTGTCACAATCTGAAGACAAATTATAGTTAAATTGATGGCTAATTAAACTATCAAATGTTACATTAATCATGGAAATTAAAATGATCTTCTTATCACACTGAAAGATCTTCATGTTCCACATCCATCACCTTCAGTTGCCTAGAACCCTAGTAGATGCAACAATTTGTGAATCTCCCTGAATTTTAGATCCACAGGAGAGAACACTGGGGGATTTTATCCCACTTTTAAATCTATATCTGGGGCAGGGTACTTGATATGGGTGTCCAAATGACTATTCCTACATGACGTTCATTTGAGTTGAATGGAAAGTAATTATCAGGTACTGCCTGTCTTTCCCTGTTGCACCTTTCCACCCCTTCTGCTTCT
The DNA here is from genome assembly GCF_019279795.1 of Protopterus annectens. Lineage (NCBI taxonomy): Eukaryota > Metazoa > Chordata > Ceratodontiformes > Protopteridae > Protopterus > Protopterus annectens. Next base: position 673,668,690 of record NC_056732.1, read on the forward strand.
TCTGGAAAATATAAGAGGACCAAGAACCTAGATATATGAGCATCCTGTGGTAGAGCTGAAGCAGATGCAGACTTTGGAGTAATATCATCCAACAAGTACTGTTACACCATTGCCTTTCACTTAGGAAATTATGTCAAAGGACCCAGTGCAGGAAGTACCTATACAAGGAGTAAACTGTTTCTATCTACTCTGGTACTGAATGTGCCATTCAAAGTTTCAACACAGAGAGGGACTTCAGTTTCAAGGATGGTTTCAGCAATATTGTTAACATCTAGAATGGGTGTGAGGGCATTAGTTTTGCTATCAGCACTAATCAGTTGACCTCGAGGAGCAAGAGACTAATGCCAACATTTGGTACTAAACAAGTCAGCACCATTATCACCAGGAAAAAAGATGATGACAGTGAAGAAGTAATCAGTATCAATGCTTGAAAAAGGAGCACTAGATGAACCATCAACTCTGAATCAACTGGTGCCAAAAGGGAGATGGTGAGGGGGGGTGACTTTCTTTTGCTGCACTGGAAACTGAAGGGAACGCAGGATACCGATATAGATATGAGACTTGACAACAGTCCTTACCATTTTCTTACCGTCTAAATTTACATGAACAAGGGTCTGTGGAGAATCATCCAGGAATATCCCAAAGGAGATGAGGAGGGTAGAGACAGCAGATATTTTTCAGATGAAAATCTGCTGGAGCGTGTAGACAGCAGATATTTTTCAGATGAAAATCTGCTAAGTCTTTTTTCAGAAGGGTATGTCCTGCAGCCTAGATACCTGTAGCTGAAAAATCCATAACATTGCAGGATACTCTGACTTAAAACTGAAAATGGGCCTGGTCTATGGAGGAGAAAAGCTCAATATGGGGTTGCTGTGCAAGAGAGGGGGATGACCCGACCATATACCTAGCCTTCTCCCACTCTTCACAGCTCATCTTTTCTCTTTTATGTGTTTTAGAAAGCAGTGCTGATTCACTAGTTATCAGGCATTTGAATTTTTTTTATTAAAGAGTTATTGACCAAGCTCTTTACCAATTTCTTTTTTCACCTAAATGTTCCACTTCTATGAAGTCACATGTAAATGGGTATTTGTAGTGAGGAGAGGATTCTGTGCTCATAATTCAAGCACTTTCTGAAACCAGAAGCAATATCTTTCTTCATTACTAGAAGCTTACAGAAAACAATCAATAGAAGACACTACAAAACAAACAAGCCAGACAAACAATGTCTTTAAATCCACCCAGTAACAAGCACAGAAGAAAACAGAGCTATCCACTAACAAAAAAAAAAAAAAACTATAATGTGCCAAAATGTACCGGTTACCTAACTAGGCTTTAGGGAGTATCAAATATAAATTCCAAAATCACAAAAAACTCACTAGCTGTGAAGTTGTATAAAAAAAGAAATATCTACCATGAATTGAAGGTCAACAAACTGAAAAGAGATAAACAATTTTGTTAAACTACAGATTTCACTAGATTTCACTAATCAATGACCTTTCTAGGATTGCCTGTCAGTGTAATCAGAAGACATAGAAAATGAGATCTGGAGAAACAGGGACGTGCAGTGTGGTAAGACTGAGTCTATTAGATACCCAGCAACTAGTGCCTGCTGGAAGCCACTTATGTCACTGAAATGTACCATTTAAGCTCATAATATCAAAATACTCAACATATCAGAAAATTAACCCCATGTTTTTGTGTGAGAGGCTGCACTCTGTATTCTTATGCAGAGGTCTCATCCCTACACCACAGCCTATAAATGCACTAACTCCAAACTCAGACAATCTCTGGGTAAAAAGAAAAAGTTGTTTTTATAACGATTTACTTTTTCCTTTTAATCATAGTGGCTCAAGCTCATTGTAGGAATGTGCATATAAGGCAGGATAAATTACTGCAAGTCAACATTGTTACTCATGAATAGTCTACTGATAACTAAAACTGGATTAATACATTGAGTCTAGGCAAAAATGGGACTTGAAAAAAAATCATCATTAGTTAATTAATCATAACAAGGCATCTAATTCACTTGTGGATGGTCTAACACTTTAGCTGAAAAGCATGAAAATAGTCTGGATATTATTATAAAAAAAAACGTTAGATATGTGCTTAACAGATGCTTGGAGAGCACTACATAGGATCACAGGATCATAGGAAGTTACTAGGCTATTGGCCATGAGGCCCTTATCAGCTTAGCCAAGAGTTTAGCCCATGTTTAGACAAGTTATCACCCAAAGCCCCTGTCCAGCAGGGACACAGGTGGAATCCCAGGGTTGTATTTTCTGTTTCCCATCCAGTTATCCAGGTTGTGCTTAAAAAGGGACAATGAGGTACTCACATGGAGAGGGAGTCTATTCCACAGATGGGGTAGTCTCTGGGACACAAATCTGCCCGGTCAAGTTCTATTGATTTCACAGACCAGGTTGAGGTCGTGCGTACAGGTTACTTGAGTGGAGCTTGACTTACAGATATGCAGCAGTCCCATCAAGGTAGGGTCTGAGATTGCATTGTATGCCAGACAGAGGTCACCTTTGAGGAGTCTGTATAAAACTGAGTAGAAGGACAAGGCTTTTAGCCTATCTGTGTAGGGTAGATGTTTGAGGCTCTGGATTCTCCTGGTGAGGAACGTCTGTGGTCTCTCCAGCTATTGCATGTGCTTTGTGAGGTATATGACGAAGGAGCCGTTGTACTCAGTAATTCACCTTATAAGGGAAGAATACAGTGATGTTATGACCTCTTTGTCCCTGGATGAGATACCCTTACTTATGAGGTGGGCCATGTGGAAAGCTTTCAGTACAATGGAAGCAACATGGTGGTCAAAAGTCAGATTGCTATCAACCTGGGTGCCTAATTCCCTCACTACTGATTGTGTACTTAGGACATTGTTATTAATGTGATAATATGCGGGGATATCACTCTACCCAAAGGGGATGATAATGCATTTATGGCATTCAGCTTGAGGCCATGTTTCTGGCACCAGTCTTTTGTTTGGGTGAGACACTCTTGGAGGACATCCACATCATTTGGGGAATCGATGACCACACCCAGCTTGCAGTCATCTGCAAACTTGGTCAGCCATAGCATACTGGTTTTGCCCTGCACCTCAGAGAAGTATATCCCAAATAACACAGGCCCCAAGACCAATACCTGGAGTATGCTGCTCATTATGGGTCTACTGCTTGAGGTGGCTTCCCCTATTTTGATTAGGTGGGTTCTATCAGTGAGCCAGTTTGCTACCCATCTGGTAACATATGGATTGATTAGCTAACAAAACTGAGCTTTTTTACTTTACTACAATTTCAGCCTAAGGATGTTAAATGCATTATTGCATTATAACTAAAGTGCAGAAAGGAAAATTTTTACCTTACTAAGTTCGATACCCTACTGCCTGACAACACTGTCCATCCCCTAACCCCACCTTGGCCATTGTTTCCATAACGTGAGAGCTGAATAAGAGGGAATATCATTTAGTCAGGCTTTTTGTTTTCTTTGTTGTTTATTTATCCATCCATCCATCCATCCATCCATCCATCCATCCATCCATCCATCCCTAACCAGACAACACATACCCATTGACATGATCCATGATTATAAGTGCAATGGGCATCAGCAACATATGTCACTTACTCCTGCAAGGGGCATTACCTCTCACAGGGCAGATCATGCCTCCTGAACATGGTGGACTTCTTTGAGACAGTTACTCATGCTATAGATAAGGGAAAGGAGGTACACACGTCTTACCTTGACCTTGCTAAAGCATTTGACACCATTCCCCATTCAGGTATTATTGACAAACTCACCAACCTGGGCATAAACCCTTACATCACAAGATGGATCACAAACTGGCTCTCAGACAGATCCCACAAAGTAGGAGTAGCGGGATCTATGTCTGAATCCAGACCAGTAACGACCGGTGTGCCTCAGGGCTCTGTCATGGGGCCCCTCCTGTTTGGCATATACTTCTCAGAAGTACAGGCAAGCACTGAAGGGCTGTGGCTCACCAAGTTTGTGGATGACTGCAAACTGGGTGCTATAACAGAGTCTCCAGCCAACATGGATATCCTCCAGAAGGGCCTTAATGAGACTGATGCATGGTGTCAAAGCCATGGCCTCAAGCTAAATGCTAAAAAATGCGTAGTAATCCCCTTTGGAAAAAACAGAGTACCCACAAACTACCACATAGGAGGTAACCCCCTGAAATCTGAAGAAGTGATAAGGGATCTAGGGACCCAAGTAGATAGTCAGCTTTCCTTTGATAATCATGTTGCCAAGGTGGTTAGAAAATCCTTCTATGTGACCCATCTGATTATGAAAGGGTTCACATCAAGATCTAAGGATGTAGTGGTGCCCCTCTACTCTTCCCTCATCAGACCCATTATTGAGTACAATGCACCAATTGGAACGTACCTGGCTAGGCATCTCCGGCAGCTGGAGAGACCACAGAGGTACCTCACTAAGAGGATTACTGGCCTCAAACAGTTGCCCTATGCAGCACGATTGAAAAAACTAAAGCTTTCCTCTGTTGCATACCGCCTTCTCAGAGGCGATCTCTGTCTAACATACAGAGCCATGTCCAACCCAGAACTGTTGAACAGGCTCCATCTTAGCAAAACAAAATCTACTCGAGCTACATGCTCTAGGGATATAAACCTCAGCACAACAATGAATAGAACATGCTGGAGGGATAGATTCCCTTCGCAAAGACTTCCCTTGCTATGGAACAAGGTCCCGATCTACATAAGACAGAGCCCCTCACTATCACTCTTCAAGAGGAACCTTGATGAGTGGATGGGTAACAGAAAGTTCACACCAGGGATCATACCAACAGCTCTACTAGATAGTGGCCAATGGTACTAGCTGCTAGATCAAGGGCCTAGGGAACTAACCAAAGGGGCAGTGAATACCGCACAATGCGGCTGGGCTAATATATGCCTTCAGGCAGATAGCCCAGTACCTACCTATGAACCTATGAACCTATGACTGCCCTAGTCCTCAGGAATCAGTACTGCTATGTAGTCTCTGGGTTCTACCAAGGGTAATTGAGCCATCTAGTCCATGTAACTCATCCCATCCCCCACCAGTTCCAGCAGGTGTTGGAGTCATTAATTGAATGTGTATCACCTGGGTCATTGTCAGCGCTTTAGCCCTCCATGCCAACAAAGTAGGTGTTGAAAGTATAATTGCTAATATAAAAATCTGTAATATTCTACATGCACAATGTAGGAAGTCTAGATTTAAAAGTGAATAAATTATCAGAATGCACTAGCTGGTCAATGATATCTGAAACAATCAATGGGTCTGTTTTCATCAAATCAGACATATATATCAATCTACATCATTAAATCAAACATATATTTGGATCTATTCCATTAAATCAATCATATATATGCATTTTTATCATAAAAGCAAACATATCTATGGATCGTTTAAATCAAACATTAACTGTATGAATTTTACTAACTCATTGCCAATGCTGAAGTGAAAACATACTCCTTTTCAACAGTCAGTTTTTCCAAAAAGGTGAAGCCCTGACTGATTTATCATTGAAGTGTACATTGCATTTAACATGTGCCACATCCCTTTATTAAAACATACTGTCCGTGTTTATTTAAAATGATTCAGTGCATATCCCTGCAAATCAGATAATTATAGCTGTGCTACCAGAACCCAGTATGTCTTCTGACTATCCCTCCCATTTTAGACTGATTCCATGCTAAACATAACATACAAATTGTATATCCCAATTTTGGAAAAGAAAACAAAGTGTATACTTCACATTTAATTATTTATAAAAACAGGCTTTGTAATTGGAGTCAAACTGAATGTAGATTATACTGAGACACTTGTGTACTACTCACAGATGTCTATTCATATATCTCCTTTCTTAGTAGTTACAATTGAATTTCAAATAGACTTGAAGTTTAGTGGGATTACCTTTGAAAACTCAGGGGAAGGCATATATTTCCTGAGAAATGTCACAGTTAGGTCATATCTCTGTATGATTAACTTACAATTTCAGTTTGAAATAACAACTCAGCGTCTTGTATGTTTCCATTCAAAGGAGGTACCAGGTATGAGTACCATCTCCCTTCAGATGTCCTTTTTTAAAAACATTTAATATATTATACAAATATGTCATGCATGGATGGATGGATAGATAGATTGATCAACAAAGAAAGGAAAACTACCATCACATTAGAAAAGTCAAATACATTATTTACAAATTTGAACTTTTGGAACATCAAAATAATTTTAATCAATTTTTTTCCGATAATAACTCAGGTTTATTCCAATGTCTAAAAGTTGGATCGGTGGTGATGATTCTTAATCTACTGACCTCTTTTTTTTTCTTTTTTGAGAAATCAATGGCCAGTTCTTAAACATCACTAAAAAATACTGGTGTGACACATTTACACATTTTTATTTTCTAGTAATCATTTCCTGGCAACTACCAATAGGCTGCAAGGCAAAGTAGGTTGAGTTCTATATATTTCCTTAGATACCAAGGCATTCATTAAAATCATTATCATGATTAAAATGCAAGTGTCTAGCTATAACAGTTTGAAACATCTTTATTTTTAACCAAAATAGCCTGATATAAATTTGTTTAAAGAATGTGTGTTGTCAGACCACCTGTAACACTTTTTTTTTTACATTTCCACTGCAGCCTGATTTTTGAAGGCAGAAGTGCTTCTACCAAAGGTTGGTAACTCAAGGGCACTGAGACAAGAATGAAATGAATTGCAGACAATTGCTTTATTTTGCATTTCTTCCATTGAAAGTGCATAACCTAAGCTTGCAAACATCCTTTAAATTCTATACATTCCTCAGGGTTAAAGGCTATCCTTGCAAAAAACTGAAATGTGCATTAAGAAAGCAAAAAAAAAAAATGCAAACCAAAGGGAATGTTGGGTCCTTTGCTTGGCGGTAAGGTTTCATTAGTTATTTATGTGTGTTTGGTTTCTTTGCTTTAAAGCTAATGTCAGTTATCTCTCTGATTTATAATTTTAGATGGTCCATTGAAATATATCATTTAAATTTTAAGGAAGTTATAGGAGGAATTCTTTGTTAAAGCCATTCACCTGAATCTCTTTTAAAATTTCCATCATAGCTAGAATACCTATGTTTAACATGATGAACATAATGCACAACTTTAGGCAAAGATATACTCCTCAAAAAGTCAATGCTAGATAAAGTTTCAAAAGCTGTTAATTATCTTTATCTGGGAAGCAGAATTCATATTTTCTGTCAGCATATTCTCTGTATTTATCTTACAAGGTGTAGAGATAGTTAGTTCACCATTGCATGATGATGCAGTTAAGTGAAAAAACGAAAAGGCATATGTATTATGACTCCCAGTTTTTTTTATTGGCCAAAAGACTCCATTTAGTAATGGTAATCACATTGGTATTAATACATGTGTTTGCATTCAAAAAAAGCCTTTACATATATTAGAATAACATTTTCTTTGAATCAGTCAAAAGTTTAATATATTTACACAGATTCATAGACTCATTCACTTATGGGATTCTTGCCATATAGCATATATGGTGGAATATCTTTTTACAGAGTAAAAAGCAAAATATTACTCAAATCTATATCCTATTATTTTGTTATTCTACAAAATTAATATTATCCTAATTTTCAAGGTCATCGGACAGTAGGCTAAGAGACTAAATTGTTGAAAAAGAAACTTGATTTCCTGATATTGACCTAAATGAAAGCAAATAAAAAAACTTCAAAGTAAATTAACTATTTTGGGCATCGGGCTGGCACCTCAGCAATGTAAAAATCCACTGCCAATCATTAGCGGACCGGAGTTCCGCTGTGTCAACCCCTAACCAGGAAAAGCTGAAAGACAGAGAGAAAGTAAATTAACTATTTTATTTATTTATTTTATTTATTTAATATTTGTTGACTGGGAAAGTCTGGCAAGGCTAGGCCAGAGCCTAATTTCAGTGGAGCCCCGGGGAGAAATATTCCAGAGAAATGCTCTTAACTAATTAAGCAAATGCCTTACTTCATGCCTTACTACATTATCATAATGTGTCAACTGATGATGATGCCTGCTTTTCAAGTATACTATAGCAAGGATAAAAAGGACAGACATATAAGAGCAAAATAAATCCATATACTGCACTTCAACATTATTTTGTTACTGTTGAATGAGAACATGTTTCTGTGCAGCTCAAAAAATAACTAATAAACCAGAACAGAGCTCATGTAGTGTGCTGACATAGGACAAACACCAAATGACCATGAAGAAGGAAAATAATTCTGAGCGAAATATTTTTGCCAAATAATTTATTAAAACTCCACTAAATAATAATAAAAATCAGGTTACACACTTTCATCCTTTAGCATAAATGGAATTCATCAGAACCATGACTAACACTAATTAAACAGTTCAAATACAAAACTGAGTCAATCGTGACTTGGAAACACATTTCTTAAAGGAACATCTCTTAAATACAAATGGTGTAAAATGAAATTTTGAATATAGTCAATCTAAAGAGTACATAAATGTAATTCCATATAAAATCAGGAAAAAAAAATGAAAAACGATATGAAATTAATGTTAAATTAATATTAAAATATATATGAGAAAATATATGAAAAGAATATGTAAAAATACACTCCAGCAAAAAAGTGTAGTCAAGGAACAATTGGTTAGTGCAGCCAGAATGTGTCCAAATTTTGAATCAGATTTAAAAAAATGTAATAAGATGATAGAGATTTTTTGGAACCAGGGTAACCCTATGATTTATTTTACACAATAGGTCACAAGATTATTGATGGTTGAGGTAAAAAATATCACCCTCTATTTTATTGAGATTATGGATGTGCAGGAGATTTATTGCCTTGTAGAAAGTATAATGTGAATTTCAACACTTTACTTATTTATTTTATTATTTATTTTATATTTGTTAACCGGGATGGTCCGACTGGATACATGTCCTTTTTCAGTGGAGGCCCAGGGAGAAAAGCTCCAACAGAGTTACATTGATAATTAGGTACAGTAAATGAGCTGAAAGAACTTAACAAAAACATAGGCTATTTACATACAAGTACAAGACTGCCATTACTATTTCTGAGATTACTACAAATGTAACATTAATAACATATTAGCAAGGACGGTAGGCATTATAATGACATAGAGTTAGACAGGATACATATTTCTTTATCACAGTATACAAAGTACTTATCATCTTAGCTAGTTGTTTATGTTTTAGTTAATGGCACAGAGCTAGTCTGGGTTTGAGCAAGGACATAGCCAGTGTGACTTGAAGTGGAGTTTTAGACTATTTTTGAATTGACTTAGAGAAGTTGCAAGCGTGATGTTATTTGGGAGAGAGTTCCATATTTTACCAGTGGTGTTGGCAAATAGCGCGTCACTACCTAGGTTGAGAGATTTAGTTGTTTGGACAAGGAGTCTGTTTGCTGAGTGAAGGCAGCTTAGATTGGAGTAGGGAGTCATTAAGTTTTTTAGTGCTGGGGTATTCTCAGGTTGTTTAAGGATTTTGAAGGCCTCTATGAGTTGGGACTGGTGAAGAAGGTCATCAAATATAGTAGTGTTGTATAAAAAATCAAGGATGTTATTAAGAACAACTGTAATATGTTCAAAATTGACCATAACCGGTTTAATTTAGTTGGTAAGAAACCACGTTTTATTTAAAAAACATGGAAAAACCTTAAATGTATTTTAGAGTGACCAGTTAATGTACACAAATATAGATTTACATTAGGTATCCATAGCTGTGGTGTGTGTAATCAGTGCTCATGTATATTAGAATAAGGCAGTGTTGTTTTCTCCAGCTAAAGAACAAATTTAATTAAGGGAAATTGGTCTACCAAAGGGGTTGTGTATGTAGCCATCTATTCTGGCTGTAAAACTTTTTACATGAGTCAAACAGAGAGAGTTTTATCAACATAACTATGATATTTTGAGAAAAAAATCTACTAAACAGCTACTCTGTAAACACACATTGATGTGCATTGATTATAAGACATTTTTATTGGTATTTTAGAAGTGGTTACACCAAATGAGTGGGGAGGTAATTGAGAAAATACATTTGAAATTAGAGAAATTATCTGGCAATTGAGGTTAGATGCTTCCAACTGCCTAGGATTAATCTGGTCCCATTTTTAAAGTTGAGACTAAGAATGTATAGCTTTTCAACCTTACTTTGCTTTTTATTGTTTGTATCACTTCAATATCTAGCCTCACCTTTTGTTGTCCAGTTTGTGTTTCAGACAGAAATTTTGAAGAAAAAGTCAGTTCTTGGTCATTTCTCTAATGAGATTAGTAGATTTGTATTTTATCATATGAAGTTAAACTTTTTAACATAGTTTTATGCATTCTTTCCATATATTTTTCATATACTTTTTAATACATTTTAACATTAATTTCATACAGTTTTTCTATTTATCTGCTTTTATATGGAATTACATTTAAGAGTGTACTCTTTAGATTGACTGCATTCAGAATTTCATTTTACACAGTTTGTATTTAAGATATGTTTTTTTAAGGAATGTGTTTCTAAGTCATAAGACTGACTCAGTTTTGTATTTAAACTGTTTAATTAGTGTTAGTCATGGTTCTGATGAAGACCATTTACACTAAAGTATGTAAGTGCCTAACCTGACTCTTATTGTTATTTCATGGAGTTTTAATAAATTACTTGTTGAAAAACATTTTGCATGGAATTATTTTCCTTTGTAGTGGCAGTTTGGTGTTGTTCCTATGGTTGTTACACTACATGAGCTCCATTTTTGTTTATTATTTTGTTACTGCCCCAAACTAACTCTGTTGAAGATTCATGCAGAATCAAGGCATGTTTTAATTACTAAAATCAAACAATGTCAAGGCAATGCTCTGGACACAAAATTTAGTGCTTCTGTTCTACTTTAATCAGAACAGAACTTCATCAGAAAATGTAAAATGTAGATCTACCATAAGAATTTAAAAGAACTGCAAATAAAACATGTGATACATACAGCCAGTGAGAGATATAATTGATGATGTCATGAACATGAAATTTCCCTGAAAATTTAAAGTAACAGGACTAGAAAGCAATTGCAGTAAGTTAAAAGTATATATTGACAAAATAACTTTTAAATACCATTGAATCCTTAGTGCTTGTAAAAAGTATTTAATGTTAATTGTTTCATTGAGACGTGGGGCTCGATCTTCCCTCAGGTTGATCTGTCAACTACTTTCCTTGCATCCTAAATGAACTTTGTAGTGACCAGGAAAGCATTCAGAATTAACTGAATCAATTACACAAAAGAAAGCCAGTTACTGTAATGACACAAGCAAGTCTGAAGTCTGAAACTGCAATATGCATCATCCCTTTCTAACTTCTGTCTTTAATGATTTACAAGGACAAAGGTATGGTGCTAAACTGAGGCCATTCAGGGAACATCAAAATTCTTCAGAGGTATTACTGAGAGAATCTTTCATACCTGAGGCCTACTAATTATTAATGGACAAATATAAGTAAAATAAGTGTCTGGTGTCAAATGTTAAGGTACTTTCTGTACAAAATCACCACTATTTACTTGCTTACTATACCAAGTTAGGAAATACAAGGATATGTCATAATATTATTAAATAATACAGTCTAGGTTCAGGACCTATCTTGCAAATTCAGCAGTTGACACACCTTTAGTTCAAGGCTGAATCTGTCTGATGCAAGGGGTACACAGCCAATAAATGGGGAGGTAAAGGTTGTGTGAGTTGCCTGGCATCAATTTTACTATATGTATATGAGTAAGAGAAAGGTATTAGGTCTCTAGGTGGTCAGTGAATGTGCTATGCATTGTCTCTTAGCCAAAGCAGTTGGGGGTTGCTCCTCTGAGTCTTTCTCTCTGGCTGTGGCTGTGTTGGCTTAAGCACTGGTGGGGGAATGTGTGTCCCTTGCCCTTGCTGATCCTGCTGCAGCTGTTTCCACAAGATCAGACTAGCATATACTGTGAATATCTGTGTAAATGTGCATGGATTATACTGCAGGGGATATATCTAGGCACCAGAACCATGACTTTAGACACCAAAACACATGCTTTATGTTTCTAGTTTGAGTGTGTGCCTCATTAATTCATTCTTCTATGGGTGTGTGTGCACTTCTGATGAGTGTGATCAGCCATGGTTCCAGGACATAGCCAGTATCCACCAGTAAATTACCCTTTTGGATGTCCTCCCTAGTAAACATCTGGTACAGCTGTGATGTGTGCCAGATATGGGAGTCATGATTACTGCCAGGGTTGCCAGCACACACATTCAATATAATTCCCTGGGCATTACACACAACTTGGCAGTTGGAGTGGTATCCTTTTGTTTAATGTAGTTTCTACTCTGCTCACCAGGTGGTGCCATAATGTGTACAAGTGCAGTCTATGACACCCAGTACTTTAATGTAGTGTGCTACATAATAAAACAGTTACATATTGCTTGCACTCTCTTCAGAAGTATGGGGGACAAATAAGTGCTCACTGGCATGTACGAGCATAGCATCAAGACATTGGTGGATGATCCTGGAGGCTGCTGCCTGTGACACACCCATCATGTCCCCAGTTGGTCTTTGAAAGATACCAGTAGCTAATATTCTAAGGGCTACACATACTTTGGTTTCCATTGGGATGAGTTCTCGTTGTTAGGCTTTGGCTCTGAGTTGAGGGTGGCAGAGCTCACTGAGTTCTTGTAATGTGTCCCTCTCCACCCTTTAGTGCTCTACAGTCTCCAGCTCATGTAGCTTCTGGTAGGTTACCCTGGGCCTGAACACTCTTCTCATTTTCCTTCTCCTAGGCTTCTTGTCAGCAGCACAGGCAGCACTGACGTCAGCCTCTAGTACATGCAGATGTAGAATAGCTGCAGCAGCCCATAGCATTGTGTCAGTTAAAGCTTCCTCGTCTCTACTGCAATAGTACTGAAGGATAAATAAAAAAACAAGATGTAGACTACATGGATGCAGTATACATTGTGGAATAGCTGTAATGAGTTGGACTGGTTGATTAACATGCAACTCACCTGTTTATGCTATAACTTGCATCTATTAAACACACCTGTTAATTGCTCATTATTGCACTATATGCACCTCCGTGCACCTTCGCATAAATAAGGTAAACATCGGGAAATTGATATTTCCTCCATTCTTGAGATATCATACAAAAATGGACCATAAAAAGTGAAGGGAAGGTTGTACACCCTGTAGTTAAACCCAGGACCTTCTATATTCCAGCCCTAACACATACATATGCTGCCACAGGAATAGTTACATAATAACACAAAGAAACCTGCCATTCATTCCTCTGTTTCTCATGGTTGCACTAAGCACTGCATCAGGCAAATAATGACAAAAATAAATAAATGGTAAACTAGACAGAGACCACACATTTTAACAAACAAATAATGAGGATGACACAGAACTTAGGAACTGTGAGCTGCTTACATGCACTTTCACCCTTCACAGTCCTACTTGTTCACCTCTGCAAGTGCAACCTGACACCCCTCCCTGATGTCAGCATTCACTGTTGCCATAGATTCAACATGAACACTGTGGAAGTGCCTACACTAAGTGAACATCCCTATAGATTTACTTGTTTTTGAGATTCAATAATTCTAATCAGTTTTGACCTCATTTACATCTTCACCATGGTGACAGCCCAGAATCTAGAAGATAAGTAACTATGTAGGCAGAGAAACTGCACAGGAGCCCGATGTTGTAACAGGAATACTGTAATCCATCAGCTACATCCTGCATATGCATACATTACAGTACAATACTCTGTTTTATGAAGGTTTACGCATTTTAGCAACCTGCATTAATTACAAGTATATTCTTCATTTGGGGGAGCAAAGCTACATTTATGTCATGCCACTTAAAATAACATTACTATGATTGTTACACTGATTTTCTAGCATACACCTTCTGTAATTAGGTCAGAATATGTGTGGTGTTACGTGTTGTACAAATGTAAGAGCTTTTACTTACTCTTGTTTCTATGTAGACTCCTTTCTGTGCCTGTACTCGGAAAGGTTTCACTACACGGCCAACATGAACACTGAGTCTACATGGTTTCTTTATAGGTTGTTGAAGCACTCCACTGTGTTTATTTCCTTCATTAGCATAAAATTCAGCTACTTATGCTGTAATTTGCATGCCACGAAACTTTCCATATTTTCTTATGAGTGTGATCCGCTGCAAGCCACAATGCAGAGTTTACTGAATCTAAAACTTTTTGCTCCCATGTATGCATTGCACTGCTATGCACACATGGTAAAAATTATTGTGCAAGCTTTATTGAAACCCCTTGAAAGTCTTTTTAGGAGGGCAGTGTATAGCATTGAAATTCGGGTCATGGGTAGGAGAGGGGTTCTAATGTCTGTTAGCTCTAATCCTAACCCTAATCTTAAAACTGCTTCTAGCCTAAAATCTATACATTTCATTAGAAAAAACCCTTTCCCTAAAATTATTACTTTGCAAGTGTTACTGCAAGTTAGCAGTAGATTTTTCTGGTGTGCCTTTGACATGCAGTAATCAATATACTGGGCACTGATATTCCTGCATATTGGCAGTTGCTATACATCTGTAATATATATATATATATATATATATATATATATATATATATATATATATATATATATATATATAAATGGATGGATCCCTATCGGTTTACTATCAAAATGTTGAAATTCACATGGTCGACATTCCTAACGTCGAAAGACATTACACCGAATGTTCAAAACACCGAAAAAAAATGTCTACATTTAAATGGTTGAAAAACACCTGCAAACTAATGCTAGTATTTTTTCGGGGGGGGGGGGGCTGTGCCACCCTGCACCCCCACACCCCCTGCTGTTTATATATTACAACTCTGAGATTGCACAACAGTACAGACAAGAGAAAATCCTTGCTCTGTTTGCAACATAATGTCGACAGGTAATTTGCATGCACTTCCTGTCGACCAAATGAACTACTTAATATTCATATGTCGACCATATGGGTCAATCATATGAATGTTAGACCAAACGAATTTCAATATTTTGATACTAAACCATTCCTATCACATCGCCGAAACTTCAAAACTCAGAAGACCATATGGCCGAACCCATATATCTGAAGTTTTGAAATTTAGAAAATAAAAAAACAAAACAACTTACCTGTACGTACCCCATACCCCCTGCTACATAAATATACCAACTCCAAGATCGCACTGCAGTGAGGAAAACAGCAAATCACAGGTTCCTTGCTATACATCGATCCCAATAGACAATTTTCAGAGTTTCAAAAGTTTGGACATATGGTCTTCAGAGTTTTGAAACTTCGGTGATGTGATAGGGAACCATATATATCTATATATGTATATATATATATATACATATATATATATATATATATATATATATATATATATATATATATATATATATATATATATATATATATATATAAATTGGAAGGTTTGGAGACAAAGCCAGAGAGGCAAGATTACATTGGTTTGGGCATGTGCCGAGGAGGGATGCTGAGTATATTGGGAAAAAGATGCTAAGGATAAAGCTACCAAGTAACAGGAAAAAAGGAAGGCCTAAGATAAGGTTTATGGATGTGGTGAGAGAGGACATGCAGGTGGT
The DNA here is from genome assembly GCF_019279795.1 of Protopterus annectens. Taxonomy (NCBI): domain Eukaryota; kingdom Metazoa; phylum Chordata; order Ceratodontiformes; family Protopteridae; genus Protopterus; species Protopterus annectens. The sequence continues at coordinate 673,684,321 of NC_056732.1, forward strand.
TGGTGTGACAGAGCAAGATGCAGAGGATAGGAAGAAATGGAAACAGATGATCCATTGTGGTGACCCCTAACAGGAACAGCCGAAAGAAGATGATTGATATATATATATATATATATATATATATATATATATATATATCTATATATATATATATATATATATATATATATATATATATATCTATATATGTATATATATATCTATCTATATATATATATATATATATATATATATATATATACATGTGTGTGCGTGTGTGTTCACACATACATAAAGACTATGTGTAGATACTCTGCATAATATATATAAACAAGACCTGCACTAAAACATCAAAATTCAGTAATTTAAAACACTGAAAGTAAAAAAAGTACAATTTTGCTTTTGCAGTGGGGCAAGACCCTCTGCACCCCCACTGCTAATTAAGCATTCTGACTCTGAGATCACACAACATAACCCAGTATGTGTGTGATCTTGCAGAAACCACATCATCATCATCATCATCATCATCCCCTTTTTCCCATTTACATGGGGCCGGGGTATCGTATTAACTGTCGCCAACTCTCTCGATTCAGTGCCACTCTCCTGCCTTCTTCAACACTCATGCCTGACTGTCGCAGATCTTCTTTCACACAATCCATCCACCTCTTTGCTGGATGCCCTCACTTCCTCTTACCTTCTTCCTGTCTGTCCCAAATCTCCCTCACCAGATTGTCTTCTGCTTTTCTACACATGTGCCTATACCATCGTAATCTGTTTTCTTTGATCTTTTCTGCAATTGGAGCTACTTTGGCTTCTGCTCTTATGTCCTCATTTCTTCACCTGTCCAGCAGTGTGCATCCTACCACCTTTCTCAGGCACTTAATTTCCATCACCTCTAGCTTCTTCAACTGTTCTGCCTTTACTGCCCAGGTTTCTGTACCATATAGTAGTACTGGTCGCACCACTGTCTTGTACACCTTACTTTTCAGCTTCTCTGGCATTCTTCTGTCATATACTACACCTGATACTCTATGCCAGTTGACTGCAGACCCTCTGATTCTAGCTTTGACCTCTTAATTCAGACTACCCTTCTCCTCAACTACCCCTCCCAGATACTTGAAGCTGTTTACCTGTTCCACTATCTTCCCAGCTATCTCTATTCTCAGCTTCTTCTGATTTCCCCAATCTGCTGCCATTACCACTGTCTTATCTGTGCTTAGTTTCATCCCATGTGCCTTCAGATTTGCATTCCATTCTCCTATCCTTTGCTGAAGTTCTAGATCAGAGTCTGCCTGTACTGCCACATCGTCTGCATACAGCAGCTTTGTTGCTCTGACCCCTCCAACCTGTTTGCTGATGTAGTCCATTACCAGTATGAACAGCAGTGGGCTCAGAGCTGAACCCTGGTGTACACCCACTCCCACTGGGAACCCCTCAGTGAGGCCAAACACTGTTCATACTTGAGTCACTGGGTCCTTATACATAGCCTGTACTAATTCTACCAATGTTTCTGGGACTTCAAATCACCGCAGTACTGCCCAGATTAGCTTTCTTGGAACCTTGTCATATGCTTTCTCCAAGTCTAGGAAAGCCAAGTTTGGCTCTCTCCTCTTCTCTAGTTTCTTCTCAAGTATCTGTCTCAATGCAAACATCGGGTCAATTGTGCTGCATCCTGATCTGAATCTGAACTGTTCATCTCCCAACTTACATTCTACTATTCTGCGTATCCGTTTATCAATCACCCTCTCCAGAACTTTCATGCAATGTGGTAGAAGTTTGATGCCTCTGTACTGTCCACAGTTGTGGATGTCCCATTTGTTCTTGTACACTGGCACGCGTATGCTTATTCTCCAGTCATCTGGAATACGTCTTTCTCTCCACACTGCAATTAGTACCCTCAGGAGCCATTTCTCCCCTAGCTCACCCAGCATTTTTATCATATCTGCTGTGACCTTATCTGAGCCTGCTGCTTTCCCTGACTTCATTTTCCTTAGTGTTGCTCTTACTTCTTCTAAGCTGGGCTCCTCTTCTACTCTCATTGTAGGCTGTTTCTGGGGCAGTACTGCTTCTGTGGGGTTTTCTTCATTCAGAAGCTGCTGGAAATACTCCTTCCATCTGCCTTTGATGTCCTGTAGGCTGGTAAGCAGGTTGTTGCTGGAATCCCTTATGAAGGGTGTCTGATTATCTTCTTTATCTTTCTGTCTTTGCCTTGCAACCTGGTATAGTTTCTTTGTGCCAGAAACCACATACAAGCAACATATTGATAGCAGTATATGTGAATCTATTGTAAGATTCACGTACACTGCTTATACAAAAGAAAATGGACATGGTTTATACTGATAGCAGAGTAATTGAATTTGGTGAAAGATTAATTTCCACTGCTATTACAAGCCAAAATGTACATGACCAAATAAAACACCCGCATTATTCAGTGAAATAGGCATTGATGTAATGTTACAAATTTACAATTTGACTGTGTACATTTAGAAAAGATTAATGTCATCCTATATATGTATAGAGAGCACAATAGATAAACAGATAAACATAATAAAAAAATGATACAGCACCAGTGATGTATGACAAATTAAAATGTATTTTTAATGCTGCTCACACCCAACTTAGCTTTGTCTACATGTGTGTGTGCATGTGTGATGTGCATATATGTATATAAAAAAGTTAAAATGCCAAACTGTGTAAGTTTTTCCAGGGCAAGTAAACACTTGCCCAACACCACATTAAAACACACTGCACTATCTAAAACCCACACCCCCTCCCAAACTATGTATATCAACTCCAGGATCACACTACAGTGGTGGAAAGGGTATGATTCCCCACATTGGGCAAGTGTTTACTTGCCGTTGGGAAAACTTATGCTGTTCAGTAGTTTGGGTTCCTATTACCAGATTGAAAGACCGGAATCGTGAATATGAAAAGAGCGACATGTATTGTGTGAAAGACAGAAACGCCGAACATTCAAAATAGCGAAAATTTAAATGTCGAAGTGTAATGGTTTTCCCATCTGTGGTATAGCTCCGTAAGGTAAGTGTGCAATAGATAGGACTTTAGGGTTAGGATGTGGGTTAAGGTAAGTGAATAGATAGGTAATGTATTTAAGATTTAGTGTAGTGTTAGAAGTAGGGTTTTATTTAACTGTATGTATGTGTATTATTTTTTTTTTGGGGTGTATGTCTGTAGCGGAAGTGTGTGGTAGTTACGGACCTTAGGGTTAGGGAGGGGTTAAGGATAGTGCATAGATAGTTGTGTATGTTGGGTTTAGTGTAGTGTTGAAAGTAGGGTTTTGTTAAATGTATGTATGTGTATTATTTACTTTTTTGGGTGTATGTCTGTAGGGGACGTTTGCGGTAGTTACGGACCTTAGGGTTAGGGAGAGGTTAAGAATAGTGCATAGATAGTTGTATATGTGAGGTTTAGTATAGGGTGAGAAGTAGGGTTTTGGTGCTTTACTTTGGTTAGAAGTAGGGTTTAGTTAGTGTATGTATGTGGTTTATTTATTTTGTTTGGGTAGGTAGTATGTAGCGGGTGATGGGGTTGGCCGACTATGACAGTTCGTTATTTTATTTTTCGCTGTTTAGTGCATTCGAGATTTTCGTGGTTCACGTTATAGATGTCGATGTTTAGGTATTCGCGTAAAGGGTTTTTCAGTTTAGTAATATAGACCCAACATTTTGACCTTCATGATTGTCGTCTTGGTGTTTTGGGATTTTGCTATTCCAAAGTAGACCCATAATATATATATATATATATATATATATATATATATATATATATATATATATATATATATATATATATATATTTATATATATATATGTATATATATTTATAGATAGATATGGATATACTTTACAAGCTCAAAGTTTTAATACTTCAAACTGCAAATGGTCAAGACCATAAGGTCAAAGTTTTGAAACTCTGAAATTTTATTGAAAAATAAAAATAAAAACAATTTTTTGTTTTTACATTTTAAACCCCATGCTAAATAAATATAGCAACTCCAATATCACACTACAATGTGGAAAATGGTAAATTTCTTGTTCCGAACTGTGCGGTGATCTCCATTCAAAATGTTTGAAGTTTCAAAACTTCAATCTTATGGTCTTGACCATTTGCAGTTTGAAGTTTTGAAACTTTGAGCTTGTAAAGTGAATCCATATATATATATCGATAGGTTTACTATCACAATGCTGACGTGCAATTGCACGGCTATGAAGTATTCGAACAACAGATGTTCGAATACTTCATAGTTCGGCAGGTGATGTGAGCAAACGTTATCATTGTGAATGGACTGTGCATTCGTAATTATAACATTCGCTCATGTGAGGGGATCGCGGTACAGTGCGGTTAGGGAAATACATCCCTTTCCTCACTGTAGTGCGATCTCGGAGTTGGAATATTAAGTTGGGGGGGTGGGGGGCACAGCCCCCCACAGGGGGGTGCAGGGGGGCTTGCCCCCCTGCATAACTGTGTGTTTATGCTAGTTAGGTAGGGAGTTACGGGACGGATGGGAGTGCTGCGTATTGTCAAAAATGTCACGAGCGACATTTTCGACAATACACAGCTGTTTTCGACATTAGGGACATACGGAAATGTTCATTTCCGATGTATAAATTCGAAAATTCAGACACGTTTTGTTCTGATTTTCGAATTTATGATAGTAAACCATATCGATATATATTGATATATATATATATATATATATATATATATATATATATATATATATATATATATATATATATATATATATATAGACACACACATGCATACACATGCACGCACACACACACAAACACACACACACACATGCATATATATATATATATATATATATATATATATATATATAGATATATATATATATATATATATATATAGAGAGAGAGAGAGAGAGAGAGATGACTGTATATCTATAGCTATATCTATATCAACCTATAGATAGATTGATATAGATAAAGACATAAAGAGAAATGACCCAACATTTAATAAAAAACTATATTATCATATCATATTAATAGTGTTTATTTTATGCAGGATTAACTGTTCCTGAAGCCTGGAAACTGTCCACAATAACTCCAGTTCATAAAGGTGTCTCAAAAGATCAAAGAGGTAATTTTAGACCCATCAGTTTAACTTCATTATTGGGAAATGGTTTGAGAGATGTCTATTAGATCTTGTTAAGAAATCAGAAGGAAACATAGAAAGCCTTGATAATAATCAACATGTTTTCATAAACGGGCAATTTACTCTTAATAACTTCATTAGCTCTTATATACAGATAAGTATGGCCTTGGATCTGTGTCTGTATCCTGGGGTTATTTTTCAGGATCTTGCAAAAGCTTTTGATAGTTTAACTTACAAGGTTATTATTAATGTTTATAGGAACATAAGGTTAATATACATCATAAAGTAAATTGGTAATGGAAGGCAACAATGTGTAGAAATGTGTAGGAATACAATGTTTTTCTTCTCATTACTCAGCGTTTAAAGCTGAAGTACCTCAGGGTTCTGTCACAAGACCATTCTTGTTTAATATAGTGTTTGCTACATTACCGAAGAACAATAAACTCTGGGTTTATAAGTATGTTGGTGATTGCAAGATTGGTTTGTCAATTCAAAATCCCTCAGATGTAAATGAGTTAAATAATTATTTACAGTCTCTAAATTGTCAGACACTAAAAAGTCTAAACACTTATATACTTCCTGTATATTTGGGATCTTCTCCATTAAATGAGGTGCAGGAATATAAAGATTGGTGTATACTTATCACATTTAAGTTGTCCTTTGTTGCACATGTAGATCAAGTTTCTATAAAGGCAACCAAGTATATGGGGTACCTGATATGGAAATTTTCTACTAGGGATGAGTATGTATTGACTTTGGTTTTTAAAATGCATACAAGACCATTACTAGAGTATAATAACAATTTTTGCATTTATCCTCAGGGACAATTGAAAAACTTTGAAGGAATCCAAAGGAAATTTATAAAGAACACAAATAACTGGCAGATGGAAGCTGGAACCCAGATAAAACTCAGTAAATAGCGTAACCAACAGTTTAATACACGCTTTCGTAAAAACTTCATCAGAATACAAAAAAGACCAGAATTCAATGCATTTAAATACTCACACAATTAACAACCAATTACTCAATTAAAATCAATTAACCTAATGAATAAAAAGGTACATTCTGTTTTTAGTTAAAAAACAAAAAGGAATTAGTTTCCTTATTCACTTGTAATTTCCTATACTTTAAAAAACATTTAATATTAATGTAATCATTTAAACCAGGGAACTTATCCGAGTTAAGTTTTATCTGCCACACAGTTTCACGCTGTTCTAAAAAATTCTTGTGGTCTCCTGCCCTAAGATCAGCGTGTACAACTTCCAAAACTGAGAATAAAAATTTTTTATATCCATTACAAGTTTTTGTGTGTTTGTACAAAGCATTGCTTTCATCACACGTCTTGATGCTATAAATATGCTCTCTGATTCTGACATTTAGGCTCCGAGTGGTCATACCTATGTAATATGCAGAACAACCAGAACATTGGCCAATGTAAACCACCCCCTTAGTTTTACAATCAACATAACATGGTACTTTGAATGTTCTGTCAAAGTTATCTATCTTGATGTAAGGTCCCTCAGAAATGAATCGGCACATGTTGCAACTGTGGCAAGCATGCATACCAATCCTATTGGTATTAATGGTTAATGGCACTGAGGTAGTATTTTCCAAAATTCCCTTCAAATTATACCTATTCCTAAAAACAAATTTACTGAGTTTTATCTGGGTTCCAGCTTCCATCTGCCAGTTATTTGTGTTATTTGTTCTTTTGGCGTTCTTTTTTCTTGAAATTTATAAAGAGACGAGAGAAATATAGATTTATGGATTATGGCATTCAGTTGTACATCTCTGTTATAAGTTGTTTTTAACATATAAAATATTTTATTATCCCATATGACAAATTAGGTACACCATCAAGGTTAATAGATGTACTAAAACCTACAAAAATAAAAATATGACATTTGTACTAAAAAGGAGAATTCTCAAAATCAGAGGGCAATTTATTGTTAAAATTACAAGACTTTGGAACAATCTCCTTAAGCTTAAGTAATTTAAAAGATTTGGGTAGTTTTAAAGGAGCCTGGATATTTGGATGGCTGATAAGATTTACATGCTACATATTGTGGAATCACAGTTCTTCGATGGCCAAATGGCCTAAATACTGTATCTGAACATATGAACATATAGATATGGATATAAATTCACAAAATAACTCCAGCATTCAAGAATGGAAAAGGTTAATTTTATTGGAGGAAACAAGCTATTTTATAGATCAGTTTTGCTAATGCTTCATCAGTATCCAAAGTAGCCACAATTCAGTGCTTCTTACATATCCAAAATCACATCATGTGACCCACACCATGTTTATAAAGTAAAATCAAAGGAAATTGAAAATAATATATATATAAACAAAACCTTAATCCATAAAAATAACATTCCATGTCATTTGGTTGTTTTGATGGCTCACACAAATATGTTATATTATGTCTATTCAGAGAAATAAACCAAAAATTAATAAAATACCATATTATCATATTAATACTGTTCATTTAATCCAGGAGTAAAATTGTATGGAATAGGGTACCCTACCATGCAAAGCAGAGTTCATCCCTGACCCTATTCAAATGAAATCTTGACAATTAGACAGGAAATCATAAATTTACCCCTGGTCTGGCCCCCATGTCTCTTATGGACGGAGGCTGTCAATAAGAAAAGTATTACCTAAATAACAGCTCCCTACAAATTCCTTAGTTATCTCCTTACTAATATATCTCCCATCCCCATGATACTTGGTATCCAAATGGGATTGGGGTGCACAGCTAGGCTTGGAAGGGCCCTAGTGGTTATTAGCTTAGGAGTGACCTATAAAGCTAAGTATTCCTGTATTAACTATCCAAAATCTCTCCTTCATGTCCAGAAGCTTTACATGCCTGGATAGCACTGGAATTAGTTAATATGTCCATGCAATGTAATTTAAAATCATTCACTGGCAGATAGTCTTTCAATAAAAATGTATTGTGTAATGATTGTAATGCATCTCCTATTGCATTCTGTTTTCCTCTTCTTCTTCTGTAATACATTTTGGAGCTTTCCTCTGGGATCCCACCAAAACAGTCTTTTAGAGCAGTAGGAGTTTACCCATCAACAAAGGAAAATAAATAAAATAAAATAAGTTAAAAACAATGCACTGTCCCCAGCCCCAACACAAGCAAGACCAACCTTTTGGGCACACTTCTGAGTTATTTAAAATCATTGTAAAGAAATACTGAACTCAACTGTCTGCAACCCCCACATAAGCTGTAGTGTGCCTCTGTGCACATCTGTGTTATTTGATTGTGAGGAAAATTAAAGAAGTAAAAAATGACTGCACCATATCCAGTCGTCATATAAGCTGCAGCAACCTTTGTCTGCACACCTCTGATTAGGGCCAGTATTAGACTAGGAGAAGTTAAGGGCAGATGCCGCTCTGACATTTTTTAACACCTTTATTGAATTATAACTTAAGACATAGGCACGCATACATTTATATAAAAGAAAACAAAACATGTTAACATATTCAAAGTTAAAAATATTTTACATCACATACATGCTTTATACAATTATCATCAAGCCAACATTACAAAAATTGCTCAAATCCTGCCTTTCCTTAAATCTCCCTCCTCCTCCAAAATATTATTCTGTATGTATTGTTCCCACAATTTTAATTTTTTCTACATAGTTTGCTCTTACCCTTGTTTAAAGATCAAACTTCCAGTTCTTTTATGTCTCTTACAATATTCACTACTTCAAATTAATTTGGTTTAGATGTTGATTTCCATTTTCTAGTAATTACTTTTTTGGCAGCCACTGAATTAAACTTAATTTCAGTTATTTTGTCTCTCTTACAATATTCCCTACTTCATATGCAGTCGGTTTTGATGATGATTTTCATTTTCTAGTAATTACTTTTCTGGCAGCCACTGAATTAAACTTAATAAGGTTTTACTATATCTAGGCAGTTCAGATCCTGTATCTCTGCTCAAAAAATCATTTCCTTAGTTACACACATTTGTTTACCCAATATTTCTAACAGAGTATTCTGTAGGGGATTTTTAAAGTCTGAAAACTCATTACACTCACAAAACATATCATCCCCATTACCTCTTTCTTCCCATCTTTCCATCAACATGTCCCATGCAAGCACTTCCAAGCAAAAATCCTAAATCTTATATATTTGATAGCCATACATATGTCTTCCCATTGTTATCTTGTGAATTGCTTATTCAGTCTTTCTTCCCAGTCTTTTCTAACCTCTTCTGATTAAATCATATAGTTATTGTGCATTATTTTATATGGCCTGATAATTATCCCTTTTTCACAGCAGCTTCTGTTCTAGATTCAACTAAAAACTCTACCAAAGCAGGTCTTTCACTTAGAATTCCCCTATCCCTTTCTGTTTGCCTACACTCAGATATAAGTCCCTGTTAGGCAAGACAGTTTCTAGCCTGCAGTCCAATTGTGTTTTTGGCATCTTCCCATTCTATTACCTTTCACTCTCTAGTAATTTTCTCTTAAAACTTTGGTTCCTTTGCCTGTTTTCTGCAGAAAATTCCCAGAAGACTCTTCCTTCTCTATTCTTTCATTGGCTTAGTTACTAGACTACTTTCAGTTACTTTATGAATATAATATTATTTATGCCTATTGTTATTCTCATTAACGATCTACATCCAAAATCCCACTCTCTCCTTATTTTTAGAATCCATACAGCTTTATCATCATTACTTTTCAGTTTGAAATATTGCTTTCTGCTTGTGTTATGTATGTGAGCCTTAACTGTGTAGCTCTAAATTATCCCTTCAAATCAGGTAATCCTAAACCACCTTGTTCTATTAAAAGGATCAGCTTATTCCACTTGACCCTAGCCCTCTTCCCCCTCCAAGATAACATCCTTCAATTCTTTATTAATTATTGTCCACAACTTCACCTCTCATTGTTAAAATATGTCTGACCTGTATATAAAACTAAAGTAACTAAATGCATTTTCACTGCTTGTATATTGCTATCCATATCCATAAACAAAGGCTTCCAGTTTCTCAGTTTTTATGTTCTGTTTAGTCTCTTCCAACATATCCTTAGCAGCCATAACAAAATCCTTTTTAACCTATATTCCTAAATACTTCATGTTATTGCATCCCAATAAATATGGGTATTGTTGTTTCAATTCATGTGTGGGTACATAGTTCACATGCATAGCCTTTGTTTAGTCTTCGCTAATTTTATATCCTGAAAAAAGTTGAAACTGTCTCAAAATGTTACACAGTACTTACATGTCCTTTTTCTGATTGGATTAGAAAAAAAATAATACAATCAGCAAATAAAGCCAGCTTTTCTTGACTACCATGCTAATTGTATCCTTGCATTTCTGAGTCCCTTATTTTTTTTGCCAATGGTTCTAAATATAATTCCAATACTAATGGGAAAAATACACACCTTGGCCTGGTTCATCTGTTCAGACAAAACTTATCAGAAAAGGACCCTCCCACTTTAGTATTTGCCTCCAATCCCCCTCATATATCCTCCTAAATAACCTTATTATTCAAACAGGAAATGCAAATACTTCCATTACCCTACTCATAAAATCTTTACTCTATCAAATGCTTTCTCTGCATCAAGACCCACCAACAACAGTGTTATTTTCTTACATTCTGCTCCCCTCTGGATCATCATTGCTCTACAAATGTAGTCAAATGTTTGCTTCCCCCACACAAAACCACATTGATCCATATCTATGAATTTTGGCAATGCCTTATCCATTCTTTTAGCTGTTACAGACATAAGTACTTTATAATCATGATTTAAAATTGAAATGGGCCTATATGAATTTGGGTATGATGGGACTTTACCATCTTTAGGTATTACAGCCACCACAGCTTTGTTCCAAGATGTAATTTTTTCCCACCTTTTAAAATATTATAAAATCTTCAACATCTTTATAACTGTCTTCCATCCTAGCTACCAAACTTCCACAGGAATACCATCTATTCCTAGAGACATCATGCAAATTGATTATATGTCACTGTTTTTATCTGATCACTTCCTATCTTAACTGTTAATTGTTGAGCATCATCTATTTCTAACCTATTCTATTTGTACATTTTCTTGATTTCAACATTCCTCGCCTTTATACAAATTTTCATAAAATTTCTGAAATGTCTGTAATACCACAATAGGATCTTTGGTTATTTTTCTTGTTATAGGCTGACTAAGTCTGGTAACAATCCTTTCTACTTTCTGTTGCCTAAGTCATTATGCTAAGAGATTTTGTGCTTTGCAGTTATTATAATAAAAAACAGTTTCTTAACAACAATTGTTTTAAAACATATGCATATTATCCAGATACTTCCTTATTTTCTCTTTAGCCCTCTGTAGTTGCAACTCTTCTTAAGTCAGTCCCGCTAAATAATTCTTGTTACTTCTTAACCATATCTCTTTTTCTTCTACACTGTTTTTAAACTGCAATTTCATTTTATTCCACTCACTATGTAGCTTCAGAAGAAATTTCTGTCTTCCCTAATAATTCTCAGATAATTTCCACTTGTCATATATTAAATTCATCTTTTTAACAAGTAGTTGGGGAAGTGCTAGTGTCACATTTTTACTTAATTACTTTACATTTTACCTTATTTTTTATTGCCGCAAGATTAGAAATAGTTCCTTAATGAGTTTTGAAGCTTTCAATTAAATGCACGTGCTCCTGCAATATATAATTTCTGACTAGAGTGGCCCAGTTATTGTATCTTGGGGAATAATATTTAAATGCTCTCTGAGTTCCTAGTACTGAATTCACTTCTTCCATCCAGAATATTTTCATAAAATCCTTCAGAAATCTACCCTCTTTTGTTACAGTTCTCTTCTAGGCCCCCAGATATATCCTCCTTGCTGCAAATCAAGTTCCATTCCACACCTACAAGTATTAATCCCTGCTGAAAGATGATTATTTCTCCCAAAGGTTTCTTAAGCTGTATAATAGTAGTTTTAGGTGGAATATAAATACATGCCAGTGCAATCCTCCTCTCTTGCGAGTAATCCTTTGTTACTACAAATCTACCATTACTATCTGATTTTTTTCTTCTTCCATCACTATTGGAAATCCTCTAGAAATCGAATAAAGTATAGATAATGTTTCTTCGAATCAGTCTCCAGAGCTGTGGATGAGGGAAGGTGATCCACACACCCTATCTGAACCTCACCAAGGCCTTCGACACCATCCCCCACTCTGGAATCATAGATAAACTTATTAAGCTGGGCATTAATCTCTACATCACTTGATGGGTTGCCATCTGGCTTACTGACAGAACCCAAACTTTAAATGTAGCTGACTCCAAATCCAGCTCCAGACAAGTGACAAATGGAATACCTCAGGGTTCAGTCCTGGGACTGCTCTTTTCTGGCATCTACTTCTGTGAAGTACAGGCCAACACTAAGGGACTCTGGCTAACAAAGTTTGCAGATGACTGCAAACTGGGAGCCATTACTGAATCCCCAAATGATGTGGATATTCTACAAAAGGGCCTTACAGAAACAAATGCTTGGTTCCAGAGCCATGGGCTCAAGCTCAATGCCAAGAAATGTATAGTTATTCCCTTTGGGAAAAAACATGTACCCATGAATTACCACACAGGTGGCAGTACACTAAACACCGAAAGTGTGATAAGAGACTTAGGCACACAGGTGGACAGTGGTCTCACCTTCGATAACCACATCGCCACAACAGTCAGGAAATCCTTCTATGTGGCACACCTCATCACTAAGGGCTTTTCATCCAGAAAAAAGGAGATCACTGTCCCACTGTACTCATTCTTCATTAGACCCATTATAGAATACACCACCCCATTTGGTATGTACCTCTCACGACATCTGCAACAACTGGAAAGCCCGCAGAAATACCTCACTAAAAGAATCACAGGCCTAAAGCAGATGCCATATGCTGACCGCCTTAAAAAACTCCAGCTATACCCTGTTGCATATCATCTACTCAGATGCAATCTATGCTTAACATACAAGGCCATGTCAAACTCAGAGCTGTTGGACATGCCACACTTAAAGAAATCCCAATCCCTCAGAGCCACATGTTCCAGGGATCTAGACCTTGTCATCACAATGAACAAAACATGCTGGAGGGATAGGTTCCTGACCCAGGGACTCCCTAGACTCTGGAAGACTGTCCATACATGTCAAGCAGAGCACCTCTTTGGCCCTCTTCAAAAGGAACCTTGATGATTGGATGGGAGATAGGAAATTCACCACGGGGATCACATCAGTCACCCTGCTAGACAGGGGTCCGGGGAAGTAAATATTGTGGGAAGAAATAACCAGGGAATTGTTATGGCTAGGCTTGTATAGGCCTAGGGCCGATAGCCTAGTACCAACCTATGAACATATGAACCTATTAGAAGCAAGATAAATGAAGTAGCAGAGTTTATTGGTTGTCAAAGTTTTTCATGGTATTAATAACAATCTTAATATTAAGTGTGTGTTAACTTGGTTCCATCTGTGTACTTTTACACTCCACTCCCCACCTCAGTGACTCAAGATTCCAGTCTGTCATCATAAACATGCTTTTGTCCAGTCTTTTATTCTCTTTTTACATTATAATGCCCACATTTCCTAAAACTAAAAATGAAGAAAAATGATAGTTTATTTTAGTATCTTTATCATATATAACAATAATTGAAAATGCTTTACTTTTATATCATGAATTGTTTTATACAAATATTATTAAGAACAAAAAGTGTTTTACTTACAGTTACTTTTCTCTTTTTTTTTCTCCCTCCTTTCAGTGTCCTTCCAAACATTAATGACATGAAGTGGTGCATGTGCTTTTCAGTCCCCCACAAGTTTAACAAAGTCAACAAAAGTCCAATCTTCCCACTTTTTCTTGTAAAGTCATATTTCACAAATGTGATTGATGGTTTATAGTCTCACATTTCTTCACTAATTTCAATGTTGCTGGTCTTCTTTTTCCTATCAGTTTCTCAACACAGACTCTGGTTCAAATCCAAGGTACTCCCAATTCTTTTAGTCAGCTCCTATAATCTGTTTCTGTCTCCCAAGCATTTTCCTTTGGAACATTGAAAAAAGGTTTCACTGGCAAAGTCTATCTATAATCTTTATTATAAGAAAAATGAGAAGTAGAGTCCTCCTCTATTTGATGGCTCAGTTTTTGCTGGGCAAACTCTTATTTTTCCTCCTTAGCCTACTCTGCATAAAAAAGAATTACCTTGAACCTCTAGGAAAAAATATTCTGAAGACAGCTGAATAAAGCAGCTTAAATCTCACACCTGCCTGTCGACATTCCTTGATTTCTGGGATAACTTTGCTTCTCTTATGCCTGGTTCACAGTGAATAATCATCATCCACTAACACTCTGCTGTCTCCAATTTTTAATACTTTGCCCTTTTGCCATAGTTTTGCCAGGATCAAGTCTTCCTGTTGGTATAAATGCATCTTTACTAATACAGGTCTTGGCTGCTTTTTCACGGACAGGTATGTAGCATACACACAATGTGACCTTTCAACTAACAAATCCTGATATGGAATATCAGTCCACTTTTTTTATTTGTGCTTTCATAAAATTAACACAGTCTGTTCCTTGTAGTTTCTCTGGTAGAGCAGAAAAATCTCTGGTTTCCCTGTGTTTGCTGTCCCCTGCTGTCCCTTGATGCTACCATTTTTTGAAACAGTTCTTCTTGAGAACTCTCATACTTAGCCAGCCTTTTCTTCATTTCATCCTCTGATTTTGGCAATGTTATCAGATTATCTGAATAGTTGTTTAAAATGTCATCCATTTCTTCCAGTCTTTTGTTGTTATAGTTGATATAATCCTTCAGTGTTTTGTTTATTTTAATCAGCCTGAGCACATTTTACTTATTTTCTTCTAGATTACTGGAAGCCATGTCTTGCACCAATGCTGGAGCTTGAACTGCTTTTTGTTGAACAGCTGCAGGATTCTTAACAGACATTGTTTTCTTTTTACCTTTTCTTTTTTCTTTGAAGGTCTTTAAGTTTCTTCTGTGCTGCCATCACAGAATTGTACTTACTAGCCAGTAACTGAATTTACTAAAACTTGCAGAGTTTCTCATTTATAACTTTCAGTTTCTTTTTTTCAAATTGGGAGAGCTGAAGTCAAGTTGTTGATCAGTGTTCAGTCTTCTTGGAAGTCCACACTCTAACAAGTTTTTATCTAACTTAAAATAAGCCATAGGCTAGGTGGAACTGACTTTGTAAGGAAAACTAAATAAATAGTTTGTATTTTGGCAAATAATCATTGTTTTACAAACAGATTGCATTACGGTACTGCAAAAAATAAGAAGTTATGTACTCACCATAATGTTCCATCTGAGTAGGTAAACTTCATTTGTCTGCAACCTGTGGGATATGGATCTGACCTTGGATCCGAGCCGGCAACTTTACAAAGCTTAGATCCGAGCTCCTAGCTCCTCCCCTTACCCATTATCCCCTGCCAACCCTGGCTGACCTCAGATCAAGTTTGCCTGCAAGCACTATAGTGGATAACTGACTACATTATCAGAATGGTACATCACTATATGACATGAAACACATCTGAAGGTCAGGGGGACAGAGGGGGGAGAACGGTTGCAGACAAATGAAGTTTACCTACTCAGATGGAATGTTATGGTGAGTACATAACTTCTTAATCTGAAGTAGTTAACTTCATTTGGTCTGCAACCTGTGGGACAGAGTCCCCAGCTACCTAAACCTTGGGCGGCCTTCATGGAAGGATATTCCGGAGCACTGCGGAGTCAAAAGAAGTTCTCCCTCTGGAGGTAATGTCCAATTTATAATGATTGATGAAGGTATGAGATGAGGCCCAGGTGGCTGCTGAACAGATATCATCCAAGGAAACCCTGGATTTAAAGGCGGCAGATGTAGCCATAGCCCTAGTTGAATGGGCACGAACTCCTTGAGGTGCGGGCCTGCCGGAATTTTGATACGCTGTAATGATACACTGTGAAATCCATCTCGATAAGGAAACCTTCAAGACTGGTTTACCTAGATTAAATTTGGCAAAGGAGATGAACAACTGGTCGGATTGTCTATGACCAGATGTCCTATGAATGTAAAATCTAAGTTGTCTGTGCACGTCCAAAGAATATAGTCTGTACTCCCCTTTGGTCTGGTAGTTAGGAAAGAAGACCGGCAAATTGATAGATTGGTTAATATTATATTCAGAAACTACCTTCGGGAGGAAGGAGGGATTGGTCCTGCGGTAAACCCTATCCTTGTGAAAGGCTAAGTATGGGGGTTTCACAGAAAGAGCTTGCAATTCAGATACTCTCCTGGCTGAAGTAATAGCCACAACAAATGCTGTTTTCCAAGACAATTATTTGAGGTCTACAGAAGACGCCGGTTCGAAGGGAGGGGCTGTCAGGGCTTGTAATGCCAAGGTCAAATCCCATGGAGGTACCGCTTCCTTTATTGGTGGTCTAAGAAGAAAGGTGCCCTTTAGGAATGTTTTGCACAATTGTGTAGTAATCAAAGGGCCCATTTCAGTACCTATGTGGTAATGAGAGATAGCTGCTAACTGAACCTTAACCGTAGAACAGCTAGCTCCATCATTAAAAAGACCTGAAAGAAAGTCCAGCACCACAGGCAAGGGGGCTGTAAAAGGGTCCAAATTATAGCGTTCTGCCCAGATGGAGAAACGCTTCCATTTACTACCATAGACCTGCCTAGTAGAGGGCTTGTGCGCTGCTACTAGGATAGTTTTAACTGGAGAAGAGATACCGGGAGTCCTAGCTACAAGTGGAACTGGAGCAGCTAAGCCATAAGCTTGAGGCTGGTCAGGTCAGGAAGTGGGAGCCCCTGGGGGTGGGAGATTAGATCCAGAAGGGGATCTAGAATCCAGGGTGGATTCACTCGATGAGACCAGAGGTAAGGGAACCAAGCTTGGTGAGGCCAGAATGGGGCAAAGAGGATCATCCTGCTCCCCAACCGACTGGCTTTCTGAAGAAGTTTCGGCATGATGGGAAGAGGAGGGTAGGCATAGAGAAGACCGGGTGGCAAAGCATGCACCAAGGCATCCCTCAGGGCTTCCCCAGCAGGGGGAATGAGAGCAAAGTAATTGTTGCATTTCGTGTTTGAGGGAGATGCGAAAAGATTGCAACAGGGCTGCCCCCAAATGGCAAAAATTTGACTCGCTACTCGAGGATTGAGGGACCACTCATAAGGTGAAAGGATGGTGCGGCTCAGTCTGTCCACCAGGATGTTGGTCCATCCTGGAATGTGCATTGCAATGAGAAAGCGGTTGGTGGAGATCGCTCATTCCCACACTCTTATGGCTTATTGACAGAGTGGGTAAGACCTGGTTCCCCCTTGTTTGTTGATATACCATACCACAGACATACTGTCTGTCTGGATTGCAATTGTTCCTAGAGGCAGAAGTCTCTGAAGAGGTTGCAACGACAACAGCACTGCCTTCATCTCTAGAACATTTATGTGCAATAAGGTCTCCGAATCGTTCTACGTGCCTTGGACCGTCCTGCTCGAATAATGCCCCCCCACCCAAGATGAGAGGCATCGGTGGTCACCTTGACGAGAGGGGAGGCAGTGGCAAAGGGGCGTCCCGCCTGGAGGTCCGGCGATTGAAGCCACCAAACGAGAGCCCTCTTGCAGGCCTTGCTGAGAGAAATGGGGTGACTCAAGGGGTATTGATGAAGGGACCATTGGACTTGGAGAGTCCACTGTAAAATCCTCATGTTCAGATGCGCCATGGGAAGAAGGTTTATAGTGGCTGCCATGGACCCCAGGGCCCTCAGAACCAATCCCGCCGGAGGTTTTGAAGATTGAAAGATGGCCCGCACATGTGCCCTCAAAGTGTGCAACCGGTCAGGAGTTAAGAAGACTAGTTGCCTGTTGGTGTCCAGTCTGGCCCCGATAAAGTCTATTACCTGAGTCGAGGTGAGAAAGGACTTGTCCGAGTTTATAGTGATCCCTAGTTGCGGAGCAAGGTTGAGAAAGTAGTCCCTGGCTAAGCATAGTAGATGCCTTGTCGGGGCAGTGAGGAGCCAGTCGTCCAGGTACGGGAAGACCTGCATTCCCTGGAGTCTCAGGTGGGCCGCTATCACTGCTAATACCTTGGTGAACACCCTGGGGGCTGAGGTGAGACCAAAGGGGAGGACCCTGAATTGATAATGACTGGCTCCCAGCTGGAAGCGTAGAAACCTCCTGGACTGTTCATCCATCAATATGTGGTAGTACACATCCTTGAGGTCTATGGAGCACATCCAGTTGTTCTCACGCAAGAGGGGGAGAATAGATTGAAGATTGACCATCCAGAACTTTTCTTTGGTTACTGACAGGTTTAGTAGGGAAAGATCGAGGATGGGCCTTAGGTCCCCCATCTTTTTTGGCACCAAAAAGAACCTTGAGTAGTAACCTGATCCAGACTGGCCTGGGGGGATGTGCTGGACAGCTCCTTTTTCTAAAAGCTGCCGAACTTCTGCAGCTGCAGCCTCCCTCTGATTGGGTGGAACATTGGGGAGGTGTTCGGGAGTGTAGGGAATGTAAGAAAGGGGAATTCTGTATCCTCTGGATATGATACGAAGCACCCAGCGGTCTGTTGTAATGGACTCCCACGCTGCCAGGTGCCTCGAGAAGCACCCCCCGACTGCCTCCAGAGTGGAGCAGTCGGGCAACCCCTCAGGGTTGCTGCGTGGGCCGATCAGAGAAGGCTTCTCTGGACCCAAAGTTTCTCAGTCCCCCTCTGTCTCTAGGGCGGCGTCCACCCTGTCTTCCTCTGCCACGGAAGGACTGGGAGTCCGGAGCGGACTGGGATTGTTGCGACATTTGGAACCTTCTTCTGTCCCTTTTGGTTCTTGGAGAAGGACCTCTGGGGAGCAGGGAAGCAGACTCCGACGGCAGACAACATCTTCCCGTTCTTTTCGCTCTGGACCAAAGTCTTGTGAACTGTCTTGCCAAATAGGGCAGAACCATCGAAGGGGGCATTCGCAAAGGACACCTTGAAGGGTTCTGCAAAATCACAATGTCAGAGCCAGGCCTGGTGCCTCATAACTAGGCCTGCTCAGCTGGCTCTAGTGGCTACGTCTGTAGCATGGGATAAAAGCTGCATAGAGGTGTTGGATATAGAGCTAAGAGTGGCCATGCAAGTGGAGTACAACTGTTTGTCCTCTACCAACATGGACTCTGGGGGCGATGCAGCGTACTCTTTGATAAGGTCTCGCTGCAGTTGAATCACATGTGCCATGTAGTTCAGGGACCTTACAGAGAAGGTCGCTGAACTAAAGACCTGCTTCCTGAGACAGTCCATTGAGCGAGACTCCTTGCTCGGGGGATGGGCCGAGGGACTCTCTTGGGCTAACTCTCTCTTGGTGGCTGCCGCCACCAACATGGAATCTACGGGGGGTCCCTTGCTCCAATGGGATTTCTCTGTCGGGGGGCTCAGGATCTTGTCAGGACATTTGGTGACTGGCTCCACAGTGTCCGGTTCCTTCCACGCCCTAGTGGTGATAAGGTCCACTAAGGGATTGGCCGGAGGGGACACCCAAGAGGTAGATGGGCCTGCTTCGAACACCTCCAGGAACACAGATTCATCCGAGGAAACCTTGGTGGCAGACCACCCCCCTCTTATCCTAAGCATTTCCATGATGTCTTCGAAGGAGACATCCTCAGGGGGGTGACCTTGGGGAGCCTTCCCCCTCATCCAAATCCGTGTCTTCTGTCAAGGACTCGGGGGAGTCCATGTGCCTCCTCTTTCACTTCCTCTTGTGAGGAACATCCGGGGGGACTGTCCGAGGATGACTCACCAGCAATGTCTTGTTCCAGAGGAACGACCTGAGATGTCAAAGCAGGCTGTCCCTGTGGCTGGGCGATGGAAGCCTTACCCAAACAAGAGGGAGTGCGGGATGGAACCGTAGCAGGGAGCGGGGGTCTGGATGCACTCAACAGAGCCCTCTCCACCACATCGAAGGTCGAGGGAGAGCCACTCTCTCTAGGATCCAAGAGCCGACACTGACTCGGATCTGATGGATGGATCCGAAGAGCCAGTGTGCTCCGACCTGGACGGAGCCGAAGGCACACTAAATCTCTCGGATCTGAAGCTCAGAACATGGCTCTGAGAGCTCGGATCTGACAAGGATGGATCTGGTAAACTCGAAGGAAGAGTCGGAGCCGAAGTATCAGATACTGTCGGCACCGACCCACCCCCGGCTCCAACGCTGCCCAGCTCCGAGTGCTCCGAACCCGGGAAGCGGGTTGGAGAAGGAACTATCGGGGCAAAGAAGAGTGTTGAGCTCCCCCCCGGAGGGGGGGGGGGCGGCAGGAGCACTCCCATCTGCATTTGGGCCTGGATGAACTTTCGCATCACTTGGTCCAAATCAGCTTCAGAAAGGCTACGCATTGATCTTGATGAGGCCACCGAGGCTGGCTGGGAGTGCGCCTCGATGAACTCAAGAGATCGGGTCTCCTCCTCCTTGGGTCCTGGTGAGAAGCATGGAGACTGGAGCCAAGAAGGAGGAGACCTGGAAGCCGTAGAGGGAGAAGCCCGCTTAGCCGGGGGGGCTGAAGCGGAGGCCTCGGCCCACCGCTTGTAGTGCTTCTCCCTCTGTTTTTCTTTCCTGGCCTCCCTCTCCTCTGGCACTGAAGTGAGAGGCAGGAGTGGCCGCCACCGAAGCCTGGGAGGAGGCCACAGAAGCACCTGCGGCCAAAGCCGAATCTGGGGGCAAGAGTCCCGCTAGGATCAGCTTCGACCTCCAGTCCTTCAGTGCCCTGGGGTTGAACGCCACACAGATAGAACACCCAGAGGAAAAGTGTTCAACCCCAAGGCACCAGACACACCGAGTGTGGCCATCCACTGGGGAGAGCTTATGGCCACTCTCGGTGCACTTAGAAAATATCGCTTTTGGGGCCTCAGACATTTTAAACTAAAAGAAAAACTCACTCAGTAGGCCCCAAACACACTAAACACACACAAACTACGACCAGCAAGGAATGGAGAGGAAAAAATTGACTAGAATTTAAAAAGGTTATCTGAAAAGGAGGCTATGACAAGGGAAACCTAACCACACAAAACACTCTCACAAGTTTAATATAGAAAAATAAGAAATGAGAACTTATCTGACTAAACAAACCAGGAGCTCACAATCTAGCTGCTGTTCAGAAGCACGGCAAACTAGCAGGAGGTTATGGGTAAGGGGAGGAGCTAAGAGCTCGGATCTTAGCTTTGTAAAGTTGCCGGCTCGGATCCGAGGTCGGATCCGTATCCCACAGGTTGCAGACCAAATTAAGTTAACTACTTCAGATTAAGCTTTTGTGACTCATGCCTCTATGTCTCTGTGTTATAGTTTGTTTGTAATCATGTCTTTTCCTACTGTGGGCGCTTGTTGTCTCCATGGCCAATATCCTAAATTTCAGGAAAACAACTGGACAGTATTTTATAGTTAAAAATCTCTGGAGCAGCAGGTATATTTGCTCTGGAAGATTGGTAGCAACATCTATTACAGCCCAATAAGAATAGTTTACAAGAAGATGTGAATACTTTTTACAATGTCCATTCCCAGTAATGTTGTAACAAGATTTTAAATGTGACTTCCTACAGTTAAAGAGTATCTCTAAATGGTGGTCATTTCTGAGTTAAATGCTGACTGCAGAAGATGTCCAGAATACTTTAAATAGGATGTACAAGGGACAGAGTAGTACTTATTTGTGTGGAAGTAACGGCACCTATATTAATTTCCTTTTTTTGTTCCACTTTGCTTCAGGGGACTGATACTTGGGCATTTGTCTTCTTTCCTTCTGATTATTAATAGAGTCTGTTCACCTTTGTTCCAACAGTAATTTGGAACAATTTATTAGAAACTGAATGAAAGAAGAGATTAGGAATTAAGCATTCCTATTTTATTCGCTGATATAGTTTTCTTGAACTGAATTTCTTAAAAATGTGAGGACTTGGATTTGTTTTAAAAAAGATCAAGGGGATTGAGTTCCATTTTTATAAGTCTAAGCTTTAAAGGTTTGAGTATAAATTTGAATGTCTAGAGCATGTAATATGTATTTATGGTTGTGTCAGCTTTAGCTGAGCAGTTTTGAATGGCTTTCTGTTTTTATTTAGCAGATAACTGGATTTTTGTGCACAGAAACTTAAAAAAAGACTATCCTGGGGATTCATTAACAAGCATGTAAATGGCACTCTACACATTCATTTTTGTTAGCAGTGCTGTTTGCCTCGCTAACATGTTATTTTGTGTTAGTGAGACAAGCAGTGGTGCTCATCGAATATGCAAGCTGCTAAGCAACCCTAAACATCAAGCGGCACCTTTCAAGGCTAGAACACCTTCAAGCAGTCATGCTGATGTGGGGATAGCCTGAAGCAGATAGTGTATACAATAGGTTGTAAATAAGTTTTACCTCAGTAAGCAAGCACATGCAGGTTACACAACAAGGCAAGGGCAACTTGAATTACATAACTACCTGTTAGTTATAAGCGTGAGGTTAATGAGGAATGTGTAGTAATATATAAATAGATTACTGTATAAACAGTAGTAATAATTATATAGAAGTTAGTAGTCACTGCATGGGCCATGGGAGAACTCCCACCATAAGGATTACAGAAAACCTATTTGTATGGCATGAAATCAACAATGTGTTTAAAGGTCTGCATTAGGCCTAAAAGAGAAATATTTTTCTGCAGTGTTATATATGTCAATGTTTCATGTCACTACACTCGCATTATGTTCTGTTTTGCTGGATTAGAGCAGCTGACTATGTAAGTCCACAATCTAGAGAACTGTGTATTAATTGTACATGCCACAGGTAAAAGCGTACCACAGAACATATTTGAAAGTGTAACATCATCACTGTTATACAAACCAGTTTCTTGAGCTAAAAGGGACAGGAAGTAGTGGAAGAGCCCTCTCTGGCTATACATCTACACATCAGATATGTGGATGATGGTATGCCTACCTGCATTTAGACTCACACACTCGTACAACTTACTGAGTCTATGGATTAATATCTAGATTTGAACTGAAACTTGTCTAAAATCACAATCTAGAAATCATTGCATTACTCATAAGTGCCACATGAGATGCTTGATAACAGGAGTGGGATAGAACAGATTTGAAAGGATAACATCACCATGTATCAGCAAAGGAGGTGTGGTGGGAGAGCCATCACCCACTGTAAAGGTAAACATCAGAAATGTGAGTAAAACCATTCCTATCTAGCACTGCAGACACACCCACACACATAGTAGTAACTCAGTGTTGGAGCTGAACCACCTATCTGTCTAGTTACACAATCTAGAGTATATAGTTTCAACCACAAATGTCACAGGAGAAGTTTGATTTCAGCTCATTTGGAAGGATGACAGCATCAATGTATTGCAGAAAAATTAAATGTGTTAAAAGAGGAATAGCTTGATGGGTGAGCCCTCTCCCAGTGTAAATGTTTCTCTTAGTGGAAGTGTATACATTAGATCTATGGGAGACACCAGTGCTACATAGCACTAAAGTCACACACTCAAACTAGTAAGTCACTGGGAGATTCAAATGACATTCCTACCTAGGTACGCAATCTAAAGCACATTGTAGCAACCAGAGGCACCACAGTAGAAGTCTGACTTTAAGTGTGAGATGCTGTACATTTGTAAGGATAACCACATGAGTGTGCTGCAGAGTAGATATGGGGCATTACATATTTGGGTGGAAAGGAATGTGTCTTAACAAACAGAAAAAGCAGTAATGTGTTGATCACAAGTAATTATGTAATACTCATATAATTTAGATATCTTTCATTCATGTACATTGTGGTAGTGTGAGTGACATGTAGCCATTTCACGTTATTGTGTATTTACCATGTCAATGACTGATGATAATCAGTATTGTGAAACAGTGGAGTGACAGCCAAGCAATCCTGACTGTTCAGCTCAGGATCATTATATGCACATTATTTGATATGTCATTATTTTGTTACTACCCCTTTAAATGCACATTATTTTGTGTGTTATTGTCAATATTTCCTAATGCTTGGACAGTGTGCTATGTATATACAAACATGCAGGTCAAACGTAGTGAAGTACATTACTTAATACCACTTAGCACGTAGATGTCCTAAGGTCCCACACCACTGTACACCATGTTCAAGTATAATATTAATGCTGCACTACAAACATAATTTACATAATATAGTGTTAAGACAGCATCACAGTAAACTCATCATAGCTTGAGTACAAGTCATAAAAACATGCACAAGTAATATAAGCCATTGATATTATTTATTTGGTCAAAATCCCTTCCTGAAGCACACTGCTAACAAGATCATGTGTGTGCCTGATGGCAAAGAAGTATTAGCACATGCATAATTATTTTTAGAGGTTTTGAACATGAAATAACAGTAGTCTATGATGTTCAAGGCCAAGCTTAATGCAAATAAGGGGTGCAGACATATACTCAGGTCTGATTCTGATCTATTTCAGAACATATGTGTGTCATGTTAATGTTTTCTGTGTCATCTTTTAGACATGTGTCAGGGTCATTCCAGTAAAGTGTTCATTATATGGCTGATACAGGTGCATACCTATACTATCCTCATATTTGGTGACTGTCCACATATTTCAGACATGTTGTACTTCTACTTATACAATTGTATATGTTTGTATTGCATCACGGAGCACTACAGTCATTACATGATAACACACATAGGTTCATAGGTTCATAGGCTGGTACTAGGCTTTCAGACCTAGGGCCTATACAAGCCTAGCCATAACAATTCCCTGGCTATTTCTTCCCACACTATTTACTTCCCTGGACCCCTGTCTAGCAGAGTGACTGACATGATCCCTGGGGTGTATTTCCTTTCTCCCATCCAATCGTCAAGGTTCCTTTTGAAGAGGGCCAAAGAGGCACTCTGCTTGACATGTATGGGCAATCTATTCCAGAATCTGGGGAGTCTCTGGGTCAGGAACCTATCCCTCCAGCATGTTTTGTTTATTGTGATGGCAAGGTTTAGATCCCTGGAGCATGTGGCTCTGAGGGATTGGGATTTCTTTAAGTGTAGCATGTCCAACATCTCTGGGTTTGACATGGCCTTGTATGTTAAGCAGACATCGCCTCTGAGTAGATGATATGCAACAGGGTATAGCTGGAGTTTTTTAAGGTGGTCAGCATAGAGCATCTGCTTTAAGCCTGTGATTCTTTTAGTGAGGTATTTCTCCGGCCTTTCCAGTTGTTGCAGATGTCTTGAGAGGTACATACCAAATGGGGCGTTGTATTCTATAATAGGTCTAATGAGGGATGAGTACAGTGGGATGATGACCTCCTTTTTTCTGGATGGAAAGCCATTAGTGATGAGGTGTGCCACATAGAAGGATTTCCTGACTGTTGTGACATGTGGTTATCGAAGGTAAGACCACTGTCCACCTGTGTCCCTAAGTCTCTTATCACACTTTCAGTGTTTATTTACTGCCACCTATATGGTAATTCACAGGTACATGTTTTTTTCCCAACGAGGATAACTATACATTTCTTGGCAATGAGCTTGATCCCATGGCTCTGGCACCAAGCATCTGTTTGTGTAAGGCCCTTTTGTAGAGTATCCACATAATTTGGGGATTCAATAATGGCTCCCAGTTTGCAGTCATCTGCAAACTTTGTTAGCCAGAGTCCTCTAGTGTTGGCCTGTACTTCAGAGAAGTAGATGCCAAACAAGAGTGGTCCCAGGACTGAACCCTGAGGTACTCCACTTGTCGCTTGTCTGGAGCTGGATTTGGAGTCGGCTACTTTTACAGTGAGGGTTCTATCAGTAAGCCAGTTAGCAACCCATTGGGTGACATAGGGATTAATGCCCAGCTTAGTAAGTTTATATATGATTCCAGAGTGGGGGATGGTGACAAAGGCCTTGGCAACGTTTACATACATAGGCTGTGTGGACCACCTTACCCTTGTCCATGGCTCCGGAGACTGATTTGAAAAAGCCAATCAGGTTCAGGAGACAATATCAGCCCTTCACGAACCCAAACTGGGTGGGCTCCAGTGTTTGAAGGTTGCCAATGTCTTTGTTTATAAGTTCCATGATAATACAGGTAAAACTTCAAAAACAAGTCCCAGGCTCAGGAAGGACCATTCAGACTTTAATAAAACATGAAGCACTTTTCATCTGCTCTGAAAGGCAGACTTCTTCAGAAGTCACAAAAAACAAGTAAAACTTCAAAAACAAGTCCCAGGTTCAGGAAGGACCATTCAAACTTTAATAAAACATGAAGCGCTTTTCGTCTGCTATGAAAGGCAGACTTCTTCAGAAACTCAATCTGTTTTTGCTATAAGACAAGAATTGTCATCTGCCGTCAGTTATACTTCCTGCTAGATGCCAAGCATTGTGCAAATACTGGGGATAAAAAGTGATGATACAGAGGGGGAAGAGAGAGAGGGGGAAACAGAGACATTAAAAAAAGTTTTGATTATGAGCCATTTCTGTCCATCTTTGCAAACATAAATTAAGTAATTGGAATATTCTTACTAGTGATTAAGGAATTTGTGATAGAGTGCGCGAGAGACCAATCTATGTTTACAAAACAGGGATGAATTTCAAAAAGATGATTGATATTAGGTCCAATTATAGTGACAATTTCCGGAATACACATAAGATAGGGACCAAGCAATGCGGACAGTGCAATCAGTGCTCCTCCATTTTACAAGTGGAGAGTATTAGTTTAGAGAATAATATTAGAAGTAGGATTTATTTTTGCAAGGGAAACTGCCAGACCCAACACGTTGTTTATATAGGAAAATGTATGTCCTGTCCAAGTTTTTATGTTGGTAAAACGGACAGGAAATTACGTAATAGAATTTATGATCATTTATATTGTATAAAAAAGAAGGACATGAACAATGCACTATATAGACATTTGGTTGGTAGTGGTGGTTGTGATTCCTTTAAATTTGCCATCCTTGAAGTAGTTAAGAACAACCCTGAGGGGGGTAACATTAAGGCAATTCTGGGGGAAAAAGAGATCAAATGGCAGATTAAGTTAAATGCGGCAAGTCCACCAGGCATTAATGAATATATTCCTACCAAGCCCCTCATAAGAAATTAATTAATTATGCTGTAGGTCTGTAAATTTATTTTTATTTTCTGACATAAATAGTTACATTTTTTAGAAATGCACAATATAATTGTTGCAGTTTACAATTTTATACTGTAATTATTATGTAACTTGTATTCATTGTTAGATTTGTATTATACATTTCTAATATTGTTCTTTATATGATTGTCATGCATTTATTACATTATTTCATATGAAATATTCATCTAGCATGTATTATTAGAGTTGGGGATATGTTTTATATTCTAATTGACAGTGAATTTTTAGTATATGATTGAACTTTGATGCTGTTTTAGGAATTTTTTAATTTATTATTATCATAGACAATATTTTTAAAGTTGTTCAGTTGGGTTTCATTAATTGAAATGTGGCTTAATTGGTCAGGTGATGTTTTAGGTGGGTTTTTAAAAGTATTTAAGAGACAGAGTTTGATCTATTTAGTGTTCTGATGAAATCTACGTTGGGTAGATGAAAGCGCTCAACCTTCGTTTTGTATGTTAATAAAAGTAGTTCATTGTGATATTTTCGTGGATCATGGTTTGTTCTGGGAACAGTTTTTGGTTCTGTTTTTCTTCAAGTGTTGAGTTCCCTGAACCGCTGTCATTGGTAATAGTCCTCATCTTTAGTACATCACTGGTCTAAGTATTGCTAGTCAGTTGTGACCTATTAAACCACCAGCCAAAAATCCCATCAGAAATATCCATCTACAGAGCACCTCCTAGATCAGTCCTGAAAGCACTCCCTTTGTGATAACAGTTCTTTAACCAGCATTATGGACAGTTGGACTACCCCTGTTTCTTCAGCCAGCCTTGTAGACTTGGGTCTGCTGAAGCAGTGTAGCAACTGCCTCATGTACACTGACAACCCCGTACTAATAACTCACTCTAGTACAGAGTGTGAGAGATGTATCTACACCAAGAATCTTGAATCATTGTGCTCTCTCACACTCAAACCAGTAACACTCAAGAGGTTGTCAACTCACCGTCCCTCTACTCTTGCACATAGTGGCAAAAGCATTACATAGTACACATCCAACACATAAGTCAACATATTCGGAGGTTCACTCAAAAAAATTACTGAAACAACAGAGACCTAAAAAACAAAAAAATGGTACAACTGACACAGTTCCCACAGCACTCAAAACACATAGCAACACCAGTGGCTCACCAGCCAAGCCCTTAAGGTGTAACACTCAAAAACAAATGTTCTTGTCATTGGAGACTCCATAGTGAGATGCATGGATGTCCCACTCATCAGGTTAGATAAGGAGAAAGTCCCGGTCAGTTGCCTGGTGCCAAGATTCATCAGATCATACATGCATTCAGGTCTCTTGGCAAAAAGTACCAGTATGTCTCTCATAGCTCATGTTGGAGTGAACAACCTTAGATGTACTTCACTGGACTATATGAAGAGAGATATGATTGAGTTTGAAGAGAATGTGTCCCCGGCAGGTATGTCCCTAGCCTTGAGCAGCATATTACCCTCACCTAGAATGATGCCACAGTATAAACAAACAAATGATCAATTTCAATAACTGGTTTAGTTTTTGGTGTCATTCAAATGGGATCCAGTTTTTGTCAGCCCGGGATGACATGGTCGACAAACCTCACTGCTTTGTTAGGCAAGGTTTGCACCTGGCACCACTAGACTTTCAGCTGCTGGGAAAGGCTCTTCCTCCCCATAGTGCATTTTTAGGCACAGTCTCAAAAACAAAATTGCTGACATGAAAATTACCAACCATAACAAGAGTTATGCTGCTACATGCTAGGAGCTTAAAGCAAAACTGCACACCCTGGAAGCACTTCTATCACTGGAGGATGTAGATGTCTGTGCAGTCACAGAGGCCTGGTTCAATGCCTCAGAAAGTACACCTGCCTTGCAAGGCTACAATGCATTCTACACCTTCAGACAGCAAAAGGAATATGTGAGAACTATGGGAGTCAGTATTTCTATCTATATTAGAGATAAATTCACCTCCCAGCTAGTTAAACTGGACAACTCCATGAAGTTACTCTATGTTCAAATTACTGTGGGTAAGACCCCCATTCAAGTCATAGCTAGTTATAGATCCCCCTCCATGAATCATGGTATGCATGAGGACTACTTGACCATATTGGCATCAGTCCAAATATTGCCAAACACTCTGGTCATGGGGAATGGGGGATTTTAATTATTCCATCATCAACTAGGAAACCTACTCTAGCCCTAATTCACTAGTGCAAAAGTTCCTTGACTTTGTTAACTGAAATGCCCTGGAACAAATTGTTCAAATCCCAACAAGAGGAACAAATATATTAGATGTGGTCCTCACTAACATGACAAACATTTGCAACACTGCAACTGTCGGACCCTTATTAGTTAAATCTGACCACAAATCAGTCAACTTCAAACTGGCACTAACACCAGAACTCACAAATGGCAAAGTCAGACTAAAAAAAATTTCACCAAAACAAACTACCGTTTAGTGTACTGCCACCTATGTGGTAATTCATGGGTACATGTTTTTTTCCCAAAGGGGATAACTACATTTCTTGGCATTGAGCTTGAGCCCATGGCTCTGGCACCAATCATCTGTTTCTGTAAGGCCCTTTTGTAGAATATCCACATCATTTGGGGATTCAGTAATGGCTCCCAGTTTGCAGTCATCTGCGAACTTTGTTAGCCAGAGTTCCTTAGTGTTGGCCTGTACTTCAGAGAAATAGATGCCAAACAAGAGCATTCCCAGGACTGAACCCTGAGGTACTCAACTTGCCACTTGTCTGGAGCTGGATTTGAAGTCGGCTACTTTTACAGTATAGGTTCTGTCAGTAAGCCAGTTGACAACCCATCGAGTGATGTAGAGATTAATGCCCAGCTTAGTAAGTTTATATATGATGTCCCCTACTTATCCCCAAATATGGTGTCCTCAAACCCTTTGTGTCTATCGCCATCCCTGCCTGTCTTGTATGTCCAGTATCTCTGCATATGCTGCCTAACCTACCCTTCCTACCTAACCCTCTGATTCATATCCACCTTCTCCAACATTAGTGTTTGCACAAAAATGGAAATAAGATATGTATTTGTCCAACAAAAACATATTACAGCCTATATGTATCTCTTCTCTTCACCTAAGTGTCTGCATGACACATGTGATTTGGTCCAATTGGCCATACAACATTATTCAGTTCTCATCACCCAGCCCAGATGTGGTGACTATACAAATTGTTACAAGTATATACATTTATCTTGTGAAGAAGTAGATGGCTATGGTGATCTCTCACCACCATCCTGCTCATTCCTTTATTCTTCTCCCTGTGAACTACCTTCTGCATGCCCCCCCCTATTTTTACCACAGTCCTATCAACCCCTTTTTTATATGTTTAGTCTGGTCAAAAAAATAGAATTACACATAACATACACACACAAAAAACAAACAAACAAAAAAAAATAGTTGTTGTCCTCAGCATTTACAGAATCTTATGCAACAAAGCTAAATGACAGTAAATGGTACTTCACAACCTATGGCAAAAACTGAATATTTTGATTTTGACCTCATTAGTCTGGTTACTGTTGCACAAATGTGCTTAACCTTATTGTACTATTAAAATACTGACTGATTACACTATTTTGAGACTGTTCCTTTTGCACACTTTATGGGATGTTATAACTGGTATTACCTTGATGAAGCTCAATGTCTACGGTCTTTTGTCACTATCCCTTTGAATGGGGTCTATATCATTTCATCTAAGACCCAATTTGCCGAATGCCTGTTCGTCTAACTTAAAGCATCGAATACCATTTCAGTGAAGAATTACATCATTGAAAAGATTTCTCAGGGGAAGAAAACAACTTCACCACCACAGTGATTGTAACACAAATTTCATTATTTTAAATACACCAAGGTTGGGGGTTTCACCCCCCTGACACCCCCCAATGTGTATGTGGGGGGGCTGCACCCTACACACACACACAATTATATATTCCAACTCCAAGATTGCACTACAGTGAGGAAAAGGGCAAATTTTGTTACAACAGACAACTAACTCCCTTCACCAGGAAAAAAAATTGATGATGTAATCCTTCACTGAAATGGTATTCAATGCTTTAAGTTCGACGAATAGATGTTTGGCAAATTGGAGCTTCGATGAAATGAATGCATACATTTTACAATGTGAAGTATGAGTTCCTGTGTGGTACACTCAGATAATGAAGGATCATAGGGTCATAGGACATTACCACGCTATCGACCCAGAGGTAATTTCAAGCCTAGCTGTTTCATCCCAATGTAATACAATAGATAGGTTCATAGGTTCATAGGTTGGTACTAGGCTATCTGCCTGAAGGTATTTATAAGCCTAGCCAGAATGTGTTGGCTTTTGCCGCCCCTTAGATTAGTTCCCTGTGCCTTTGTCCAGCAGAGCCACTGAAGTGATTCCCTGAGGTAAACTTTCTGTTTCCCATCCACTCGTCAAGGTTTTTTTTTGAAGAGTGTTAGTGAGGAGCTCTACCTAATGTAGATTGGGATCTTGTTCCAAAGAATGGAAAGTCTCTGGGACAGGAATCTATCCCTCCAGCATGTCCTATTTATTAAAAAAGAGTAAACAGAGGCAAGGCTCCAGGTTCTTCAGCTGATAAATGCTTCTTCAGGTGTATATCAAGTGACACTCACACACCTGTACTAATATCAAACATTTAAAAATCACATGATCAAAAGGTTAAGAACATTTAAAGCTATATAGATACAATAAAAATGTAACCACAATAAAATATATGGTATTTCCTATCTAAATAAAAATAATGCACAAATGTATAGACCATACAAACACATAACATATTCTATCTACGTAAGGGTCTATTCTTCAGGATGGGTCTCATCGGTACATGGTCATTGAGGCCATATCCTGCATTCACTCTTAATCTAACAATTCAGTTGGCCTCTAAGCCTTACTTCTCTGAGTCTGAAGGAGATGTTATTCATAATGGGGATTATAAGAAACAAAACCAGCAGCCATTTAGAATGTGTTTCAGTTTTTCAAGGAACATAAGGCAGTATACTGACATCATAAGTAAGCACTGGCATATTTTAACATCTGATAAACAAGTGAGTAACCTTGTAGGAATACATCTACAGTTCACCTACAAGAATAAAAAATCATTAAGGAGACGATTATGTACACCCAAAGATCAAATTAGGACTATAGATACACCAGGGACCAGACTGTGTGGTAGGTGCCAAGTTTGTAATTTTATCACTCTGGACAGGGAATTTAAACATCCTGATATAGGTGTGATATATGGACTAAGAATTAGTGCTAGGTGCAATAGTTTGCATGTAGTTTATCTTGCTACTTGTCAAGTATGCAATAAATTTTACGTGGGCAAAACTGACAGATTGCTAATAGATAGAATTAAGGAACACATTTATCACATTAAGAAGGGTAGTCCATTTAATGCTGTAGCAAAACATGTTAAAGAGACACATGACCAACATACTTTCAAATTTATGGTGTTAGGAAGATGTTATGAGAATCATAGGGGTGGTGATATTAGGACTCAGACTGAGAACTTAGAGGCCAACTGGATTGTTAGATTAAGAGCGAATGCAGGACATGGCCTCAATGACCATGTACAGATGAGACCCATCCTGAAGAATAGACCCTTATGCAGATAGAATATGTTATGTGTTTGTGTGGTCTATAAACTATATATTGCATTTGTGCATTCTTTTTATTTAGATAGGAAATACCATGTATTTTATTGTGGTTACATTTTTATTGTATCTATATACCTTTAAATGTTCTTAACCTTTTGACCATGTGATTTTTAAATGTTTGATATAAGTACAGGTGTGTGAGTGTCATTTGATATACACCTGAAGAAGCATTTGGTGAAAGTGCTTGTGTTTGTGTGAATAACTTGGAACCTTGCCTCTGTTTACTCATTTTTATTGGATGGGTTCTGTCTTTATACAGAGGTACCTGGTTACTGTTTGACTTTTTGGTTTGTTTTTTATGTCCTATTTATTGTTGTGGTGAGGTTTAGATCCCTAGAGCATGTGGCTTGAGGGGATAAGGTTTTCTTTAGGTGGAGCATGTCCATCAATTCTAGGTTGGACATGGCCTTGTATGTCAGGCAGAGATCACCTCTGAGTAGGCGGTATGCAACCGAGTACAAATGGAGTTTCTGCAGTCAAGCTGCATAGGGCATCTGTTTGAGGCCAGTGATCCTCTTGGTGAGGTACTTCTGTGGTCTTTCCAGCTGTTGCAGATGTCTTGTAAGATACATCCCAAATGGGGTGTTGTACTCTATGATGGGTCTGATAAGTGAGGAGTAGAGGAGCACAATTACCTCTTTTGCTGTGGATGTGAACCCTTTTGTGATTAGGTGGGCCACGTAGAAGGATTTTCTAACCACTTTGGCAATGTGATTATCAAAGGTGAGATTACTATCTACTTGGGTCCCTAGATCCCTTATTACGTCTTCCATATTTGGGGGACTAGCACCTATGTGGTAGTTTGTGGGTACTTTGTTTTTTCCAAAGGGGATGACTATGCGCTTTTTGTCATTTAGCTTGAGGCCATGATTTTGACACCAGGTATCCGTCTCAGTGAGACCCTTTTGGAGGATGTCTGTGTTAGCTGGAGAGTCAATTATAGCCCCTAGTTTGCAGTCGTCTGCGAACTTGTTCAGCCATAGTCCTCCTGTGCTTGCCTGTACCTTTGAGAAGTATATGCATAACAGGAGGAGTCCTAGGACTGAGCCCTGTGGAATGCCACTTGTAACCGGTTTAGAGTTGGACCTAGCTCCCGCAACTCTCATCATGTGGGTTCTGTTCATGACCCAGTTGGCAACCCTTCTTGTGATGTAGGGGTTTATGTTCAGGCTGGTGAGCTTGTCTCTGATACCAGAATGGGGAATGGTGTTGAAGGCTTTAGCGAGGTCTAGGTAGGCTGTGTGTACCACCTTTCCCTCATCTATAGCCTTGGTAACTGTCTCAAAGAATTCCACCAGGTTTAGGAGGCATGATCTGCCCTTAACAAAGGGTCCAGTGTTTGGAGGTTCCCAATGTCTCTGTTAATGAGTTACATGTTGATGCACTCCATAGCCTTGCAAACCAAGCTAGTCAGGCTTATGGGGCAATAGTTCCTGGGGTCTGTTGTGGCTCCACCTTTGTAGAGCACAATAACCATTGCTGTGTGCCACTCTATGGGTATGTAGCCTGTGGAGAGGCTGAGTTTGAACAGTGTATTTAGGTGAGGGGTTAGTTCATCTTTGAGCTCATGTGGGATGCAGCCTGGGACACTGTCCGGTCCCATTGATGCTGTGTTTTTGGCTTTGGAGAGGGCTGTTTTAACCTGAGTGTCTGTGATTTCAGGGACTCTACATTCTTCTGGTATGGTTATGGGCCCTTTTGGGGGTGAGAGGGGGGTGAAGTTTGCACCAAACCTGTCTGCCAGGATGTTGGCGATATTGGTTGGTTCAGTGTATTTTGTGCTATTCTGCACTAGCTCCGAGCAGATCTGAGCATTGCCACTTAGATTCTTGACATAGCTAAGCAATGCCTTGTGGTTATCTTTGGAGTTCTTGGCAATTTTTCTTTCAAAGCTTGCCTTGGATGATTTTATGAGGGATCGTAATTTCTTGCTGATACTGATCAGGAATGTCTTCCCTTCTTGGGATTTTACTCTTTTCTCTACTAGTTTCCTCCTTCTATTGTATAGCTTTTTTATGGCAGGAGTCCACCAGACTGGTTTCCTTTTCTTGGAGGAGTGTGTCTTGGTTTTGCTTGGGATGGCATGATCCATGCATTCTTGTAGCTGCCCATAGAATGCATTAGTAAAGGATTTTGCAGCTTGGACAGTGTTATCCTTCAGCATGGGGGCTTTGAAACTTTCCACCTCGATCTTAAGTAAAGTGAAGTTTGCCTTTGAAAAGTTTTCCACAATGGTTTTCTTGTCCGGGGGTGGGGGGCGGAATATGGATATCCAAAGTGATTTGTTTATGGTCAGAGCTAACCAGCAAGGGGTTGACCTCTGGTGTGGAACACTGGTCGCCCATGTTATTGATGACCAGGTCCAATATGTTGTCACCTCTGGTGGGAGTACTGACCAGTTGAACCAGGGCATTTGAGTTTATAAATTCTAAGAAAAGTTGGACAAGGGAGTTAGTACTTGAGTAGTTCTCCCAATTAATGTTTGGGTAATTGAAATCACCCAATATTAGGGTGTTTGGTAGGACCTTTATGTTTCCCAGTGTTTCCAGAAATGCAGAATGGGGGTCCTGGGACATGGTGGGTGATCTGTAGCAAGCTACAATTTGAATTGCAGTTTTGCCCATTGTTAATTTCATGTGGATGATCTCTGAAGCATCGTGCTATGCCGCTAACCTGGAGGTGTGGGTATCCTTGATGAATATGGATATGCCCCCACCTTTTGTATTTCAGTTTGGATTCTGTGGCCAAAATGTATGGTATGAGTTGTAGCCTGGTAGTGCTGGGGTACTCTCTGGAGGCTTAAACCAGATTTCTGTTACTGCACATATATCGATTTTCTCCATACAGAGGAGTGTCTCGAGTGTGTGCATTTTGAGGTTTAGACTTCTAGCATTAAGTAGCATTACCCTCAGTTTATTGTTACTTGTGCTATTTATGGCAGTGAGTTTGTCTTTTGAGCCTTGCCTAAAAAAGGCACTATGGGGGTGGCAAGAGCCTTGGCCAGTATTCAAAAGCCTAAGTGTGACAGGTGCAAGCCATCTCTAGTGAAGCAGCGTGGCTTGTCGAGCATGTCATCCCAGGTGGACAGACACTGGATCCCCTTTGAATGACACCAGAAACTTAGCCAATTGTTGAAATCGAGAATTTTTTCTTTATACCTTAGTATCATTCTTGGTGAGGGCAGGATGCTGCTCAGGTTCAGGGTCATACCGGCCTGGGCTATGTGATCCGCGAGCTCTTCCATGTCTCTCTTCATGTAGTCCAGGGAGGTACGGCTCAGGTCATTCACACCAACATGGACAATGACAGAGTCATATTTGTACTTGTTCTGGAGTGACCTGAGTGCTTGTGTTATGTGGCAGATCCTGGCACCCGACAGGCAGCTAACAGTAACCTTTTCCTTATTCAGCCTAGTGAGTGGGGCATCAGTGTGCCTGACTATAGTGTCATCTATTACTAGTATGTTGGGTATGTTATTTTGCCTTAATGGCTGTGATTGCATGGCACACTAGTTTTGTGAAGTATGTGTTTCATGGTTTGTGTTGGGGGTGGAGGTTGCTTGGATGTTTGCTTTGGAGGTCTCTGTTGGTTTTGCAGATTTTTATTTAGAGCCTCTGAGTATGTTTTCATGTATTTATGTGTGTTTTATGCCGGTGCTGCTTTAATGCGTCTATGTAAGATGGGTGGTGCGATGCAAGTATTTCCCTTCTCCTCTTGACTGTCTGATCCAGTCTTGGGTTGAGAGAGCTTAGCCTCTAGTTTGGATGCATATCTGAATCTGGAGCATAAATGTAAGGTATCAGAAATATAAAGTATAAGATACTTAATAGTTTATTTGCATGACTTTGTAAGTACCCCCACAGATCTGCCAGGATCTAGGGAAAGACATGTGTCATTTCCCTGAACACACTTACTATTATTTTATACATGTGTGATAGGGTAGACGTTGTATAGTTAAAATGCACATGCTTGTTGTTTCCTTGGGGTGATGCTTTGCATTTCCACAGATCGAAAGTTTTTCTGATATCCTTTCAGAAAACCATCATAAATCAGTGTGTTTAGTTGAGTGGATTTTTCTGTAAATATTGGAGCAGATTTTAATTCAGGATTTGGTACAGTTTTAGAGAATCTACATTATTAAAAATGTGAGTTCTGAGATGCTTCCCCTTTTGTGAGGGAGTTTAACTGGTGGGAGGTAGTAAAGACTTTCCCAACTTGGTGTTGCTCATTTTTCCATGAAAGCAGGTGCATTGTATAGAGTGATATATCAAAAAGCAAATTTGGCAAGATGCTGATGTTAAGTTGTCATTGCCAAAACATGACTGACAAAGAAGCTCGTGTCTGACAACATCCTTTATAAAGATAGATGGACACAGTTAAGTGGTTAATAGAAGTATTATGTGTTTTGTTGATTAATGCCTTTATAGGCCATGGTAGCATTTCTTTATTTTATATATTTGTGTCCATTAGGCTTACCTGGTTAACAAGTGACCAAGTGTCCCTTTTCAGGGGTGACTCAGGAGTCCTCTTCTTAATGACTTGTAGAAAGTTGCACAGTAGGAAAATGGAGATGGATGGAAATGGATATAAGAAGCAGCTTATTAACAAGTTGGAGCCTTAATCCTGTACTTAATGATGCTCTGCCCTGATTGTATGCAGCATGTTGTTCAGATTTCTTGTGATAAGAGGTTGAGAGGTATGGATGCATGGTATGGCATGCCCCTAGTTGTTGATTATTTGGTGCATTTTAAGGGTGCCCTCCGTTGTATAAGATGCCTAGTAACTATGAAGTGTTGTCAGTTTCTCTGTCATTTCCTGTTGCAAAACTAGCAGCTTACCAATTTTTCTCTTCAATGTAATGTAGGCAATTGATTCTTCAAGAGCAGCAGGCACTGAATTTGTAGATGAAACACTGAGATGTAAAGTTGTTTGCCAGTAGCAACCTCTTCGTTAGTTATAGGTTTCTTAAATGTGGAATTATTTTGATGATTTTACTTCTACAGAGATTGTGCATATTGAGTGATATTGGACTGTAATGACAGAAGTCCAAATACACTTTCATGTTAAAATTTTATGAAATAGGTTGTTTTGTCATTATTCGTTCATATATCTTGTTTTATTGTTTATTAAAAGAATGTTTAAAACTCCAAATTTAAAACACATTCTGACAAGTGGTGCTGTATTATACAAGGAATTTAATCAGGAAGGTGAATCAAAGAACAACTGCATGTATGTAAGGCCCTAAAAACTGTGTGCAAGGAATATGTGTTTTAAAAGTAGTCCAAAGGTAGACTTAATCCTCCAGTGGCCAGATGCATTTTCTATGAATGTGTGTTTTCATTCTGTTTCAATGAATGCGAGTTTCAAGGGCAGAGAAGTTTACAGCTCATGTAAGTCTGTTTTCATTGTAAGACTGTTTGTTTAGCAAATTGTTATCTGTGGTTGTGCTATTTTATTTCAATGCCTGCAATATGCACACTAATAAGTTTGAACAGCGTTTACGGAAACTGGTGAGAAACAGCCATGTAATGGAACACTGGAATGGTTGGGGGTAGGGGGTTGCTGCAGGAGGGGCTGTTCAGTGGGAGGGTGACCCATTACCCTGCCTAGGGCCCTATTTGACCATGATCTAGCACTGGTATTTAAAGTAGGAATACTTACGGAAAGGTAGTTAACTCATTTGCACCTAGAGCTCTTAGCCAGTTTG
The DNA here is from genome assembly GCF_019279795.1 of Protopterus annectens. Taxonomy (NCBI): domain Eukaryota; kingdom Metazoa; phylum Chordata; order Ceratodontiformes; family Protopteridae; genus Protopterus; species Protopterus annectens. The sequence goes on from NC_056732.1 coordinate 673,722,901, forward strand.
TGTAACAGCTTAGCTAATGTGTGTTGAGGTATCTTTTCTTCTATGCATTTATATAATTGGAGGAATTGACTGGAGTAGCTTTTCTGGGAAGTGACCTTCCTGTGGGTGTGGCTCAAATAGGGGTGTTTCAGGAGTATGGTGTGGGTGAGGCTTAAGAGGCACCACAGCACTACTTCGCCTAGGGCACCATTTCAGCTAAGACCGGCCCTGATAACCTTGCCCTGTCGGTGTGCTGTCTGTGGCTTTAAACCAAGTCTCAGTGACAGCACAGATGTCAGCATTCTCTATACTTAGAAGAGCTGCTAGGGAGTGCAGTTTTTGTTTAGACTCCTGGCATTGAACAGTAACACTTTTAGATCTTCTTAGCTTTGATTTGGTATGTCAGAAGTACTTTCAGTTTGGCCCTGCCTAAAATAGACAATATGGGGGAGAACAATGTTTTGGCTAATATTCAAAAGACTGGAGTGGAGAGGTACAGACCATCCCTGGTAAAGCACTGTGGTCTGCTTTTTGAATTCTGATACTGTTTGCATTTTAACTGATTGTTTTTAAGTGTTTTTCAACTGTTGAACTGTTGAGGGCTACACACTCAAGTGCGACAGCCATTTTTCTGCTTTAAAAGTGTTTGTTTTATTGTATCTGTTTTAATTTTTGAAAAAAAAAAAAAAAAAAAAAAAGTAAATAAATCCTATCTCTCTACTCATTTCCAGCCTTTCTATAATCAGTAGAGTCCATTTTTTAGATTTTGCTGAATTCTGGGCCGTTTTGTAGTTTTTGTGTTGCCCAGAACTTACTAAGATAGAAGGAAACTTCTCTGTTCATCAGTGAAAATGGTGAGCTTTGAGCAGCCTATCTGTCACTGGAGGAGTGGTTTTTAGTTCAGAATCTGTAATCTTATTGGCCATTTTGGGCTATTTCTATCCCTTTCGCCTTTCTGTTTAAAAACCCATGTTTGCGAGGTTTTGTGCATCACACAGTGCCCTTTAACTAGGGTTAAACTATTCCCAGTGCCAGCAAGTCTGCTCTTTTAATTTTCCCTTAGAACTAGCCAGTTTTCTAGTTTTAGCACTCAAAACTGTTTCCTTGTGCTCAGCACTTGTTCAAAACTCATTGCAAGCACTAAATAATCTACAAATTACTGCAGCACTCAACTTTTCTCATTTTTTAGGAGGAAAACATTTTTTAGTAGTTAAATTAATAAGCACCTATCCAAGCATGTCTAAGGGTCAGCTCCCCATATTTTCTCCTGTCCACCTGATGAACCTGGGCATCTTGGGACAATGTAGCAATTGCCTCATGTACACTGACAACCCTCTCCTCCTACCACCCAATGCTACAACCTGTGAGAGATGCACTTATATAGCCAAACTGGAAGCCAAGCTCTCTCCAGCCAAGACTGTACTAGACAGTCAAGAGGAGAAGGTAAACACCTGCACCACACCACACTCAACACATAGTCCATCAAAACCTACACCACCTAAACCCACACGTAGTAACACAAAACACACACCTACATTTGTGGAGGCTCTCAATAAATATCTGCCCAAATAACATAGACCTCCAAAGCGGAAACGCAAGCAACCACCACCCCCCAACACTACCCAAATGACACATAGCCCACAAAATCAGTGTGCCACTCAACCTCAACCCATAAGGCAAAACAATGTACCCGACACACTAGTCATAGGTGATTCTATAGTCAGGCACCCTGATGTCCCACTCACCAGGCTAATCTGCCACATAATGCAAGCACTCAGGTCACTCCACAACAAGCACAAATATTGAATGACCTGAGATGTACCTCCCTGGACTATATGAAAAGAGACATGGAGGAGCTCTTGGATCATGTAGCCCAGGCAGGTATGACCCTAGCCATGAGTAGCATCTTGCCATCACCCAGAATGATACCACAATACAAGGACAAAATGATCAACTTCAACAATTGGCTAAGCTTCTGGTGTCATTCTAAGGAGAGCCATTGTCTGTCTGCCTGGAATGACATGATCGACAGAACTCGATGCTTTGCCAGACATGGCCTGCACCTGTCACCCTTGGGATTCCGCATACTGGCTAAGGCTACTGCCACCATAGGCAAGGTTCAAATGACAAACTCACCATCATAGCAGGTATAAGCAAGCAAAATCTGAGTGTAATGCTACTCAATGCTAGAAGTCTAAACCTCAAAATGCACTCACTCGAGGCACTCCTTAAAATGGAGAACATTGACATCTGTGCAGTGATGGAGACCTGGTTCAAGGCTCCATAGACCACTCCTGCATTGCCAGGTTATAACTCATACCACACCTTTTGACCACCTAATCTGGACCGAAACACTAAAGGAGGAAGTGTGTCCATATTCATTAATGATGTCCACACCTCCAGGCTAGTTACGCAACATAATGCATCCAAAATTATCCAAGTGCAACTAAAACTGGGCAAGACTGCAATACATGTTATAGCTTGTTACAGATCCCCCACCATGCCCTAGGATGCCCACTGCATGTTTCGTGATATACTGGGTAATATTAAGGTACAGCCCAATACCATAATAATGGGTGATTTCAACTACCCCACCATCAACTGGAAAAACTACTCATGTACTAACTCATTTGCTCAACGATTTCTAGAATTCATAAATTCCAATGCCCTGGATCAGCTTGTCCATACCCCCACCAAGGGCAGCAATATCCTGGACCTGGTCATTACCAATATGGGCAACCAAAGTTCCATGCCAGAGTTCATATCCTTGCTGGTCAGATACAATCACAAGCTAATCATCCTGGACATCAATAACCCCCCCCCCCATTAAGGAAACCACAGTAAAAAACTTCTCTAAAGCCAACTTTATGTTTTTTAAGACAGAAGTGGCAAGCTTCACAACACCCATACAAACATAAAATAGAGGTACAACTGCTGAATCCTATACAAATGTACTGTATAAGCACATACACAAGTGCAAGGATCATGCCATCCCCAACAGGACCAAGACACTATCCTCCAAAAAAAGGAATCAATCTGGTGGTCCCTGCCATAGATAAACTCTACAACAGAAGAAAGAAGCTGTTGCAAAAAAGAGTAAAATCCCCTGATTGCAGGAACTCCTCGGTCAGCCTCAGTAAGAAGCTGAGATCCCTCATAAAATCACCAAAGCTAGTTACGAAAATAATATTGCCACTGATTCTAAGACAACCGCAAAGCATTCTACAGCTATGTCAAGAATCTCAATTGCGACACTCAGATCTGTTCTGAGCTACAGCACAATGGCCCTGGAGATACAGAGCCAACTGATATTGGCAACATCCTGGCAGATAGGTTCAGTGAAAACGTCACCCCCTCACCCCCCAAAGGGGCCATCACTATATCGGAAGAATGCAAAGCCCCGTGTAATCACAGCTGCACAAGTAAAGACCACACTCTCCAAAGCCAATAATACAGTATCCATGGGCTCTGTCAACATCCCAGGCTACATTCTGCATGAACTACAGAACAAACTGGCACCCCACCTAAGTACCATGTTCAATCATAGCCTCACTTCAGGCTTTGTGCCTACTGAATGGTGCACAGCAATGGTTATCAGATTTGCCACCATGGACCCTGGGAACTACTGCCCCATTAGCCTGATGAGCCTGGTCTTCAAGGCCATGGAATGTATCATCTTGGAGCTTATAAACAAGTACATAGGTAACCTCCAAACTCTGGACCCCACTCAATTTGGAGTAATTATTTTTCTTTTATTGTAGTAGGATTCCAGTTCCTAACACATGGCTAATATAAAAGTCCAGATTACATGGTTAGGCGGGTTTACAGGACTCAGTAAGGGAATATATAGAATTGGTCTGTTCTTTAGCATCCTTATACAGTATTTTTTACTACTATATATTCACACCAGTCTTTAAGTATTATTGAGGTCAGTATACTTCGCTTGATCCTTCCCTGTGTCAGGCCAATGCGGTATTTGTCAGCATCCACAGTTCTTAGTGGACATCTATCGCACTGGTACTGTACAATATGAATAAAAGGGGGGGTAGCAGGGACTGGCTCTATGTATTGAACAGAGCTGCCAGTTTGGTCCATTTCTTGCCGGACTATGTTCTTGGAGTAGACACTATATTTAGTGTCATCCATTTAGTCTGGCGACAGTGGAGAGGGTCTGGGGGCATCAGTTTCTCGGAAGCGGGTTCAATAGAATGGAACAGAATGGAGGTTGGCAGTGATGAACTATACCCCTGAGTTTGTTATTTATACTTATACTGGGGTAGTAGTATCAAGAAGAGTTACAATGCAATGTGCATTTGCTACATTGACAAATTCATCATTGCCACAGGATAGTAGTTTCAAGTCAGGATATGCACACGTCTGGCGAATCAGTAATAATAATATTTTTCATAGTTTATGGATACAGCTGTCTTACTTCAGATTGTATCCCAAAGGAGAAGGTCCTTTTCTACCTTTTTCGGTGTGAGGCTATCTGGCCCCGCGGGCCATTTCAATAACAGGTAGTGTGTTTTGTTTTTTAAAATCTTAAAATTTTTTTTCAGTTTCCAAACTTGGCAGTGGGGGTTTACACAGCTGCCTGATTTTTATGTTTTAAACTTTTTTTAAACATTTAATTTTTATGATCAAAATCAAAATCTTTATTTACTCACATGTCCTAGATTTGCCAAGTGTGTATGTACACACTGTTTTATCTGGCAACTTGTTTTGCATTGTAATATGGTTTTAACATTTTGGTATTGTATTATAATTATATGAGCACTTAGTTGTTCATTGTCTCCCTAGTGCTTTCTTAGTGCTGGGACTTTAATTCAGATGAGGTTCAATCATGTGACTTGCTATTCTTAATTAGTGAACTGTTTAAATGTTCTCAATGAAGGGGAGGCACTGTTTGCTTGTTTGTTCTTTCTGAAGAAGTCGGACTGCTAGCCAACGAAAAGCGTATGGTTTTAACGGCTTAAAATAAACGTGTATTTTTGTATTTAAACTGAGTTGGACTTTATATTTTCAGTGGAATTGAGACTTGGGCTCCAGTGACATTGTGTAAATACATATCTCACATACCATATCAATTTGTTTGAGAATTAACTGTTGTCAGTAAAAATGAGGCAATTTCTACATTATCTTAGGATGCCCATACCCACCAAGCAGGTAACAGTAATAGTGGGAAAGTTCATATCCATGACAACACACCCTTTTTACTGATTGGAGGGTTGGAGTGAGAATATGAAGTACTGTCAGGAGTATCCAATTTGCAACTCTGGGAGTAGTGCTTGTCACTGCAAACTAGTTTTCCTGTGTGCAACTAGGTATTGGTGAAATTTCAGTGATGATTTACCAGGAAAAATGTCAGGTCGAGGTTTCTGCATCTATACAGGGCACTGCCAAACACTTTAGGGAAAAATAATATGAGACCAGTATGATTTATGGATGATGTATTTAGGTAGATATTCTGAAGTTGGGTTAGACAGCAGAAAAATGAAGCAGTACTTACAGAAAAAAAAGAATTAGCTTGTCAGGAATGATGAAAAATTAGAGTCACCTAAATGGCTACTGCCTGGCTTCTACTAGTGCTGGTCTCACCACAGCATTATTTTGATGGGATACAATGCTCCTTTGCTTCTTCTCTCACCAGAAGCAAAACAGTAGCACTAATCCCAAGATGAGAAGCAGGCCACAGGCTCTTTGGTGATAAACAGTCCTATCCCAGATGATGCAAGGGTTTGTTGGCTTGTTGTAGCCTTTTTCTGGAAGATGCCTTGAACATCAACCAGAACAGTCAGGAAGGTCAAACACAGACACTCACTGCACAATCAAAAAAAGTCAGGAATCAATTCATTCTGATCTTTTTTCTCACCAGGAACAAAATATATACACATTCCAAGTTAGCACCTATGAAACAATTATTTGGCTTTCCAGTGATCAGCAATCTCTGGGAAATAATGTCCCTGTACTTCTTCTCTCATCAAAAGCAAAACAGAAGCACTACTCCCAGTATAACTACTGAGGGGCAAAATCTGGGCTCTCTAGTAGTTGGTGGTCTGAAGTAAATGTTGCAGATTTTAAAGGTAAAATGGAATAATGAGTTAATATCCTAACAGCTGCAGTGTTCACTAAGTAGTTAGATATGAAAGAGGGGATAATTTAAGCTTTAGCTCTCAAAGTGGAGAGCCACTAATTTTAAAAGAGCAAGACAGTTATGAAGGGGGTGGGCACTTTGTATTCTGGTTCTATGGAATACACTGGCATGAACAATACATTTAAATAGCTGAAGGGTCATAATTTCACAAAATTATAATTGTGCACTTACAATAGCCAATGAAAGAGGGGAGAGAAGGATATATGTGGTCAAATTAACTTAAGGGGCAGGCAAATAGAAAGACAGTTGAGTTTAAAACCCCAAAAGTACCATTGTGGTAGGGTGGGGAAAGACTTAATTTCCGTGTGACTCACAAGAGACATAGGTGTCGTCTCTTTCCTAGTTTAAATTTGCAATTAAAAGCAGAATACAAGTAAAGCTGTGTAAAGAAAATAAATCACACTATACAAAATAGAGGCAACAAAACAATAGAAAATGTAGGAAAGCAAAAAAAGATTCACCTTTCCCTCACAGCAAGTTGTGGCAGAGTCTGGGTGATGTAAAGAACCGCCAATGTGAACTTACAATCCCCAGCTCTGGAGTTTGATGTCTTATCTATTAGGTCACTGGCCACATTCAAGAAAGATCAACAGCAGTAGCAGTCCTGGATCAGTACTCCTAGGAAGTTAGTATACTTCACAGATGAGTATTTGGCTAGCTGCCTTAGTAGACCATTTTACACCTAGTCAATTTCCACTTAGAGAATCAAACCCTGCAGCTCTTGCCTGTGTAAATACCTTAACCATTATGCCAACCCCCAATTTTTTGACAAAAATGTTTTCCTATAGAGTTTTTAAAAAGCTGTGCATATTCATTCTTAACAATGCTGTTTTTCTCTTTTATGAGAATGAAGTATTTGAATCACAAGACTCTAGCTATTATTATATTGGTTGATTGAAACTTGATTAATTGTTAAGAAGATGTTTTGTTCATTACTGAGACAAAAGCACTTAACTATTTTAATACAGTGTTATTTCAATATTTTCCACTTTATTTTAGTGTGTGTGTGTGTGTGTGTGTGTGTGTGTGTGTGTGTGTGTGTGTGTGTGTGTTTTCTAATTCATTGTTCAATGCAGTTCCACAACATCATGGTCTTTGCTGTTATTTTCTACCATATAACTAAATTATCTGTGTTTTTCCAAGAGGATTCCAGCTCATATGTTGCAGATATGTGATCTTTCAAGAGGACAGACTGGTAACTATTGATCTAGATCATTTACAACTGCAGAAAAAAGCTACACTAAGAAAAATGAAACTGTTAGATTGAAGCATGAAATAAGAAATGTTCAGAAGAATGTCTGAGGTCAACAAATTCATGAGGAAACTGAATATAAACATTTCAAAGGTTATTTAGAAAGTTTTTGTACAAGGCACCTCCTATGCTGCAGAGAATATTATTTAGCATACAGAAGTGAAAAGCAGACCAAAAATAAAGACTATCCAAAGAAGATTTACTGAAAGATCATATTTACAACAGAAAGCCCCAAATAACAACTGAAGCAAATGGAAAATCTAAATATTCTTAAGACGTAAATGGAGACTGTTGTTACAGCTGAAAACTAAGTGTATTTGTGGTAAATAATATAGAGTTTTTAATTCTGATGCAATAATGGCTCAGTAAAAAGGTGGTGTTGTTTCCTGTATATTGAGCAGAACATCAATATAACACCTGCAATGAAAGATTCCAAGATGGTGGTTATCATGTAAACACCCTCTCCTTGTAGATCCTCAGTCAGCTATTTACCTCATCTTAATCAAATGCCATCTGACTGGATTTACAAATAACTAAAAACTAAAACATATTAACCAAGCTCTCTGCTACACTTCTGGGGTTTTAAAATGCCTCTCTACTGAAAATACAGCTTTTTATTCTCTGAAAGCTTATACTGCAGCACTGCATGGTGGCTTGAGGCCTAACACAATCAGAAAGAAATAGAAGGAATAAGGAAAGAACAGATACAAGAATAAAAGGGACAAAATACTTTTCTATACTACAAAGGAAAAAAAATGTCTAATGATCAAGACCATATGGATCTACAAACCACAAAAAACAAACTATCACAGTTATCTTCTCCAGAAAAAGAGATTACCTCTAAAAGACAGAGAACACTGAAGCCACAAGAACCATCCAAACCTAATCCTAAAAACAAGCCTGAAGGGACTTTTATACTTGATGACCTAAAATCAGCACTTCTACCCATACAAAGTGCCATTCAAAGTTTCTCAGTTCAACTATCTAACTTTGGCATCTCAACTGAAAAAATATAGAGAGGCTAGATCAGGCTGAAGCAAAAACAGCAGCTAATGAAATAAGAATTGAAGAAATACAAAAACAACTAAATAACAAAGAAACTGCCTCAAAAGACCTGCAACAAAAACATATTGACCTAGAAGCAAGGAGTAGAAGAAATAATATTCACATAAGAGGAGTTCCAGAATCAATAGACCAAATGCAACTACCAAAAACCTTAATGGAAATATTTTCATCCCTACTAGGCAATAATCCTACAAGTAAAGGCATTGTAATTGAAATATCTCACAGAGTTCTTCAAAGGTCACAAAACCCTGCCAATCCTAGACAAGTATATGCCAAAATACTAAACTATCAGCATGTGCAGGAAATATTAAAAGCAGCAAAACAAAAGGGCTTCCTGAACTGGAAAGGAAACAAACTCACTTTTGCCCAAGATTTCCCCATGCAGATAAAGCAAGCAAGACAAGCACTTACACCCTTTTCCTATTATCTCATCACATAAAAAAATCAAAATTCCAGATGAGATATCCCAATGCACTATCTTTCACTTATAAAGAGCAAAAATATACTGCTAATATACCAGCAGAGGCTAAAAGTGCCTTTTCTAAAGCTTTTGGTGATCTTCCAGACCTTTAACTTCTAAAATGAGAAGGAGGAAGGAGAGGGAAAAGAAGTAGTAAGGGAGAGGAGGGAGAGAGAGAGAGAGAGAAAAAAGGGAAAAAAAAGAATAATAACTTTTACATTTCTGATATACTTTCTGCTATTCTAAAGGAGCCATAACTAACCTTGAATTATTTTCACTTCACCCATATCCTAAAAGCTCACTGAAGTTGTAGTACCCATTTCAAACAGGCTGGAAGCAACTTGGAGGCCTAAATCAAGCCATAATCATTGTTGCAACATTCCAAAGAAAGGATTGTAACAGCTAATCAAGATGTCCATGTAAACAGCAAGTTGAACTTTTTGGTCCTACCTCAAATCTATGGCTAAACAGGGGAAAGATTTAACTGTAACACACCTCTCAAGCTGACTTCTTGCCACTTGCATCCTCTGAGTTCTACACTGGGAGAAAATAAAATGGACTATTTTCTGCTTAATTTCTGAAGAAAATAAAGGGAAACAGGATGGAAATAAAAAATAAAAGAGGGTGGGGTGATTTATTGTAGCTGCCAACAAACTAGCACAGCTTTTTTTGTTTCTCTCTCTCTCCGATTAGGATATCAAAAAGGTAAAACTTATAACTTTGAGTCACTGTTGCTTCTGTAAAGTGTTAAAAAGCATTTTAATATTGATAGAACTAAACATCTCACAGAAGAATGTTGATTGTAGTGTAACAAGTGGGAACAAATGCTATCAGGCTCTGAATGTCTGACTACATAATGAATGTAACCAGCAGGTTGTGCATTTTCCCACACCAGTATATGTAAGGCCAAATAATCAAAAGAGAACATGACCATTACTGTACAATACATACCATATATCAGAAAGAGTTAAGATTTATATACATGTGTGTATGTGTATGTATGTATGTATTTGTATGTGTGTGTGTGTGTTTGTAGGTGTATATATATATATATATATATATATATATATATATATATATATGTGTGTGTGTGTGTGTGTGTGCGTGTATATGTGTGTGTGTGTGTGTGTGTGTGTGTGTATATATATATATATATATATATATATATTTCTGTGTATGTGTATATATATATATATATATATATATATATATATATATATATATATATATATATATATATTTATTCATATCTTTCTCTTCTTACACAGTAATTGAAATTGGATAGAGTATCATCCTCTACTAGTCATATAATAAATAATCTGTAGAAGCCCAAAGTAATTTTATGATGATAGTAATGCATGTTCTCTAGAATACGGCTTCTGTTTTTGCTAAAGGAGTATACACCACGGGTTAGAAAGGAGACATGATATACCTGAGACTAGTTAGTTGTGCTATAATGTCTCTAGGGGTGCCTAATGAAAGTAATGCTTACCTTATTACTAAGGTTATAATCCGTATGCTATCTGTCATTAGTACTATTAGGCATATAATAGATAATGTATATATTCCCAACATAACTCTCTGATGCTGGTGATGCATGTTCACTAGAATACAGCTTCTGTTTTTGCAAAATGAATATACAACACTGTTTAGAAGTGAGGCATGATATAGCCTAGTCTAGTTAGTTGTGTTAACAATATCATTAAGTGTTGCTTAATGAAATAATTGCCGCCCTTATTACTAAGGTCGTAATACATATGGTATCTGACATTAATACTTCTAATTATCAATAGAAATAAGATATGTAAAATCTGGTCCTACCATACCAGAATCAGGAACAATTAATTATCCTGATAAATGGGGCAAGGATGTTGAGAGTGTTTTTTTTTTGGAGTGTTTTTTCACATCTTGTATTGCTGAGTTTATTATGTATATTATGTATATATGTTTTTTTCTTACAGTTGATACTATTTCATACAAACTAATATGCTCCTGCTCTAGTACGTTGAATACTGTTTGTTCTTTTGAATTAGTCTCTCGGATGTAGTAGGTATGTGGCTAAGGCCGCAATAGATTCAATAATCCTAATCTACGACTTGTATATATGCACATTCATATTGGAGAGAGAGTCTTCCAAGTATTACATTTCTTTTTCTAGAACTTATACTCACTATATGTAAATGTGTGAAATAAGCTCTTGGAATATCAGAGGCCTACAGGATAAAAATAAAAATATATATTATTACACTTAATTTACCAGTCCAACTCAGACATTACCTTTTTACAAGAAACACACTTGCTAGATGTGGATTGGAATAAAGACATAGATAAAAGAAGGATATATTCAATTATTGCCCCAGGGAGGGAGACTAACTCAAAAGGAGTAGCTATTCTTATTAAAAAATCTTTTAAAGAAATAGTAATAGATTTTGGGTATAGACAAAGAGGGTAGGTGGTGCTACTTTAAAACCATAAACTCCATATCAAATAAACCTACAATTTTCCTGAATATATATGGGCCCTGTGCTAATCAACATGAATTTATTATACAAATATACAACCTGCTATCAAAATATGTAACAGGAGTAATAGGAGGTGACTGGAATATGGTCAATGACCCTGCAAAAGACAGAACTAGCAAAAACAAATTCCATAATAAGAGAGCATTGAGAGCACTAGAAGATTTGAGGCTAGACTATTGCATGTGTGATCTTTACTATACAAAAGCCCATTCCACCAATAAGTGCACATGCACATACTACTCTCCATGTTATAAGACCTGGTCTAGGATTGATTTTTTCTTAATTTCCAACTCCTTAATCAATGATAAAACTGTATACTCATCTTGTCTAAGATTCCTCTTGGATCACTCTAAGATAACTATAAATATAACGCCAGTAATGAACCCATTAAAGAATGAAAAATCCTTCACTTGGACATTAAACCCTAACCTCTTAGACAAAGAAGAAGTGATAAATGATATTAACAAAGAATTAGAGGAATTAGATTCAAATCTGTCTCTTTCTGACATCAAAATTGACATTATATGGGCCATATAAGGCCATAATTAGAGGATTACTGATCCAAAAAGCCTCCTACTATAAAAAACGTACTAAAGAAAAAGAAGACTTGATAAAAGATGAAATCCATCAAATTGAAGTATTGCTCCAACATAAATTTTCACCGGATATGGAAAAAAAACTCCTTGCCCAACAAAAAGAACTATACACACTCCATTCTCAGAACTTATCATTCCACGAAATGAAGCTTCTAACTAACTATTCACATTGGGCACAACAACCCTCCAAGCTTCTGGCAAGATTAATTAACATATATCATACTCCCACAATAATTTCACAAATCTTATATAATAACGAAATTTACACAGATACTCAAGGAATAATACAGATATTTGAAAAAATATATAAGGAAATGTATGGACCTCATAATACCCCTTCATTAGAGAACTTTAACAATTTCATCAAAGATCTTAAATTCCCTAAGATTGAAGACCAACAAGCGTTGCTTTTAGAAGCTCCTTTTAATACAGAGGAAATCGCAGAAGCAATAAAAGGCCTAAAAAGTAATAAAGCACCAGGCCCTGATGGATTCACATCAAATTTTTACAAGTCATTTGCTCCTAAATTGACCCCCATCCTATGTAAATTCTTTAACCATATAAGCAAGCATGGCTTCCAAGATTTGTACCTAAACAATTCTAAAACTATATTTATTCATAAACAAAATACAGACAATACCAACCCATTTATTTATAGACCTATCTCCCTCATAAATGTTGACATTAAAATCTATTCCCTGGTCCTAGCAAATAAAATTAAAAAACTATTACCTAAAATGATATCCCCAGATCAGTCTGGCTTTATGTCAAGGGGACAAACATGGGATAACATCCTGATCCTCGATGCAGCCATAGATCTTCTTGAGAAAGATAAATCTCCGAGATACCTTTTGGCATTAGATGCTACTAATGCTTTTGATAGGGTCAACTTTGAATTCCTTTTCTTGACTCTAAAACAATTCAATATCCCAAATACATTTATAGAAAAAATTATAGCACTATATAAGTCTTCTTACATCACATTGGTCATTAATAAACTTGTCTCCAATAAAATAAAACTAGTAAATGGTACAAGACAGGGATGCCCCCTTTCCCCCTATCTTTTTAATCTATATAGAGAGCCCCTATTCATCTACCTGCTGCAAAAAATATTTCACCATATACCTAAAATACTTAATAATAAACTTTTAATCTCGGCATTTGCTGATGACCTAATCATTTATTTTCAAACACCTAACATGGACTTAGGTAAGATTATAAAAATAATCAGCATCTTCTCAAAAGCCTCCAGCTATGAAGTAAATCCGTCTAAATGCCTCATATTTCAAATCAACCCATTAGGACAAAATCTCCTCCCTCTCCCAGACACAGAAATTAAAGTTAAAAAAGCATTCCATTACCCAGGGATTAACTTTGAACATAACCAAAAAGACTCCTACCAAAATAATCTTATTAAAACCTGGACTAACATAGAAAATGACTTGGACAGATGGAAACTAATGAAACTTTCAGTTTTATCAAAAGTGGCAGTAATTAAAATGAATATTTTACCAAAAATATTATACCAATTTAATGCTACCGATGCTATTATTCCTACCAACTTCAGTAAAAAAAAATCAATAAAATACTAAGTTCATATGGTTTCCAAAAAAAACAAGGATAGCTATAACAAAACTTATTTTCCCTAAAGACAAAGGAGGTCTGGGGTTACCAGACTTTAAACTCTACTATGATCTAATATGCACAAATAGACTTATTTTAATAGCCGACCACATCCCAAAATATGCGGAATACTTTCCAAAATGGGTTAATATATGGTGCTCTCATATATTAAAGACTAATATAAATCCTAAATCCATACCATTAATAGATGGATCTAACCTAAAAGATATAAAACTTCATGCCTCCATTAAACACAAAATCAAAACCTTTCAATAGCTTCTGTCAGACCTACAACTAAAAAGTGCTTTAACCCTATTACAGCCAATAAACTTGAACTAAAATTTAAAAATAGGAAATGAAATGATCAACCTAGATCAATATCCACAAATCAAAGATTTTACAGTCTGGGATCTATATAGACTTAAAAACAGGTCATTAAAAGATATCAAACATCATCTCAACCTTAATAACAAATACACAATAATATTGAGACAATTGGTGGAAAATATATCTATCTTCAGAGACATCTCACAAGAAATAAAAAATGTAATAACAACCACACAGGCCTTAGTCAAGTTCTTAAAACTTCCAAAAAACAATGCTGTGAGCTACATACAAGTTAAGCACCTCTATAAAATACCAGTCCACCTTTACATCTGCTCAATACTGGAAAGGCAAGAATCCAGAAATAACTAATGCTCAGATCTCACAAGCATGGTTTAATACAAACAAATACTCACTACATGAAATTGACTTGCACCCAGTTAATGGTCAACAATAATGCCTATTACACTCTGGAATGACTAAATAAAATTTTCCCGAATAACTCACCTTTCTGCCCCTTCTGTCCATCAAAAATAGTAGACTTATTACATATCCTCTGGTACTGCAAATTTGCACATAACCTCTGGGACACATTAAGAATTAAACTTAACAAAATGGGTTATGGGAAATCTACATTATCCTGGGAATTTGCGATTGTACATGTTAACTCACTTCACGTACCCACATCAGATTTAAGAATTCTGATCCCCATATTTGAGCTAGTCAAATTATATATTACTCAAAACTAGATAGACAGATCTAAATTCAACTGGAGAGTATTTATGAATATGGCCCACACTTACATAATCTCACACAAACTCATGATTAATGATAAAAAGAACGAATACAATTCCTAAAAATATGGAAAAATATCTTAGACCACATATTAGAACAATAAAATATCTATGTTATAACTATGTAATTACCCACATTATTTGGTATGGAAGACCCTGTCTCTAATAACTTTGAAATAAAATCTCTAAGCAGCATAATTCATTGTAAAATAACATATGATTAGTAAAAGTTTATCTCTCAACTATTAGTGGCACTATTTGTACAGTTGTAAATAGTTGAGTTCAAAGGTTTAATTTACTTCTTATATTATTTACTGGTCAACTTTTGTTTCCTAATATTATGTCTATATTACCTCAGTTTATTTAGATAAATGTCTTATTGTGTTGGCTAATGTCATTTACTATACAGTAGATAACCAGTTCTTTTTTCTTCTGTCTTGACAGGGTGATATAGGCAATTTATGTTAAATGTCTGTATAATGTGTTTTATTTTCTTTCATTGTATACTGTTTTTTTTGTCATTGTTGTTACCATTTAAATCTGAAAATGCTATAAAATATAAGTTGAAAAAAAAAAACAACTGCAATGGAAATTGACAATAATGCAAAATGCCAGACTGTCAGTAAAAACATATGTGCACCTACATTTGGAATCTATATATAAAGCCATGTGTCTCAACCATTCTCCTTTGAAATATCATTCATCAGCTTACAGGCAGTAACAAAAAGTTTTCAGTTATAACATTTAATTATGCTTGTTATCATACCCTTAGGAATTTCAGTCCAGCACAACAGTGAATTTAATGCTATCACTATATACTTGAAAGGATGACCCTTCAGCTACAGCATCTTAAAACTGATCTATGTAAGTATGTAGGTATATATACGGGACTCGGATGTTCATTCAAAATGATAGGTGGTGAACATCTGTTTGTTCAACCAAATTTGGTCAACAAATGAAGATGGCTGACTAGTGTACTAGATCGATAATTCCTGGGTAGAAGAATATTCCCTTTCCCAGGAAATTGTGTAATCCTGGAGGCAGTATATCTAATTAACAGGGGTGTGAGGTGCAAGAGGGTTTTTTTTTAATTTACATTGAGGTTCTTTGATGGCACATATGTGGTAGCATGTCAGCCTTTCCTGGTAGATATTCTTGTCATTGACCTTGTTGATTTGTTGACCAAAGTAAGTATACACGTGTGTGTGTGTGTGTGTGTGTGTGTGTGTGTGTGTGTGTGTGTGTGTGTGTGTGTGTGTGTGTGTGTGTGCATTAGCATAGTGAGACCTTTCCTGCTGACTGGCATGTCAAAGATGAAGCAAAAAGTGAAACTAACACAGAAGAATATAAATAAGGCTGTTGTAAATATATAAAATAACTGTTGTGCTAAGTATCACTTTACAAAATCAATTCCTTCATGGTTAATGAAGCCACTCAGTGTTGTATAAAAAAGATAGGGCAAAAGACAGCCATTTTAGATTCATTGGTCCTTTCTAGAAGAGATTTTCTGCTCAGAATATGGTGTGGGGTGAAGTACCGCAGAGTACAAACAGTCCTGGAAGAAGACAACCGAAGGAATAGAGGTATCTTTCCTGCCCAAGGAAAACCAAAAGGGAGAGAAGCACAGATAAACATGTTAAAAGTGATGACATTCATAAACATTTGCCACATTGTGTGAAGGAAATTTGCTTGACAAATGCAGAGCATGGTGTGTGTGATTCGGGAAATATAGCTACATGAAAAGTCCATCTGGAAAACAAGGCACAGACTTGATGTATGCTAATGACTGCATAATGAGCTGTGCTGTAGGCTAAGGAAGTAAAACAAAACATGATGAAACAATTCAGAATTGTATAAATCATGGGCAACCAGATCTTGCACATATTAGCAATGAACATGGCCATATGCTGGCATGCAAGCAGAGAACAAATCAGAGCTAAGTAAAGGGTGGCAGTAGTAAACCTGTAGTGACAAAAGGGTCTGATAGCAGCAGCTGCTGCTGCTGGAGTGTGGAAGATGCAGGGTCCTCTGACCACACTCAGCAAATCATGCCTTCAATGACACTGACATATATGACCATGACTGTTTAGACAGGGACACTGTATAACAAACAGTAGACATGTGTCAGCCACATCTGTACTCCTGTTGGAGTCATGGAGTACCTCCCCCAGTGGATACTAAGGCTTATTAGCTACAGGGACCTTTCATCAAGCAATGGGGACACATTGAGGGTACCTCAGAAATCTGCCTCGTGAATACTACACTAGTTTCTTGATGATGCTATGCTTCAGTATGTGCAAAAGTATACCCCAGGGTACAGAACAAACACTGTGCTGGACTATTATGCTCTAGCCTGCTTCCCTGAGCTACTAGGGGTCATAGACTATATCCACACTGAAATAATGGCCCCTTCTGGAGAACAGGGAAAGTGGTTTAGATACTGCAAAGGGTATCACTCAATCAACTGCCATGTGGTCTGTAAACCACAGGATATCATCTACATTGTATTTGTAGGTCACCCAGGCAGTTTCCACAGGCCATACATATGGCAGAAATGTGATCTTTACCAATGGTTTGTGATGTCTGACTTCCCACAGGGACATATAGGTGGGGATGCATGATATGCTCTAGAACATTGGCTCATAACCCCAATGAGAAATCCACATAACTCAAAATAGCAAGATTACCAGCATGTCCTTTCACAAACCAGAAACATTGCAGAGTCTGTGATGAGACTGCTGGAGTCAATATTCCACTGCCTGGAAACAGGTGCTGGAGTCCTGCAATACAATCCTGCCACATGTGCAAAATTATGTTTGTGCCATGCTACATAATATAATACCGAGGAAGCAGATATAAAATAGTGGATAATAGGTAGCTACCTCAGTTCCCAGCATGACAGACAGCAGAAGATGAGACAAAGAAGGAGTCAGTGGAGGAACCAGCAGCAGGGGATGACCATGCCATATGAAGGTGGGCAGAAAACACCATGGCACTAGCTAAGAGGCAGCACATTATGCATAACTTTGCTACACGAACACATATGGGATAAGCAGATACAAACAATAAACATTATGTATCCAAAAACACCAGGTTGTTCTTAGCCATGCAAAGGCTGCCCACACTGTGTATCAGACATAGTCAACTGAAGTAACATTGTACAAAGGACAGGGTACAATTATCTTCATTTTCTCAGGTGGGGAGCAGCCTATACTACATACCTATATGATAATTAAGCAGATATGCACAAGTAACAATGATGCATGCAAAAGCCCCAGACTGTTATCATCCATGCACAGAATGGTCACTCTGTATGTCAAACATAGGTGAGGTGTTGAGGTGCGTCAAGGTGACCCTGGAGACAGTTTCTAAGGTACAATAACTGAAAACCTGAGATAAACGTTTTGTATCTCTTACAAGCTCACAGCACACATAATGGTAACGTTGACTCAAGAAGCAAGTTTGACAAGTAGCACATACCTTAAACTCGTGAAACTCCTGTGTTGTAGGAACAAACTTGAGAGTCAGTACTTTTGTCTTACATAAAGGTGATTATTCATCCTCCATAGTGCAGTGATTATCCCTACTCCATACTGCACTTATAGCATGCAGATTTCCACTCAGCCACAATTTGTA
The DNA here is from genome assembly GCF_019279795.1 of Protopterus annectens. Lineage (NCBI taxonomy): Eukaryota > Metazoa > Chordata > Ceratodontiformes > Protopteridae > Protopterus > Protopterus annectens. The sequence continues at coordinate 673,741,306 of NC_056732.1, forward strand.
CAATAATTACTTCTCAACTCATTAGTGTTTCTGAATTGCACCAGTTATGCGATGAGCAAACCAAGTAAAAATTGTGCTGATTTCTTCATAAGGCCATGCACATCTTGCTACCTTAGCTGCTTGAAAGCATGACATTGTAACCATAGGATCCTACAACTGAAATTATTTTCTGGGGAAATCTACAGGATTTTTAGCTGTGATGTTGTGATTCTAGACCACTGTTTTGTTATACATACTGAACAGAAGTTCATTATGACACACAAAACAGAATCAAATTATAATACACAATGTTGGACCATGAGACTGAAGATATGTGAGTCAATGCATCTGGAGTTTATGTATAACAAGACATAAGTCAGATTATCTTTGAGATTTGATTATGAAATCTTCAGGCAATAAAATATGGTACTTAACTGCCATATGCCGCAAAGACTGTTTTTCTATACTTCAGGAATTTAGTGCAGAATAGCATAGAACTTGGCAACACCTGCAAGCTGCTTGACTACATGGCATCGTGTCAATATAATACTAAAATAAAGTATGTATTTTTGTCCTGTGGACGTATACCAAATTTTAGCTTCTGATGAATGACAACTCAGTAAAGAAATATTCTAAATCATTTCCTTCTGTTTATTGAGCAGAAGTGCAACACAGCACCAATAAAACACACAATTCTGCAAAATATCTGGCTTACAGTGAAGAAGCAACATTAAACTGACTGGACAAAGCAATCCTTAGGATTCAGGCAAATTATTACCACCAGCATTAATTGATATCTGTAGCCAGTGAGATGGTATTACTCTATGATTCAGAGGAAAAGTAAATCTGCACTAGGAAAATCCTTTTTGGCAAATAATTAAGTCTTTGAATTCAACATTGTCCTGTCAGATCTGACCATGCTAGTCACCACAACTAGCCCATGGCTAGCAGTTTTACAGACATCTCTTGACAAGCGCAGACACACACACACACACACACACACACACACACACACACACACACACACACACACACATGCACTGTTTCCTTATACTCTGCAAAGCAACCACCCAAATATGTGCATACACACAGACACACACACACACACACACACACACACACACACACACACACACACACACAGACACACACACACACACACACACACACACACACACACGCACTGTTTCCTTATACTCTGTAAAGCAACCACCCAAATATGTGCATACACACACACACACACACACACACACACACACACACACATGCACACACACACACACACACACACACACACACACATACACACAAATGCACACACACACACACACACACACACACACACACACACACACACACACACACACACACACACACACACACACACACGCACTGTTTCCTTATACTCTGTAAAGCAACCACCCAAATATGTGCATACACACACACACACACACACACACACACACACACACACACACACACACACACACACACACACACACACACACACACACACACACACACATGCACACAGACACACACACACACACGCACACATACACACACACGCACACATACACACAAATGCACACAGACACACACACACACACACACACACACACACACACACACACACACACACACACATACATGTAGCCACATTTATGGACTTTCAGACATATGTACACATATCCAGACACACACACAAATCCACACCCACACATAGGTTACTCCATGATGCCTATCTGCAGTTGCGACACAAGCTGTGACCATTCCATAGGAGTGAGTATATGATGTCAAAAAATAGCACTTTTTCCTCCTCATGAGAAAATTACCTAGTAGAGTGATTCTCCTAATCACTCTACTGTACTATTTCAGTGCCAGAGCCATTATTGGTGAGAGCACAATAGTAGGTGGCATTAGCTACACCCCCAGATTGCCACGTGTGTATGACTTCACCAATGAAATTGCTGTCCTTGATATTCCTAGTGTTGGTATAAAGCTGTAACAGTAGAGTGGTCTCTAAATTACTAAGGCTTAACCCACTGCAGAAATTCAAAAAAAAAATAAGAAAACAAGGAGAAAAAATAGAAAAGGGGATTAGTAATGCAGTAATGGAGAAGTTAAAGAAATAGAAACTGAGGTTATGGAGTACCTGCAAAGTCAAGGCTTCAGTGTAGAAAATTTAACTCAGATAACAGCAGAACAGGATAGAGCAATGGACACCCAAATTAAGGTGAAACCAGTAGAGCGGGAAGCATCTAATCAGGTGACATATGAAGATACTTTGGAACCTCACATAGGAAACCAGTACAACGTTCAGTTGGAGCTATACAGCAAGCGAAAGAACAGGAAACTGTGGCACCTCTGACACTGTCAATGTTGTGGACTGATAGGTCAATGAGTTCCCATATAAGAAAGCAATGGATGACACAGGGTGAAACTGAAGAGAACGTGGCACAGGAAGATAATCTGGGACTTTCTGTACAATGCCTGCAGGAAATGGAAAACAAAGAAGGTGGCCTCAGTTTAAAAGAAAATTATCTAAGAGAAAAGTTGATTTAATAGAGATGGATAGACATATTAAGGTCAATGAAAGAAATAGACTGCAGAAGTCAATAAAACTCCAAACGTTAAAGGTTTGTTAAAACAAATGAGCACAGTTATTAGGACTGTCCATAGAGATCCATGCAATGTAACAGAAGTAAACAGGATACATTACTGTACAGCCAAATTAATAACACATAAAGTCCTACCACAAGAACAGGGTAGTAAGGGAACGGAAGGGGAGAAATCGAATGCCATCACAGAAGTATCAAAAAGAGAAAACTATAAAGCAATTAAGACAAGAAGTGTCACTGTTAGATGAGCATAAAAGAGGGAACAGTTGAACAAACATATTCAGAAAGACAGATGTGATAAAAGTAATGTGCAGTATTATAACATATCAGGATTTATCATGCACTATTGCAAATAATAAACTAAAAATATCAGTAAAGACAGAAAAACTTAGAAGATACACAAGTAAATATAAAGGACAAGTACAAAAATAAGCAATTTATTGATTACCCAAAACAGTTTTATAGAGAATTGGGAAACAAGGTTAAAGGAATTGAAAGACCACCAAATAAGACGAAATCAATACATTTTGGAGAAATATTTATGAAGATCCTGTGGAACATAACAAAGATGTTAAACAGATAGAAGTAAAAGAAAGAATAAGAAGTTCAAATGTACAGGATATGCAATGGGATGAAGTAATAGCCAGAGGAACTAAAACAAAGTTAAGAAAAGCCTCTAACTGGAAAACCCCAGGCCCAGATGCAGTACCTAACGTCTGGCTAAATGTATTAACATCTTTGCATGAAGATTTAGCCATGAGTATGAACTATTTATATGCACAACCCAAACAGACACCAGCCTGGATAACAACAGGAAAAAACATGGTCCTACTTAAGAGTGAACCTACAAGCTATCCTAAAAACTACAGACCAATAATTTGCCTTCTGAGGATGTATAATCTATAGACCGGAATTGATGCCAACAGAGTTTGTAGTCATTTAGAAGAAAACTCAATCATAGCAATAGAATATAAGGGTAATAAAAGAAAGTCATATGGAACAAAAGATCATTTGTTGTTAAGTAAAGTCATAGTGGAGAACTGTAAAATGGTGAAGAAACTAAGTATGGCGTGGATAGACTACAAAAAAGCATCTGACAGTTTCCCACGTTCATGGATAAAAGAGTGCTTAAAATGTATAAGATACACCCTAAACTGATAAACTATATCAAAGTGACCATGAAACAGTAGCAAACCACTTTGCAGTTAAGCCATGATAAAGGACAAATTATTATTCCAGGGATAAAAATTCAAAGGGGGATATTCCAGGCTAAATCTCTGTCACCATTGCTCTTTTGCCTTGTCTTTAACCCATTAAGCTGTCTGCTTAACAGCTTAGGCCATGGCTATAACTTGGCTCCCAGAAAGCAACAATGTGCAAAGACTCCTCGTCTTCCCTTTGTATATGATTTAAAACTGTATAGCTCATCAGATGAGGAACTGAAAGCACAATTGCAAGTAGTCAAAACTTTTTCAGATGATATAAGAATGTCAGTTGGTCTTGATAAATGTGGAAAAGCAACCTTTAAAGCAGGAAAGCTGCAGCACCAAGAAAACATTGGTTTGGGACAAGAATGTGATATAAAAGAACTTGAGCAAGAGGAAGTGCATAAATATTTGGGAATTGATGAAGGATCAACAATAAAACATGAACAAATGTGAATAAAACTCAGTATATTTTAGAAGACTTAAATTAATCCTGAAAACAGCGTTGACATCTAGAAACAAAACTCAAGCTATTAACCAATTTGCTCTTCCTGTCCTAACTTACAGTTTTGGAGTGATTGACTTGCCCCAAAAGGTGTTGGATAGATTAGACAGGAAAGCAAGAAGGATGCTTCATGCTCAAATGATTTATAAAAGTGCATGCCAATATTATATATTCCCTGTATGTGCCTCCTTGAAATTGACTACATGTATAGATCTGCAATCGTGGGACTGCACACATATCTGCTGACCTCACAAGACCCAAACATTGTGAAAGTTTTGAAACATGAGTTTAATAAATCTAAGATGATTTCCCTGCTTAGTCTAGCAGAAGCATATAAGCGTCAAGCGGGAATGGAAATCAAACCAGAAGTAGATAAATCAGGCAGCAACTGAATGTGCCAAAAAAACCCAAAAGAAAGCATATAAGGTGAAGGATCAGATGAGAAGGCAAGAAATGTGGAAAATGCAAAAATATAGTTGCAAGCATAGAAACCTTCTGGAACAACCTCATGTTGATCAGGAATAAATGCAGGAATGGTTAAGGAGAGGCAAATTCAAACCAAAAGATAAAAGGTTAATACTGGCAGTCCAAGATAGTGGACTACATGTATGTTGGCTTACAAAGTCTATTGACCATGTGGGAGAAACAGACAAATGCAGGTTTTGTAAAACAGAATCGGAAACAGTTGCTGGTTTTGACATACTAATGGCAGGAGAAAATAGACTGAATTGCATAATAATGTGGCAAGACTGTTGCACTGGGGGATTGTGCAAACATTATAATACTGAAGTAGCTGAAAAACACTGGAAACATGAGCCACAAAGCATCATAGAAAATGATGAAGTCTACATCACATGGCCTCACTCATTGCCAACAGTTCAAATGACAGATGCGAGAAAACCAGATTTAGTGGTCCATGAAAAGAAGACAAAAGTAGCATTGATTAGTGAAATTGCTGCACCAAGTGACTACATTGTCTTGTATACAGAGAAACACAAAGTCATAAAATACCAGTTTTTGCAGTTAGAAATGAAAGCAATGTGGAAGAAAGATACCCAGACAGTTACAGTAGTAGTAGGAGCAAAAGGTTTTATAAAAAAGAATCGACAATCATATTTAGATATGTTACCGATATTTGTAACTCCATACGCATGGCAGAAGGAGCCATTGATGGGAAGTGTACGGGTCCTGCAAAGAGCACTTCTGGCTAACATCAAAGACTGAAACAATAAAAATTTCATGAACTTTAATCATACATTGACTTAGAAATGGGGTCCATTTCCATCATAGTATTAGAAACCAAAACACTTGGAGAAATTAAAAGACAGAAACCTCTGAATTTGTATGCCTTAATTCAACAGAGAAATAAAAATCATTACATAGCTGAAGAAACTTTGGACAATGTGGGGAAAGAAGCATCAGTAGAAGTGAGAAAATAAAATAAAAACAAACTCAGAGGTCTTTGAAAGGTATAAAAGGAAGCCTTATCAAATGATATGTTATTTATTTATTTATTGACATTTGTTAACCAGGTTTGTCCAACTGGGCTTGTGGCCCATTTCCAGTGGAGACCCGAGGAGAAAAGCTCCAATATTACATTTTAAACAAGTACAATTTTAAACAATATTGGTATAATAGCAGTTATAGCAAAAAGATTCACATATGTTGGGTTACATGCATAAAGTTAAAGTTGCATTAAAAAGAAGCTAAGTAACAATTTTACACTGATATAGTTCAATAGGTCAACAATAAAAAAATTTTGTTTGTATAAAATTATGCAAATGCATAATAGACACATTGGAGAGAGAGGTGTAATGAGGTACTAAGTATGGTCCTTTTGTCGGTACATAAAGGGAAGGAAGACTAGATAGGATCATGGCAAGGGCAGGTTCTGGAATTGAGAAAATAAGATTCTAGTTCATTTTTAAAGTGTGAGGTGTGGGAGATTGAACGTAAGTCAAGGGGAAGTTTGTTCCAAGCATGGGCAAGGGAGTGTCTGTAGAGTAGTTTGCCTACTGACCTTTTTGGGTGGTAGATATCAAGCAATTGTTGGTTAGAAGTATGGAGGGTCCGGAATGGGATGTAGTTGAAGACTAAGGAAGATAGAGATGGACAGAAGGAGGGTTTATAAAGAATAGAGTGTAGCATATGAAATTGATAAGATAGCAGAAACTGAGGAAATTCAAGCCATTGAAGAGAGTTTAAAGAAATGCAGTGGTGTGAGTTAGTAATGAATCTGGCTATGTTATGGTAAGTCTGTTGGAGTTTGTTTAGAGTGGAGGCCTGGATATTGGTAAGAACTGGGGCGGCGTATAAGAGGGAGGGGAAGAGGAGTGCCTGGCCCAGGGTAAGTCTAGATTCAGGGGTTAGGAATTTTTTGTTCTGATATAGCAGACCTAGTTTCTGTTTTTTTTTTTTTTTTTATACATTGGAGTATGTGTAGGTTGAACTTTAGTTCATCATTGATAATGACCCCTAGGAGTTTTGTGTGGGTGTCAGGTTGGATAGCTGTATTGTTAGAAGATGTAATAAAAAAGGAGGTTTTGTGATGAGAAAGAGAACGGGGAAGGAAAAGTAGGAGTTTGGTCTTTTTGGGATTTAGGATCAATAAGTTGTGAGAGAGCCATTGTTCAGTGGATAGTAGGGCCTGTTGGATCAGGGAGTGTAGTTCAGGAATGTTATTTGAGATGGATATAAGTGTGGAGTCGTCAGCATACTGAATAAGGGAGGATTCTTTGCATGAGGTGTAAAGATCATTGGTGAAGATGTTAAACAAAAGGGGTCACAAGATGGAGCCTTGGGGAACACCAGTGGAGATGGGAAGGAAAGGTGAGGAGGATGAGAGCCATTAGACAGATTGTTCCCTGCCAGATAGATAACTATTAAACCAGGCAAGTGCAGAGGGGGATAGGTGGAGATTTGCAAGTTTGGATAGTAGTAGAGGATGAGAGGCAGTATTAAAGGCTTTGGAGAGATCTAGGAAGAGACAGGAAAAGAGTTTATTGTTGTCTAGGGCCTCTGCAATGATATGAGTGAAAGAGAGGAGGGCAGTGATGGTGCTGTGGTGAGGACGAAATCCATGTTGGGTAGGGGTAAGTAAGTGGTGTGTGAGGAGGTGATTGAGAAGCAGTGAGTGAATACATGTTTCTAATATCTTGGAGAGGGGGGACAGAATGGCAATGGGTCGGTAGTTTGAGGGGTCAATGGAGTTTCCACCTTTAAGAAGAAGGATAGTGAAGAAAGCTTTCCAAAGGGTGGGAACAGTTGATTCCAGACTAGATTGATTAATGAGCATAGATATAGGATAGGCAATTGAGTCAGCAGCAAGTTTGAAGAATATAGAAGATAGATTGTCAGTGGAAGGAGAGCAAGGTTTTAGCTTGAGTATTAGAGATTTGAGGTAAGTAATGGGAATTGGCTCAAAACAAAAACAAAGTTGTGTTAGTGGGACTTGGAGGGGTGGGTGTCAAAGTAGAGTTTGGCTTAGAGGTTATCAGATTTTGGATGGAAGAGATAAAGTGTTTATTCAGGAGGGTAGCAGTTTCCTGAGAGGAAGAATTAGGGTATGGGGAGGGATTAGAAGGCTTTCCAGGATAGAGGATGTTGTTCAGAGTTCACCAAAATTTTCAAGGATTGGATTTGTTGTTAAGCTGAGCAGAGCTATAGTATAACTTTTTGTCATTAGTTGTATGTTTTTTTGCAAGGTTCCTCAGTTGCCTGTATTTTTGAAGAAAAGGTGGTTGTTTAGTTTTAGTCCAAGTTTTCCAAGCATGATCTCTTTGTTTCATAAGGGACCTAGTCTCTTTAGAGAGCCAGGGAGCATGGTTTGATTTTACTCTGATCTTCCTAGATGGAGCTAAGGAGTTTAGAGTATTCATGAAGATGCTATTGAAAGTGCTTACAGCATCGTTTAGGGGGAGGTGTTTTAGGATGGACCAATCTATGTTGTGGAGAATGGAGTTAAACTGGGATGAATTGAAAGTCGATAGTTTTCGACAGTCTTTGATAAGACTATATATAAAATCAGTTTATACCAAGATTATATATTCCTCGCTCTAAATGCATGGTATGGTATGGCATGAAGGTATTGGCCTCCTGGAAATTGACTACATGTACAGATCTGCGATAGTGGGATTGCAAATGTAATTTTTGACCTTATCAGATCCAAATGTATTGAAACTTTTAAAACATGAGGAGAAAAAATCTAACATGATATCTTTGTTTAGTTTAGCAGTAGCATTTTGGCATCAAGGGGAAAAGGAAATCAAACCAGAAGTAGATAAAAACAGAAAGAAACTGATTTTTACTAACAAATATATATATATATATATATATATATATATATATATATATATATATATATATATATATATTCTCAACAAACTGAAAAATAAAGCAACAGCTACCATGCAGAGTCCAATAAACAGCGTTGCAATATCTCAATTCATATACTGCTTCATCAATCCACTGCTTACAGAATCCAGCAAACAGTCAATACATATTGAATATAAAACGTTTTTTTATTATTGGTGCACTCAGGAGGTAAGCGCTTTTACTTCAATGCTTCATCAGACCATACAACTGAGTGAATAACAGATTTCCATTTAAAAACATGAGCTTCCAATCATATACTAACACATCATAATTACTTCAACAATTAGAGAATACATAGAATCAACTAATTAAGCAGCAATACTAAAGAACAGAAGTCAGTAATTGCACTATAATTACATTTATTGACTTCATAAACTAATATATTATATCATCAAACTAAAAAATGTATTTTTAGAATCAGATTAAAAAACATATGCAAAAAGGCATATCAAAAATATATTAAAAATTATTTTTTTATCTTTTATCTGATTTTAAGTCTGTTATTCCGAAGAAAGGGTTTTAAAGAAACCCTTTCATTCAAACCTTTCCCTACATCAGCATGTAATCTTATGATCCAGTTAGCCTCTCTTTCTTCTGTCAAATGGTTAATATTGCCTCCCCTTACACCTACTCGCATGACTTCTATAATCATAAATTCAAACGTATGTTCTTGCCCTTTTGACTTAACATGTTTGGCCAATGCATTAGTTCCTGTGCCTGTTCTAATATTATATAAATGTTCTCTTATTCTATGTCTAAATTGTCTGTCAGTCTTTCCTACGTAGAAAGACTGACATGCAAGGCACACAGCCAAATAAACCACATGTTCAGTACCACATGTTGCAATGCAGTTAAACTTGAATTCTCTCCTAGTGTCCGGATGTATAAATGTATTCATTTTTCTATTATGTGGGCAAAAATTACATCCACCACATGGTGTAGTACCTATTATGTCTTGAGTTTCTTCTCTATCATGAGTATAGCATAACATTCTCCTAATATTCATCTTATTCCTAAACCTGAACCTCGGTATATCACCTATGCAATCTGCAATTTGTGGATCTGTCATCAAAACACCCCAATGTTTCTTAAAAATTTCCGCAATGTTGTCCTTGTCTTTAGTAAAAAACATGGGAATCCTAATTTTATTATTTGTATTAATAGCATTTCTCTAGTCGTGAGATTGATTTGAAAAAATAGGGCTTGGCTGTATTCTCTCTCAGAGAATTAATAACACATAAACCTTCATTAATATCAAGGGGTGTATAACCCCGTTGTATAAACCTCTCTCTCAAGTCTATCATTTCTTTCTCAAAGCCCTCTTCAGTATTATTTAACCTTGAAATACGCATCCCTTGTCCCTTGACAACATTGCGAAATACATAGTTCGGGTGCATGCTCCTCCTATGAAGCAATGTATTTTTATGGCATGCTTTCCTAAAAACACCAGTTGTGAGAGAACCATCACTCAGTCTCTCTATAAATACATCTAAAAATGCAATCTTTGTAGATGAAACATTCATGGAAAACTTTAAGTAACTTATAATTTGATTGATTTCATATATAAATCTATGCAATGCATTTAAATCACCATTCCAAATAAAAAAGGCATCATCTACGAAACGTTTATAAAAAAGTACATTTTTCTTAAACTGTTCCATTATAAATAATTTTGATTCTTCCCACATAGCTAGAAACATGTTGGCGTAGCTATTGGCACAGGAAGTGCCCATAGCTATGCCATCTAGCTGTATGTTAGGGATGTCATCAAACAAAAATATATTACTTTCAAGTATCGTCTCTAGAAACAAAGATAACAAATCAATGAATCTAACATCATAGTTGCTATGTCTCTCTAAATAATGTCTCACAGCTATTATACCTTCTTCATTCGGAATAATGGTGAACAAGGACTGTACGTCCAAAGTCACTAATATAACTTCTTTATCAATTATATTCTCATTTTCACAAAAAATATATAGCTCTTTCAAAAATTGTTGCATGTCTCTTAAAATAAAAAGATTTTCATCTACAATCAGGCACAAGTATTTCTCTATGTATATTGAAAGAGGCTCCGTACACCATCCCCTCCCAGAGACAATAGGTCTCATGGGTGGGTTAAGGCCATCTTTATGGACCTTGGGTAGCCCATGTATAGTGGGTGTAATAGGACTCTCAGTATAAAAATATTGAAACAAATCACTCATTAGAATACCAGACTTAACTAGATCTTCTAGCATATTTCTGACACTATTTATTTTCTCAGAGACTAGTTCTTGATCTATTCGTTTATAAAATTTCTTATCATTCAACATTCTAAACATAGAGCTCTTATAATCAGTATCATCCATTATAACAATTGGCCCACCTTTATCCGCTGGCCTTATACTGATACTCAAATCATTCTGCAATCTTTTAAGTGCTTCACGTTCATTAAAATTCAAGTTATTTTTCAAACCTTGCATCTGATGATCGCAGTTGTAATACTTATACAAATCTTCCTCTACTAATTTATCAAATGCTTGAGCTAACGGGTGACAGATAGGTATATACATACTAGATCTCCTAAACGGATTCTGCTGTTCAATAGTATTATTACCAAATTCTAATTTCAACATAACATTTCTAACAAATGTTTTTAAATCAACAATGACATCAGTTAACTGAGTCTTACATGTTGGTATAAAGCCTAGTCCTTTATTAAGGACAGAGCTTTCATAAATGTCCAATGTTCTGTTAGAAATGTTCCATATCAGGTCATCCCTACATAGCTCCACATTTTATTTAAAGTGTGCCCACCCCCTCTTTCCGAGGGAAACCTCCGTTTCTGTCTCTCCCGACTCACTGAACGTGCTCTTTTCAAGCCCCTTTCTTCTGTGGTAATCGGTAAGGGAAACTGATGAAAATTTACATTTTTATTATTTGTTTCTGTAACATTTTCCACAATAGTTCTATTCGCCTCTTTAGGGCAAACATCTAACGAAACAGTCGTATTAGGAGCAGGAGAATTCAATAACTGTATCTCATCTCTCTGTAAGACTGAACAATTACTTTGTATTGGGCCAGTCTCAAAGCATTCTTTAACAGTGGTATCTTGTCTTACATCTAATGAATGAGAGAGTTTTTCATCTGTTACATTTGAATCTAATAACAGATTCTGACTACCATTAGTAGTCACTACATTGTTTCTTGTTGATTTTGTCAGCATATTATTTCTCACAACTTTCTCTCCCTGAGAATCATTGTTACTGGCAACTCTAGGCCAAGTGAAGACATTGCCAAGTTGAAAATCACTCATATCTCTGTCTATTTTAACTTTCTTCTGTAACAGAAGTCTTCTTTCATATACAGATACACTATCCAGCAGGGCCTCCATAGAGGCATTAATACTAACTCGATTAAACTTTTCATACAGATCTGCTTGCTGTTTACGAACAAATTCCCTGAGACAATCTTCCTCAGGTTTAAAAAAGTCTATCAATAGTGTCATATACTTCGCACTCACCTCCAAGTACAGCAGTTGCCATTTCACCAACAGGTCTGGATATTCAGTCCCATACGTTGGCATTTTTAGTACACGCAGACCCCTTGGAACTATCTGCTTGGAAATACATGCCTCAAAGTGCTGCCTTTGCAGTTGTAGATGCTTTTACTTAATAAAGTCTGTTTCCAGTTTCTCTATCGCCCTCTTCAGGTCTTCATATTCAACATCTACAGCCACATCAACTATGCCTGTAGTATTGACTTGATATGAGAGTAAGGGATTGATGTTATTAGTCACCATATTATTAAATCTCTCAGAAGGGTTAAAATTCAAAATATTTAACCCATTGTCTTGTCTATGTTGGACCAATTCGGCTCTGCTATTCAGCTCAAAACCCTTCTGTGTATTCTCCGGTCTATAATTCAATTCGACCACAGTTGTTATACCTTCTGCCATGTCCCCTTGGAGTAAAAAAGCCGACAAAATGCGAAAAATGTATATAACGAAAAAACAGGCAAAAGTCCAGGGGGTAAAAGCTGTGCTTATAAAAACAAACAGTCTCAACAAATTGAAAAATAAAGCAACAGCTACCATGCAGAGTCCAATAAACAGCGTTGCAACATATCAATTCATATACTTCTTCATCAATCCACTGCTTACAGAATCCAGCAAACAGTCAATACGTATTGAATATAAAAAGTTTTTTATTATTGGTGCACTCAGGAGGTAAGCGCTTTCACTTCAATGCTTCATCAGACCATACAACTGAGTGAATAACAGATTTCCATTTAAAAGTAAAGAAACTCATTATCAAAGACAAAAAAAACTACTATATTAAACTTCAGTCCAATAACAATAAAAACCCTAAACAATTTTGGAAATCAGTCAATACCCTTCTTCATCCAGGATCTCAAAACAACCCCTGCCCCAACCCTAATCTATCCGACAAAGAACTTAGCTCCCACTTCAATTCCTTCTTCATTGAATCCATAGCCAAACTTACCACAATATTTCCTAATAACAACCCATCTAACTCCCTTTCCTCTCCACCCAACAACCCAAACAATAATCCCCCCAATTTCCATCTCAAACTGGTATCCACATCTTTTATAAAAAAGCTTCTCTCCAAGCTAAAGCCAGGTTCTAACGCCCCTGACAACATTCCCCCTTCCTTCCTCAAACATGCAGCTGAAGGTATCACCCTTCCAATTAGTATTCTGATTAACAGATCCTTAACTGAGTCATACGTACCCAAACTTTGGCGTTCAGCCTACATCCTACCTCTTCACAAAGGAGGCAAAAACACCTCTATTTCTAACTTCCGCCCTATCACCCTACTCTCTCCAATATCTAAAATTCTAGAAAAATGTGTCCACCACCAATTCTTACCCTATCTCATTCAAAATCACCTCCTAACACCCACCCAGCATGGCTTCCGTCCTGACCACAGTACCATAACTGCATTACTATCCTTCTTAGAAACTATCAATCAAGCTCGAGACTCTGGACTCATTGTATCCACAGTACTGCTATACCTTTCAAAAGCTTTTGACACCATCTCCCACATACACCTTCTTCATCATCTGGCTAATCTTAAACTCTCCCCAAACACTCTTTCCTGGTTCTCCAGTTACCTATCTGATAGATCTCAAGCAGTCAAATGGAAGAACTCATTCTCATCCTTTTTGCCAACATCTACTGGTGTTCCTCAAGGATCCATCCTTGGACCCATCCTTTTCAACTTCTTCATAAACAACCTTCACACCTTTATCCCTGACACCACAGTCATCCAATACGCAGATGACTCTAGCTTGGTCTGCTCTGCCCCAAATCTTCCTGAACTCCAGACCAAACCCCAATTAGCCTTTACCACCACAGAGAACTGGATGCACCAAAACCACCTTTCTCTTAACTCCAATAAATCCAAAATACTAATTTTTCTCCCCTCCAAAGTTTCCTCTCTGGACAAAAACACTTTCAATGTTCTTAGCCAAACTAACACTGCCATTGAAGTGGTTCCCCTCTGCAAAACTCCTTGGCATCACCATAGACGAACACCTCAGATTTGATCTTCACATACAACATAACATTAAGAAAACCCACCAAAAGCTAGGTATGCTATATAGGAACAATCACTTCCTTTCAAACTCCACTAGGCATACCCTGGCAACATCCTTCCTCCTACCTTCCCTTCTATACAGAGCCCCTCTCCTAACCAACTTGTCTGCTACCAACACCTCTAAGCTCGAAGCTTGCTATAATAAGATCTCTAAATTTGCCACCAAATCCAAAACATCAACTCACCACTGCCACAGCCTTCATTCTCTGAACTGGCTAGAACTCCCTAATCACCTAGACTATCTACAACTAACCACCGCTCACAAACTAATATTCTCCCCTAATAAATGCCCAGCCTTAAAGGACATCCTTCCTCCATACATCCCTAACAGATCACTGAGATCTGAAAACCAAAACCTAATCTCCATTACTAAACCAAAACAACCTGCTGGCCAGCTTTTACTCTCCTTCTCACTAGGTAAAAAATGGAACTCTCTGCCTACTTCACTTAGGACTATACCCAACAATGAATCCTTCAAAACTCAACTTTTTCTTCACCTATCCTCCAAATGGAAATGCTCCTGCTTTCACCCTACTTAAATTCCATAGGGACTCTTAACTAAGCACCCCTACTCCTACTCCACTATACTCTCATACTTATTCTAATTTCTCAAAATACCTACAACTAACAGACTTTAAGTGACTGTAAGCATATAAATATTGATTAAAAAAAAAAAAATCTGCCATCAAGTTCTCTGCAACTCTCAAATGTATTAATCCTACTTGTTTTTACAAACTATATTGTATGTATTTTTACTTTGTAACCTTTATTTGCATTGTGTAACCTATATTGTATTATACTGTTCTTGGAGCTTTTCTCCTCGGGCCTCCACTGAAAATGGGCACTTCTTGACCCAGTGGACTTCCCCGGTAATCAAACTGAAATAAATAAAGTAAATAAATAAAAACATGAGCTTCCAATCATATACTGACACATCATAATTACTTCAACAATTAGAGAATACATAAAATCAAACTAATTAAGCAGCAATACTAAAGAACAGAAGTCAGTAATTGCACTATAATTATATTTATTGACTTCATAAACTAATATATCATCAAACTAAAAAATGTATTTTTAGAATCAGATTAAAAAACATATGCAAAAAAGCATATCAAAAATATATTAAAAAATTATTTTTTTATCTTTTATCTGATTTTAAGTCTTTTACTCCGAAGAAAGGGTTTCAAAGAAACCCTTTCATTCAAACCTTTCCCTACATCAGCATGTAATCTTATGATCCATTTAGCCTCTCTTTCTTCCGTCAAATAGTTAATATTGCCTCCCCTTACACCTACTTGCATGACTTCTATAACCATAAATTCAAACGTATGTTCTTGCCCTTTTGACTTAACATGTTTGGCCAATGCATTAGTTACTGTGCCTGTTCTAATATTATATAAATGTTCTCTTATTCTATGTCTAAATTGTCTGTCAGTCTTTCCTACGTAGAAAGACTGACATGCAAGGCACACAGCCAAATAAACCACATGTTCAGTACCACATGTTGCAATGCAGTTAAACTTGAACTCTCTCCTAGTGTCCGGATGTATAAATGTATTCATTTTTCTAATATCTGGGCAAAATTTACATCTACCACACGGTGTAGTACCTATTATGTCTCGAGTTTCTTCCCTATCATGAGTATAGCATAACATTCTCCTAATATTCATCTTATTCCTAAACCTGAACCTCAGTCTATCACCTATGCAACCTGCAATTTGTGGATCTGTCATCAAAACACCCCAATGTTTCTTAAAAATTTCTGCAATGTTGTCCTTGTCTTTAGTAAAAAACATGGGAATCCTAATTTTATTATTTGTATCAATAGCATTTCTCTTGTGAGATTGACTTGAAAAATAGGGCTTGGCTCTATTCTCTCTCAGAGAATTAATAACACATAAACCTTCATTAATATCACGGGGTGTATAACCCCATTGTATAAACCTCTCTCTCAAGTCTATCATTTCTTTCTCAAAGCCCTCTTCAGTATTATTTAACCTTGAAATACGCATCCCTTGTCCCTTGACAACATTGCGAAATACATAGTCCGGGTGCATTTGAAAAATAACCTGAATTTTAATGAACGTGAAGCACTTAAAAGATTGCAGAATGATTTGAGTATCAGTATAAGGCCAGCGGATAAAGGTGGGCCAATTGTTATAATGGATGCTATTGATTATAAGAGCTCTATGTTTAGAATGTTGAATGATAACAAATTTTATAAACGAATAGATCAAGAACTAGTCTCTGAGAAAATAAATAGTGTCAGAAATATGCTAGAAGATCTAGTTAAGTCTGGTATTCTAATGAGGGATTTGTTTCAATATTTTTATACTGAGAGTCCTATTACACCCACTATACATGGGCTACCCAAGGTCCATAAAGATGGCCTTAACCCACCCATGAGACCTATTGTCTCTGGGAGGGGATGGGATACGGAGCCTCTTTCAATATACGTAGAGAAATACTTGCGCCCGACTGTAGATAAAAATCTTTTTATTTTAAGAGATGCGCAACAATTTTTGAAAGAGCTATATATTTTTTGTGAAAATGAGAATATAATTGATAAAGAACTTATATTAGTGACTTTGGACGTACAGTCCTTGTTCACCATTATTCCGAATGAAGAAGGTATAATAGCTGTGAGACGTTATTTAGAGAGACATAGCAACTATGATGTTAGATTCATTGATTTGTTATCTTTGTTTCTAGAGACGATACTTGAAAGTAATATATTTTTGTTTGATGACCTCCCTTACATACAGCTAGATGGCATAGCTATGGGCACTTCCTGTGCCAATAGCTACACCAACATGTTTCTAGCTATGTGGGAAGAATCAAAATTATTTATAATGGAACAGTTTAAGAAAAATGTACTTTTTTATAGACGTTTCGTAGATGATGCCTTTTTTATTTGGAATGGTGATTTAAATGCATTGCATAGATTTATATATGAAATCAATCAAATTACAAGTTACTTAAAGTTTTCCATGAATGTTTCATCTACAAAGATTGCATTTTTAGATGTATTTATAGAGAGACTGAGTGATGGTTCTCTCACAACTGGTGTTTTTAGGAAAGCATGCCATAAAAATACATTGCTTCATAGGAGGAGCATGCACCCGAACTACGTATTTTGCAATGTTGTCAAGGGACAAGTGATGCGTATTTCAAGGTTAAATAATACTGAAGAGGGCTTGAGAAAGAAATGATAGATTTGAGAGAGAGAGGTTTATACAACGGGGTTATACACCCCGTGATATTAATGAAGGTTTATGTGTTATTAATTCTCTGAGAGAGAATAGAGCCAAGCCCTATTTTTCAAGTCAATCTCACGACAAGAGAAATGCTATTAATACAAATAATAAAATTAGGACTCCCATGTTTTTTACTAAAGACAAGGACAACATTGCGGAAATTTTTAAGAAACATTGGGGTGTTTTGATGACAGATCCACAAATTGCAGATTGCATAGGTGATAGACCGAGGTTCAGGTTAAGGAATAAGATGAATATTAGGAGAATGTTATGCTATACTCATGATAGGGAAGAAACTCGAGACATAATAGGTACTACACCATGTGGTGGATGTAATTTTTGCCCACATATTAGAAAAATGAATACATTTATACATCCGGACACTAGGAGAGAGTTCAAGTTTAACTGCATTGCAACATGTGGTACTGAACATGTGGTTTATTTGGCTGTGTGCCTTGCATGTCAGTCTTTCTACGTAGGAAAGACTGACAGATAATTTAGACATAGAATAAGAGAACATTTATATAATATTAGAACAGGCACAGTAACTAATGCATTGGCCAAACATGTTAAGTCAAAAGGGCAAGAACATACGTTTGAATTTATGGTTATAGAAGTCATGCAAGTAGGTGTAAGGGGAGGCAATATTAACTATTTTGACGGAAGAAAGAGAGGCTAAGTGGATCATAAGATTACATGCTGATGTAGGGAAAGGTTTGAATGAAAGGGTTTCTTTAAAACCCTTTCTTCGGAATAAAAGACTTAAAATCATATAAAAGATAAAAAAATAATTTTTTAATACATTTTTGATATGCCTTTTTGCATATGTTTTTTAATCTGATTCTAAAAATACATTTTTTAGTTTGATGATATGATATATTAGTTTATGAAGTCAATAAATGTAATTAGAGTGCAATTACTGACTTCTGTTCTTTAGTATTGCTGCTTAATTAGTTTGATTTTATGTATTCTCTAATTGTTGAAGTAATTGTGTTGTGTCAGTATATGATTGGAAGCTCATGTTTTTAAATGGAAATCTGTTATTCACTCAGTTGTATGGTCTGATGAAGCATTGAAGTGAAAGTGCTTACCTCCTGAGTGCACCAATAATAAAAAACTTTTTATATTCAATACATATTGACTGTTTGCTGGATTCTGTAAGCAGTGGAGTGATGAAGCAGTATATGAATTGAGACGTTGCAACACTGTTTATTGGACTCTGCATGGTAGCTGTTGCTTTATTTTTCAGTTTGTTGAGACTGTTTGTTTTTATAAGCACAGCTTTTACCCCCTGGATTTTTGCCTGTTTTTTCATTTTATATATATATATATATATATATATATATATATATATATATATATATATACATATATATATATGTCTCTTGGCTTTTCCCGGTTAGGGGTTGCATCAGTGTAACTCCAGTCTGCTAATATATATATATATATATATATATATATATATATATATATATATATATGAAAAAGGATCAGATAAGAATGAAGAAGTATAGCGAGCTTCTGGAATTTGATACTAGAATGTTTAACGAGTGGTGAATTGAAACCAAAAGATGAAAGGTTAATAATGGCAACCCAGGAGATTGGACTATATACATGTTAAATTGCAAAGCCCATTGAAAAGGTGGGAGAAACAGACAAATGCAGGTTCTGTAAAACAGAAACAAAACACACCACACAAATCCAAAATCCAGAAAAAACAAACGCAGAAAAGAGATCCGCCAGTTTATTCTATCCTGATACCTCGATTACTCACCTTCAAGTGATGAAAATTTCAAAACATTCACATATTAAATAGTAGCTAAATACAGTTGCATCCAATTAAGTTCATTACACTTAATAGATATTTAAAGTGACTAGTGTCCCTATATGTAAACATCCCCTTACACAAGCTGAAAATTGTCCTAAATACAATCAGCCTGGAACTGTGCACCCTAAAAATTAAGAATAACTTCCTGATTCAGGCCCCTAGAATAAAGAGTATAAAATTAAAAATAAATGTACTCTCCAGAAGATTAGGTTTTATGGCAAAATCCATACCAACTCCCACAATGGGTTGGGCCAAAACACTAAAAAATAAAGAGTCACCCTTCCCTGAATGAATCCTGCAGAAATGATCTGCCACAGGGTTAAAAGTATTAGCCCTTTTATTGTCTGACAAGTGTTCCAAAATTCTCACCCTGACCTTCCTCTTAGTTTGTCCAATATACCAAAATGTATTCTCATATCCACAACCCAATATGTAAACCACCCCACAAGACTGACAGTTGAATCTCCCATGAGATTCAAATGTAACCTCATCGATCAAGGTGCCAGTCAAATTTTTAATCTTTCCACATAGACTGCACCTACCACAGGGAAAAGATCCCACAGGTCTATTACCACCTGTGAGTTGAACATTGGGGCAATTCAAAAGTTCCTTCAGGTTAGAAAAATGACTGTAAGAAAAGGTCACATGTTCTGGGAATAGTTTCCCCAAATTTTCATCCGCCATGACCACGGGCCATAAGTTCAATGCTACCTTCTTCAAAATTTCAGAAAAAGGACTAAACCTTGTGACATAAAATAACTTATTGTTATTATTGTTATTACCATCCCCTTCCACTCTTTCAAATCCCATCCTACATTGTATCATAACCCTGCCAACAACATGGTCACCAAGATAATCCTGACTCGAGGACGCACCTCTGTCAGGACCAGCAACCTCATCAAGCAGCCTCCTCTTAGCCAACATCAGAATTTCTTGAGAATAACCACAACCTCTCTGTCTTTGTTCAACTTCATCCAAAAAATCTATCTTTACATTCTAAAGGTGATGTATTAAATCAAATTCTTCTAAATTCCCCATAGGGCAAAGTATGAATAAGATGAGGTGGATGCATGCTAGATGCATGCAAAAAGTTGTTAGACGTTTCTTTTCTATATGGAAAATATTGAACAAGACCATCTACATCCACAGAAAATTGGACATCCAAAAAGTCAATACTTTCCTGGGAAATGGAACAACTAAACCTCAAACCATGTGCATTTTGATTTAATATTTCCACAGATTTCATAAATTCAGCTTTGGGGCCCTTACAGTCAAAAACTAAATCATCTATATAATGTTTATAGAAGATAACATTCTCCATAAAATACTTTTGACTGTAAATAAACCATTTTTTTTCAAAATCCCCCATCTACAAAATAGCATATGATGGAGCAAACGGCTCCCCCATAGCCGTACCCCGAATTTGCAGGTAATACTCCTTATTAAAAGTGAAATATGTGTGTGTGTAAGTCAAAATTCTACCAGTTCTAGAACAAAAGCACTCCGTGGTCCCTCTCTCAAATATCCACTCACTGTCTTACTCACTGCCTCAAGACCCCTGCTGGAGACGATACAAGTATATAAAGAAGAAATATCTATAGAAGCCCAAAATAATTCTCCTGCCAATCCAAGTTATATACCAAAGAGCACAGTTCACTGGTATTTTTGACATATGCTGGAACAAATTTTAAATACTTCTTAAGTAAAGAAACTAACAGCACCCTACATTTTCAAGATCTGAACCAATGGCAGACACAATAGGTCTACCCGGAGGTTTATTCAAGTTTTTGTGAACCTTCAGGATAGCATAAAGCAAAGGATCACATGGTTTACCAATAAACAATTTTTTAACATTTTGTGCTGAAAAAAATCCCAATCTTTCTCCCTTCTCCAACAGTTACAACAACTTACTATTAAATTCCAACAAAGGACTGTGGGTTAATTTTAAATAACTGGTATTGTCAGTGAGTAATTTAAAAAACATGTCCTGATATCTTTCTTTATTCATAATAACCCAATTTACCCCTTGTCAGCTTCCTTAAAAATGTATTCACACACTTTTTTATGTAAATCCTTCAATTCACACAATTCACACTTAGTTAGGTTGAATTCTTTACATTTAAACTTCTTATATTCCTTCTCAATATTAGTTAACAGCAACTTCTCAAATAAGCTGACCACAACAGACAACTTCGGGGGATAAAAATAACTTTCCATGCGTGGTAAATTCAGGATATTCAAACAGCCGTAACCAGTCATGAATATAAAGTTTGAACAATTACTTTGAAAGACATCCCCTTCCCCAGTCTTCATCATAATCATAAATGGACAAATTCAGCAAAGAGTCATCTAAATTATCTAAATTGCATTCACTATTGCTTTCCACAATTTGCACATTAGTATAATTTACATATTTAACATCGTTTTTGGCACAAAATACCCTTAAATGCAGTTTTCTGCAAAATATACTTGCCTCTATCAAGACATCAGCTAAGGAAGGCCATTTAGTGAGCACAAATTTCGCCCCTTTTAGCAACACAGTTTTATTGATGTCAGAAATGTTTAAATTTGATAAATTCACAATTTTTAAAGTGTCATTGCTTACATTATCCTGAGGAAAAGAGAAATCCACACAAGCAGTGTCCAACCTGCAATGAAATTCACTTCTCAGCATTTTCCTTTTCACATGAATTTGCTGTTCTGATCTCCGTTGCTGTGCTGAAAAACCTTAGATGGCTCTGATTTATTCCATTGTGCAACTGGTACTTCATTAAGAGGTGTCTCAAAAGAGACACTCTTTTTAGAAGATGCATCTGATGAAGAATAAGAGGATTCTCTTCTTGAAACATTAAAGTTGTTCCTTCTAAATTGAGACCTCCCCTTATGATTTTCATGCTGTGCCTGTTATATATGACCACTGGCAAAGTTGTTGACATCCATAGACAGTTTTTTCTTCTTCCTGATGATAGTTTCTAATTCCATTTTATCCAATCTCTGTCTAATTTCACCAAACTTAGTGAAAAAAATGGGTTCAGAAATCTCCTGCTTCAGACAGATCTCAAGAGTGGTAATTTCTTGTTGCACTCCTTGTAAGAGTGAAGATTTCATTTAACAAGCACATGTAACCACCCCAACGTACACTGCAGACAAACCTATCACCATTCTTCCAATAAATCCTGTTCTTCCTCTAAGAACTCCCCAACAGGTAAACAGTGCACCCTAAGGTCTCTAGGAGTGATGTTTAAGCTCAAATATTTTTCTAAGAGCTTAAAAATCATAAAGCAGGTTGATTTCTTTAGCCATGAGTCTTTCCAAATGGGTAGCTTGGCGATTAAAAATAGATATATTCCATGGGTCAGTATCAGCAAACTTGGATTCCCTTTCCCTTAATAAGTCCAAAATGATTTATTACTCATGGACTCCATACTTTCACCAGTCAAACAGTGAAACTCTTGTCTCCAAATAAATCCAAAAGCAAAAAAAAAAAAACACCACACAAATCCAAAATCCTAAAAAAAAAAAAAAAACAAATGCAGAAAAGAGTTTCACCAGTTTATTCCATCCTGGTACCTTGGCTGCTTGCCTTCAAGGGATGAAAATTTCAAGACATTCACATATTAAATAGTAGCTAAATACCCCACAGATGGATAGAAGGTATTCCTCATCTGGATTTAAATGAGTAATATTCTGACCCCCCCCCAAATGGATTTATGGGAAATTACATTCTGCATGTCCTTCCTCCTGGCATGTGCTACCATACCATTTGCCCCTTTTTAGCACTGTGTCAGTGTTTATTTTTTGCCTCCCATTGCATTGATTTTAAACAACTACTTGACTCCAGGCCTTGTTCCTGACAGTCTGCCTTGGTCTCTCTTTGCCAAAAATAAGTTTTCCATACGTGCTAAGAGTTGCTATGAGAACACAATTTTCCTCATGGCTGAAGTTATCCTTTCTTTGCTTTGATCCCTTAGTTTCTATCAGTACTACTTGTAAAAAAAAAATAAATAATAAAAGAAAGATCCCCAGTCAGAAAGTGTGAAAGTAATGTTTCAATGTAATCATCTTTTACAGTACAAAACACTGGCAGAGTCTTCCTCCTACCCACATAAAAAATGTTACTTAACACAAACCATAAAATGATATCACAGAAGTTTCAGTATAGCCACATAAAATTGCAATATGTTACCTACAGAAGTTTCAATATAGCCACATAAAATTGCAATATGTTACCTACAGTTAATTCAGGTCATGAAACAAAAATACTACTTGCCCTACTCGCTGCCTTTTTAATGTACTGATAATATGCCATTTTTATTCCTCAATGCCACTCCAAAAAAATCAGACTCCTCACACATTTTCTGTCATCAGTAATCATTTCTGCTCCTGCTGTCATGAAATCTAACTTCAAAATGACATAAATTTGCCAATCAGTCAATGCTATCATAATATGCACATCATACATGTACCCTTAATTCAATAATAAAATAATATTTTAATTGTTTCTTATTAAATAATAATATTTTTAACAATATTTCCTTACTGTATTAAGTATGTGATATCCAAATACATGTTCTTATTATTTTCTTATTATTTTATGCTTGTTAACCGGGAAAGTCCAACTGGACACAAGTCGATTTTCAGTGGAGGTCCAGGGAGAAAAGATAACAAGTAATCCGCAATGTGCAATTTGATTAAGTTAAATACAAAAAATAAACAGATGTATCAAAATATGCAAGAACATAAAATATACACATACAAACAAATTGCATATAAACAAGAGAATATATTGAA
The DNA here is from genome assembly GCF_019279795.1 of Protopterus annectens. Lineage (NCBI taxonomy): Eukaryota > Metazoa > Chordata > Ceratodontiformes > Protopteridae > Protopterus > Protopterus annectens. The sequence continues at coordinate 673,765,472 of NC_056732.1, forward strand.
TCTTTAAACATCTTTGTCAGAGAATCAGATATAAACAACTTATAGTTAGTGATCATTCAGATGAGGGGTAATGGTGTGATTGAGGGTTAAACCAGCAAACATCTATCACCTCTCTCAGCTATTAATGAATTAATATTGCTATGCTTAATTATTCGTGAACATTCAAAGCTATTTACACATGTTATATGCAAATTAGGCTAATTTACTTTCATCTCTATGAATTCTAGTAGTAGTACTCAAATGTGTCTGGAGATACAATGCAAATCCAAGGAAACACGAATGGATTTCAGACTGAAATGGATGTGATGTGGATGGTTCCACAGTCCACAGCACTGCTGTCCCAAGCTTTCTGCAGGAACACATAAATGGCTCTAGTTTAGCTAAAATCAGAATATAGTTAAAAAAAATTGTGTCATCTGAATGCCAGGTTTGCAGAAATATGTAGTGTGATCCTTGTCCATCCAACATTGCGTGTCACACCCTAGCACCTTAAGGAAATCATAACTTCCTAAAACACAAAAGTGACACACATAGTGACACACCCACCCAACAAAAAGAAAAAAAAATGCTATACTACATGACACATAACTGGTGTTAGGGATCTAAAAATAACTTTACCAATGAGCATTATCGATAAAAATTATTAATCATTTGCTTACATTTTAATCAAGCATATAAGGGAAAGGTAACTCTTTTCCTTTAAGGAAAAAAAAAATGTGACAATGTAGTTTTGGTTAAGCCAAACTTGTCAATAATATCAATAGCTAGTATAATGGCCATAATAGTAAAAAATGTTTGGTTAAGGTGATGTCACACCAACCAGGGAGTGGTTCTCACTCTCATTAATACATAGCTGACCATACTTTCCTCATTCTTGTTCTGGCAACTCCTGTGAAGGCATGACACCATGCTCCTAGTTGGTCCGATAAGAAGACCACAATAATGCTCTTGCTTCTCAATGATTTATATTGGGATAAGACTGATCCATGCACAAGATACAGGTGGTGGAAAAAATTGATATCTGTCAGGAGCAGGGTGAATACCTGTCAGCCCTGACAGGTATAATCTGCTCTGTGCAGCAGTGTTGCCACTATTACGATGATTTGCAGAAGAGTACTGCTGGCCATATGGTTGAGTGGGTAGACCACGTTATGGCAAGAAGGCCGGAGTTCCATAGTAAGAAAAAAAATGGTTTCTTAAATGAGCCATATTAAACATAAAAAAAACAAACAGTTTAACAAATTAGCATAACCTGAAGCATTTTAAAAGAAAGTTATGTGTACCTGAAAATGAAATGGAGATGCATAAATAAGCATGTTTGTTATCTTAGATACATATTTTTAACAGGGATGCATATTAGGAATATGTTAACAGATTTTAATGATATATATCTACAAATGTCACATAATTGTATTAAAATAATCTGTACATGTAACACTGTAAATCATATACTGGGTTACAGGTAGAAGTATTTGTGACTATATTTACAAATAATGAAATAAAAATTACAATTCCACAATTAAAATGTATTACTATTACATAACATGGCTTAATAGTTACTTTACATGAAGCCAGTTTTATGTAGGCCATAGAAATATAACAGTTGCTTAACAAAGTTGTTTGTTCAGTTGTGTGTCTATCGGCATGTACAACAAGACTCTAGTCTCAGACACCAGACCCTAGTTAGAGTGGAGGTTGGGGGGAGGGGAGTGGGGGGAGTGACTGTCTCAAGTGAATGACCAGCGCAGACTTTACTGAGAAATTTTGTTTTACTTCAACATTACCTATCAAATCAGACATGTTTATATAGAAAAGGAAATACAAACTTACATGAATAGCTACTTTTCTGTGTTTGTGAATTAATTATACCTGAACACAGTGTTACATGTATTTTGAAAACAACATTCCACACATATTTCATACTTATTTTCGTCTTTCATGACAGTGACTATTCACACAGCATTGTACAAATTCATACAATTATGTATATGTAAGAGGAAGTCCAAAATAATTGCTTAGACAGTAATACAGGCATATCTCTATCTATCTATCTATATATATATATATATATATATATATATATATATATATATATATATATATTATATATAGATATATATAAAAAACAAGTACAAATACAGGTAAACAAGAATTACATACTCTCTTTTAATTATAGCTGAGAAAGAAGTACAATAAAACTGCCAGTAAGAATAGCAAAAAATAAAAAGAATTATTGCATTTTCTGGTAAGTATAACTAAGCCCAAGATAATTCCCTCTTTCTAGTTTATAATATGCATAAGAAGAATACAAAAATGAATTAAAATCATTATATTACTGTAAAAATAGAGAGCAATAATGTGTGTACAATTGTTGTAGTCTTTTTACAACTCTTTTCTGTATTGGTTATAAGAAAATTATTATTATAGCTTTGCAGATGAAAGAAATAAAACTGAAACCATTACAGTTCAAATTGTTATAGCTTTTAAACTGATTACTTTGAATAATTACAAAGGTTATTTTAGTACTGTAACAAATGTATTGCATGTACATAGCTTGGAGGTTACACATACACCTTCAAAAAGGCACAAGCACATTCCATATGATTTCATTTGTAGTATGAATAAACACTACTCATTTAGTTTTTCCTAAGTACAAAAAACACTTTCCAAATCATTACTCCCAGTATATGCATAAAGACTTTCTTTATGCAAGTTTTACTTCAATAAAAACTTTACTGCAGTATTTCAATACTGAATGAAATGGCATATAAATGTTATTGTATGGATTTATTGTGCCTTTTCTGTTTTGTCTCTCCCTCCATTTTTTTCTTTGATGTTCATATTTTGGTTATTCATTTCTTTTTCTTTTATATTTTTGTTTCTCTCCCATTTACTTTCATTTTTTACAGCTTCAAATCCCTCAGGAAGAGGCCAGGTATCTTGCTCCCAGGCTAGGGTCAAATCACTCTCTGCTTATCTGGGGACATTTTTCCTGTCTTGGAGTGGTGGCACTGGTCATCTAGGCACTCCAGCATATGGAAGCCTGGCAAGTCTCAGACAAAGGGCTTCAGATGTCCTAGTAAAGGTGGTTTACAGGAAAATTCAGCCAGATGAATTCTCTTTTTCAGCATGTAGATGACATGCTCTCCCAGTTCGTGCTGACCAGTGCACAAACAAAGGCCACTAGTGACTCAACATCAGAGTCTTCCATTGCAATACCATCTGGCAGTGGACATGTTTGAGGGATCTGTGGACTGGGAATCCAGCTGGCACTTTCAACCCCCTTTCTACCCTTATCCTTCTTCCTACAACTCTTACCTATTTCCAACCCACATTACCCTCTGATATAAAATTTTCAAAAATTAGGGGGGATTTATCCTCCTACAAAAACATTGTACCCATCCTCTTTCACCTCCTTTAGAACAGACCCACTCGATGTTTCCCTTGTGTATTCCCTTCTTTGTTTTGTCTCCCCTTTCTCCCACTTTCTATTCTTTAATGAAACCATCAAGATGTCCACTAAAGAATACCCAAATATAAAACATTATAAACACCTTTTCTTTTTAAAAAATTATTTTAAGCACTGTGCAGTCCACAGCTTTACTTAAATTCTTAGAGGGTGACTGCACTCAGCCACGCTCACCCAAGATATGTGAAAAATGAAGTTATATGAACCGTCATGCTTTTGAGAAATAATTCACAACTTCATAATGCAGAACATTATGCAACTTCGAATGGAGAGATGAAAAGTCAGCAAGCAAGAGAGAGTAGTAGTGTTGAAATTGAATTCATCCTCAAGTCATGGTGAGTGCCTTCACAAGGTGGACCCTGTTTTTCACAAAATCTCACCAAGGCAACACTGATATATAGACTGTATTTATATAACATATATAATGGACAGAAGTAGGTTAAAATTAAAAAGATAGCTGAGTGCACAAGACCCAGGATAAAAAAAGGCCCAATCCTGGTAAGCATACAGGTGCCAAGACTGGAAATGATGACAGCGTAGAATCCTCAAAATACGGAAACATTCCTACAATGGGGCTAGGGCAGGCCCAAGGGGAGGATGCCCCCCCCCCCCCCGTTGTAGAAGGAAGTAGTAGTTCGCAGAAATCACAAAAACTGATAGGCCAAAGAAGAGCCATAAAGACGATAAAGTGGACTACTGAGGATAAGAAATAAATTGTTACTATTATGCAAAAAGCCCAGAATTTCTAGACACAAGATATACAAAACAATTAAGAGAGAAATTATAGGAAAGAAAAATACTTCCACAAGAAAAACTGTCAGAAGCTTCAAATAAAACATTTTATTCATTAATACAACAGATTTGTGAAAAACAGTGTATAGATCAAGAAACTTTGATCTGTTTGGAAAAAGAAGCATCTGAGAAAGTGTGAATATGTAAACAACAAAACCTAGATATTTTTGAAAAGTATAAAAAAGAAATATGGACATGGAAAGAAAGAGAGATTTGAAATGGTGCAATATTTATGCAAAGGAGAAAGTCAAATTAATAATTATTAAGAAAGCAGTCCAAAACATATTCAAAGGAAAATACAGGCAAAGGCATTCAAATATGGAACATTTCACAATAAAGAAAATATCACAAAGAGGGAATGTAGAAAACAAGATTAGTAAAGTAGAAGTTAAAAAGAAATAGAAGTTGAAGTTATGGAGTGCCTGTGAAGTGAAGGATTTCATGGAAAAGGTCTAACACAGGTTATATCACAGCAAGATAGACCAAATCCACAAAGTAAGGAGATGCAGAAAAATCAGGAGACATCTGAAGATGAAATATGGACATGGGAAAGAAAAAGAGATTTAATTTGGTGTAATATTTATGCAAATGAAAAAGCAAAACTAACCAACACAATATGAGCAGCACCAAAAATATTCAAAGAGAAATACAGGCAATGGAATACAGATATGGAAAACTTTACAATACAAAAAATAAGAAGACAGAGGTAAAGCAGAAAAGGAGATCAGTAATGGAGAAGTTAAAAAAATAGAAACTGAGGTTATGCAGTACCTGCAAAGTGAAGGATTCAGTGTAGAAAATCTAATTCAGAAAGCACCACAACAGGCTGGAGCAATAGATATCCAAATTAACGGGACACAAGTGGAATGGAAAGAATTTGCTCAAGTTCCTTATGAAGATATTTTGGAGCCTTCCACAGGAAACCAGTATAAATGTTCACCTGAAGCTGGACAGCAAGGAAAGGAACAGGAAATTGTGGAAACTCTGATGCAGTCAATGTTGAGGAGTGATAGGACAGTAAGTTCCCATATGGCAGAACAAAGGATAGCACAGGATGAAACCAAAGAGAATGTACCACAGCAGGATGCTACAGAACCTTCTATAGAATGCCCACAGGAAATGGAAAATAAAAATGTGTCCTCAATTTAGAAGAAAATGAGCTAAGAGAAGAGTTGCTTGATTTAATTGAGACAGACATATTAAGATCAATGAAAGAAAGAGACTGCAGAAGGTCAATAAAACTGAAAAAGTCAGAAGTTTGATAAAACAAATGAACACAGTAATTAGGACTGTCCATAGAGATCCATGCGATATAACAGAAGTAAACACGATATATTACTGTGCAGCTAATTTAATAACTGATAAAGTTCTGCCACAAGAACAGGGTAGTGAGGGAAAGGAAGGGGAAAAATCAAACAATCGTGAAAGTATCGAATAGTGAAAACTATAAAGCAGTTAAGACAAGAAGTGTCACTGTTAGAAGAATATAGAAGAGGGAACAGATCAACAAAAATACTAAGAAGGATGGACATAATAAAAGCAATGCACAGTATTAAAGCAGACCAGGCTCTATCATGCACTATCACAAATAACAAGCTAAAAATCTCAGCACAGGCAGAAAAACTTAGAAGATACACAGATAAATATAATGGAAAAGTAGAAAATAAGCAATTTATTGATGACCCAAAAAAGTTTTATAGAGATTTGGAGAAAAAAGGTAAAAGGAATTGAAGACCACCAAAAAAAGAAGAAATTGATACATTTTGGAGAAGTATTTATGAAGATATGCTAAATAGCTAGAAGTGATAAAAAAGAATAAGAAGTCTAAAGGTACAGGATATGAAATGGGATGAAGTAACAGCCAGAGAGATTGAAACAAAGTTAAGAAAAGCCTGCACCTGGAAAACTCCAGGCCCAGATGCAGTGCCTAACTTCTGGTTAAAAGTATTAACATCTTTGCACAATGATTTAGCTATGAGTAAGTACTATTTATATGCACACCCTGAACAGATACCAACTTGGCTAACAATGGGAAAAACAATACTCCTACTTAAGAGTGAAACTGTAAGCTCCCCTAAAAACTATAGACCAATAACTTGCCTTCCAATGACATATAAACTGTACACTCGAATTGATGTTGACAGAGTTTATAGTCATTTAGAAGAAAACTAAATTATGGCAGTCGAACAAAAGGGCAATAAAAGAAAGTCATATGGAATAAAGGATCATTTGTTGTTAAATAAAGTCATAGTGGAGAACTGTAAAAAGGGGAAGAATCTAAGTATGGCATGGATTGACTATAAAAAAGCATTTGATAGTATCCCACATTCATGGATAAAAGAGTGCTTACAAATGTATAAGATACACCCTACACTGATCAACTACATTACAGTGACTGTGAAACAGTAGCATACCACTTTGCAATTAAGCCATGATAAAGGACAAATTATTATTCCAGGGATAAGACTTCAAAGGGGTATATTCCAGCATGACTCTCTGTCACCCCTGTTATTCTGCCTTGTCCTTAACCCATTAAGCTGTCTACTCAATGGCTTATGCCATGGCTATAATTTGGCTCCTAGAAAACAGCAAAGTGTAAAGACTTCTCATCTTCTCTTTGTTGATGAATTAAAACTGTATAGCTCATCAAATGAGGAACTGAAAGCACAACTGCAAGATGTCAACATTTTTTCAGATGATATAAGAATATCACTTCGCCTTGATAAATGCACAAAAGCAACCTTTAAAACAAAAAAATTACAGCACTAAGAAATCATCAGTTTGGAACAAAAATGTGATATAAAAGAACTTGAGCAAAAGAGAGTGTATAAATATTTGGGAATTGATTCAATAAGGAATACTTTCAAAGACTTAAATTAATCCTGAAAACAGCATTGACATCTAGGAACAAAATCCAAGCTATAAACCAATTTGGTCTTCCTGTTCTAACTTAAGGTTTTGGTATGATTGACTGACCCCAAAAGTTGTTGGCTAGATTAGATTAGGAAAACAAGAAGGATGCTTCATGCTCATTAAATTATTTATAAAAATCAGTGCATACCAAGATTATATATTCCCCATTCCAAAGGAGGAATGGGCCTCCTTGAAATTGATTACATGTATAGATCTGCAACCATAGGACTCCACACATATCTACTGACCTCAGAAGATCCAAACATGGTTAAAGTTTTGAAACATGAGGAAAATAAATATAAGATGACTTCTCTGCTTAATCTAGCAGAAGCATATCAGCGTCAAGCAGGAATGGAAATCAAACCAGAAGTAGATAAAAATCAGGTAGCAGTTGAATGTGCCAAAAACAAAACAAAGAATATACGGTGAAGTACCAGATGAGAAGCCAAGAAATGTGGAAAATGCATAAATATAGTTGCAAGTATAGAAAACTTCTGGAAGAACCTCATGTTGATCAGGAAAAAAAGCAGGAATGGTTAAGGAGAGGCAAATTCAAACCGAGATGAAAGGCTAATATTGGTGGCGAAAGATAGTGGGCTACAGACACGCTGGTTTACAAAGTCCATTGAACATGTGGGAGAAACAGACAAATGTAGGTTTTGTAAAACTAAATTGGAAACAGTTGCATACCTCATTGCTGGTTGTGACATACTAATGGCAGTATGACTGTATACTGAAAGGCATAATAATGTAGCAAGACTGTTGCACTGGTGATTGTGCAAACATTATGGTATTGAAGTGACTAAAAAGCACTGGAAAAATGGGATACAAAGCATTATAGGAAGTGATGAAGTCTGTATCACATGGGATCACCCATTACCAACAGTTCAAAAGACAGATGCCAGAAAACCAGATATAGTGATCCATGAAAACAAGACAGAAGTAACACTGATCATTAAAATCTCCACAACCAGTGACTACATTGTGTTGTGTACAGAGAGAGACTCAAAGTCATAAAATATCAGGATTTGCAGGCAGAAATGAGATCAATGTAGAAGAGAGATACCCAGACAGTTCTAATACTAGTAAGAACAAAGGGTCTTATAAAAAAGAATCTATAATCACATTTAGACATGTTACCAATACATGTAGCCCATTATGAATTGCAGAAGGAGTCATTACTGGGCACATTGCTGGTGCTGCAATGAGCACTTCTGCCTGCTGACATCAAGGATTGAAACAATACTAATTTCATGAACTTTAATCGTACTTTGACTTAAGTATGGGGTCCATTCCTGTTATGGTATTAGAAAACCATAAGACTTGTAGAAATTTAAAAAAGGGAGCAGAACTTTATGCAACTTACTGTTTTGCAAGAAACTGGTGTTTTCAAAAAAGCTGTTACTTTTCGCGGACCTTATTTGCATAAATGTCCATCATTTACAAAGCCCAGGACTATAAATACCGGCAATAATCTATTTAATAGAATAATATATCTAATGCTGTTAATTCTTCATTAAAAACTATGACATGCCTATGTTCCAGTGCATCTGGAACCAATGTATTAAACACCAAATCTCAGTCTTCTTTGAAATTTCATTATGAAACTTTCAGACATTGTTAGGATAGTGTTTGTGTTAAATACCAAAATTTACATTTCAATGCTAATCTATCTTTATGGGTTTTAACGCATAACAGCACTACATCTGACCACATCCAAAGCATTTTGTTATAACTGTGGCATGTTGCAGCTGAAAAAAATTGCATTTTTGTGGAAATTTATGTAATATTTACTTCTGATGTAGTGACAACTTAGGATGGAAGTACAATAGAGCAGTACTGTGATCTGTATATTAAGCAGACGTTCAACATAACACCCACAAAAGAATATAGATATAATGCAAAAATGTCAACATATGGTAGTGAAGGCACTGATTGAAGGCATGTATATACTGTGCATAAAAGTTCATACCTCAACACTCTGCTAAAATTTCATTATGAAAGTTTCTGGCAGCAGTAGTGCCATGTGCACTTATAAAATGCTGCTAAGGTCACTCTTATAACAGTATGACACTTAACCTGACAGCATCACTTTAGCTACTTGAAAGCATGGGATTGGAATCATAATAAGTTACAGCTAAAGAAATATAGAGTTTTTTTTTCTTGTGATATAATGCCAGCTATCTAATGAAGTTTTATAGTAGACTGTTAGTATTTTTTATATTGAACAATATTCAAAGCAACACTCATAATTTAGCTGAGAAAAAGGAAAAATTTATGACTGCAACAGTAAAGGCATATGGGCAACTGGATCTGGAACTTATATCCAATAGCCCATATCAAAATAATCCTCTGAGAGACCATTATGAAACTTTTAAGTAGCAACAACAGCAACGTATTCAGCAAGAATATATTCATATGTTTGCTGTTACAGCTTTAAGGATCTGAGAATAGCAAAATGTGGAATGTGAAGGGATCCCTTTGGCTTCTCTCAATTATGGTACATTACAAATAAAAAACATATTTTTTCTGCTTAACTATGTAGGTTCATAGGTAGGTACTAGGCTATCTGCCAAAGGCATTTATAAGCCTAGCTGGAATGTGTTGGCTTTCACCGCCCCCTTAGATTAATTCCCTGTGCCTCTGTCCAGTACAGCCATTGAAGTGATCCCCAGGGTAAACTTTCTGTTTCCCATCCACTCATCAAGGTTGCTCTTGACGAGTGTTAGTGAGGAGATCTGCCTAACATAGATTTGAATATTGTTCTAGAGCATGGAAGTTTCTGGGACAGTAATCTATCCCTCCAGCATGTCCTATTTATTGTTGTGGTGAGGTTTAGATCCCTAGGGCATGTGGCTTGAGGGGATATGGTTTTCTTTAGGTGGAGCATGTCCATCAATTTTGGGTTGAACATGGCCTTGTATGTCAGGCATAGATCACCTCTGAGTAGGTGGTATGCAACCAAGTACAGCTGGAGTTTCTTCAGTCGAGCTGCATAGGGCATCTGTCTGAGGCCAGTGATCCTCTTGGTGAGGTACTTCTGTGGTCTTTCCAGCTGTTGCAGGTGTCTTGTGTAAGGTACATCTGAAAAGGGGCATTGTACTCTATGATGGGTCTGCTGAGTAATGCGTAGAGGGGCACAATGACCTCTTTTGATCTGGATGCAAACCCTTTTGTGATTAGATGGGCCACATAGAAGGATTTTCTAACCACTTTGGCAATGGGATTATCAAAGGAGAGATTACTATCTACTTGGATCCCCAGATCCCTTATTATGTCTTCTGCATTTAGGGGGATACCACCTATGTGGTAGTTTGTGGTTACTTTGTTTTTTCCAAAGGGGATGACTATGCACTTTTTGGCATTTAGCTTGAGGCCATGGTTTTGACACCAGGTATCTGTCTCACTGACACCCATTTGGAGGATGTCTGTGTCAGCTGGAGAGTCAATTATAGCCCTTAGTTTGTAGTTGTCTGTGAACATGGTCAGCCATAGACCTCCTGTGCTTTCCTGTACCTCTGAAAAGTATATGTCGAACAGAAGGGGTCCTAGGACAGTCAGACCTAGCTCCCAAAACTATTACCATGTGGGTTCTGTCCATGAGCCAGTTGGCAACCCATCTCATGACATAGGGGTTTATGTTCAGGCTGGTGAGCTTGTCTATATTACCAGAATGGGGAATGGTGTTGAAAGCCTTTGCGAGGTCTAGGTAGGCTGTGTGGACCAGCTTTCCCTCATCTATAGCCTTGGTAACTGTCTCAAAGATGTCCACCAGGTTTAGGAGGCATGATTTGCCCTTAACAAAGCCGAAATGGGTAGGGTCCAGTGTTTGGAGGTTCCCAATATCTCTGTTAATGAGATCCATGATTATGCGCTACATAGCCTTGTAGACCAAGCTAGTTAGGCTTATAGGGTGATAGTTCCCGTGGTTTGTTGTGGCTCCACCTTTGTGGAGCGGAATAACTACTGCTGTGTTCCACTCTATGGGCATGTAGCCTGTGGAGAGGCTGAGTTTGAACAGTGTGTTTAGGTGAGGGGTTAGTTCATCTTTGACCTCATGTAGGATGCAGCCTGGGACACCGTCTGGTCCCATTGATGCTGTGGTTTTGGCTTTGGAGAGGGCTGTGTTAACCTGAGTGTCTATGATTTCAGGGGCACTACATTCTTCTGGTATGGATATGGGCCATTTGGGGGTGAGGAGGGGGTGAAGTTTGCATAGAACCTGTCTGCCAAGATGTTGGCGATATCGGTTGGTTCAGTGTATTTTGTGCCATTCTGTACTAACTCCGACCAGATCTGAGAATTGCCACTGAGATTCTTGACATGGCTAAATAATGTCTTTTGTTTATCCTTGGAGTGCTTGGCAATTTTTTTTTCGAAGCTAGCCTTGGATAATTTTATGAGGGATCGTAGTTTTTTGCTGATACTGATCAGGGATATCTTCCCTTCTTGAGATTTTACTCTTTTCTGTACTAGTTTCCTCCTTCTATCGTATAGCTTGTTTATGGCAGGGGTCCACTAGACTGGTTTCCTTTTCTTGGAGGAGTGAGTCTTGGTTTTGCTTGAGATAGCATGATCCATGCATTCTTGTAGGTGCCCGTAGAGTGCATTAGTAAAAGATTTTGCAGCTTGGGCAGCATTATCCTTTAGCATGGGGGCTTTGAAACTTTCCATCTCGGTCTTAAGTAACGTGAAGTTTGCTTTCAAAAAGTTTTTCACGGTGGTTTCTTTGACTAGGAGTGGGGGCAGAATGTGGATATCCAGAGTGATTAGTTTATGGTCAGATATAACCAGTGAAGGGTTGACCTCCGGTGTGGAACACTGGTTGTCCATGTTGGTGAAGACCAAGTCCAATATGTTGTCACCTGTGGTGGGAGTGTTGACCAGTTGATCCAGGGCGTTTGAGTTTATAAATCCTAGGAAATGTTGGGCAAGGCAGTTAGTACTTGAGTAGTTCTCCCAGTTAATGTTTGGGTAATTGAAATTACCCAATATCAAGGTGTTTGGTAGGACCTTTACGTTTCCCAGTGTTTCCAGAAATGCAGAATGGGGGTCTTGGAACATGGTGGGTGATCTGTAGCACGCCACAATTTGAATTGCAGTTTTGCCCATTGATAGTTGTACGTAGATGATCTCTGAAGCATCGTGCTGTGCCACTAACCTGAATGTGTGGGTATTCTTGATGAATATGGATACGCCACCGCCTTTTGTATTTCAGTCCGGGTTTTGTGGCTGAAATGTATGGTATGAGTTGTAGCCTGGAAGTGCTGGGGTGCTCTCTGGAGCCTTAAACCAGGTTTCTGTTACTGCTCATATATCAATTTTCTCCATATTGAGGAGTGCCTCAAGTACGTGCATTTTGAGGTTTAGACTTCTTGGTACTGAGTAGCGTTACCCTTAGTTTTTTGTTACTTGTGCTATTTATGGCAGTGGGTTGGTCTTTTGAGCCTTGCCTAAAAAAGGCGCTATGGGGGTGGCAAGAGCTTTGGCCATTATTCGAAAGCCTAGGGGTGACAGGTGCAAGCCATCTCTAGCGAAGCAGTGTGGCTTGTCGAGCATGTCATCCCAGACTGACAGACACTGGATCCCCTTTGAATGACACCAGAAACTTAGCCAATTATTGAAATTGATAATTTTTTCTTTATACCTTGGTATCATTCTTGGTGATGGCAGGATGCTACTCAAGGTCAGTGTCATACCAGCCTGGGCTACGTGATCAGAGAGCGCTTCCATATCTCTTTTCATGTAGTCCAGGGAGGTACGGCTCATAGTATTTGTACTCTGTTGTCATCAAATTAGTGCATACAAATGTTCTGCACATTAGCTTCTCTCAAGCATTTAAAAGGAAGTCGAATATCGCCTCAGTGGTAGTGGTATAATGTCAGCCTGCAACAATAATAGTCATATGAAATACTGAAATGCAGCTATCCTTTAAGGCAACTTATCATAAAACATTCAACAATTATAATGAGATACTTGTGTACAAAACTTAATGAAAAATGCCATTTTCTCCAGTCTTTGTCAATACATGAAGTTTAGGCCTCATTCTATATATAATAACAGAAATGTTTGCCTTCCTTTCTACTGTCTATGTTATACATTTATCTCATTTGTTATATGTCAGACTGTAAAGTGAAATATAGACCTATAAGGCTTTGTAGGAAGGGTGGTGGAAACTCATTATTAACTCATTACAGCCACCTCAAGGTGTTTCTGCAATTACTGTGTCTCTCTGTGCCAAATATTTCTTGTTCATATTTGCATTAAGAATTCCATAACCATGCTACCTTTATTTTATTTTTATTTTTTATTTTACATTTGTTGACCGGACTAGTCTAGCTGGATACATGTCCATTTTCAGTAGAGGCCCGGGGAGAAAAGCTCCAAGAAATCATACAAAGTTAATAAAAAGTTAATATAGACGTTATGCCAGATATTATAAAAACAGCAAATGTTACATGAAAGCAAAAAAAATGTTTTTTTTTTTTTTTTTTTACAAGGTATCATGATATTTTATCTTTAAGCATACATGATGGCAAACACAGTTGTGTTAATATTTGACCTCTGTCATTGAGTTTTTGTTTGAACTGTAAGGTAATACAAGCCACACCCACTGGGAGTTAAAGGTACACACTTAAAAGAGCTTACTGGAGGGAATGAGTAAAGTAATTTCTCACATATTTTATCCATCATTTACAGGAAGGCAACCTGCAGTGTGGTCCCAAGCATTTCCCTTGCCAGATACCAGTGTCTGCAAACAGCAGCTCTACACATATAAAGGTAATGAACACAGGCCTGAATATAATACCATCACATTCCAAATACTTGCAGGCAGAACCATGGTACTATTTCCTTGGCACTACATTACAGGCTAATTCAGAAGATGGCATACCAAAATCCAAATTGCCATTTTCAATCATTTTAAACACAGTAGCAGCATTCAAAATGGTGAACTATAAAAAGACTTTTGAATGTCTGGTCATATTTACAAATTCTTAAACAAATTATGAATTACCACACTTAGCTCTGTGAATGACATCAAAGCACACATGTGAGGGCTTCTGTTGGCATAGCTCAATTTGTACTGCTGAGAACAAGCCACAAAGTACTCATTTACATGGCTAGGCAATGTGCAAGCCTCACCTTGTTGCAGTGCTGGTGCAAGAAAAAGTAGTCTGTTAATATTCATGCCTTCCTTTGGTTAGTCTGTACCCACACAAGGTGCTAGTGGTCAAACAGGGTGATATTACACCCCTGTGAATGTGATTTACATCTGCATGGTCTAGATTTCACATACCCATTCATGAATGGTACTAGAAAGATGAAATCTGTGAAAGCCTTGTGCCATGCACCAAGCTGGTCTGAAATAAAAAGCAAAATCATCCTCCTCTATTGCAGACATCATATCTGCTAAAGCTGGAAGGTGCTGCAGCTGGTGGGACCTGCAAGAAAAGTGAACTATGGACAGAACTGGGATATCATCTGACTTTGTTAACAGGGATCTCTCATTCCAAAAATAATGCTGCCACATGTCTGATGTCAAGCAGAGGTGGAGAAGAGAATAGTTAACCATGTGGTCTCCATATTCATTAAGAATATCCACACCTCCAGGCTAGTTGCACAGCATAATGCATCCGAAATTATCCAAGTACAACTAACTCTGGGCAAGATCGCAATCCAAACTGTAGCTTGCTACAAACTCCTCACCATGCCCAAGAATTCCCACTCCTCATTTCTTGATACACTGGAAAGTATTAGGGTACAACCCAACACCCTAATAATGGGCGATTTCAATTACCCCACCATTAACTGGGAAAACTACTCATGTACCAACTCTTTTGCTCAACGTTTTCTAGAATTCATAAATTCCAACGCCTTGGATCAACTTATTCACATCCCCACCAGGGGCAGCAATATCTTAGACCTGGTCATTACCAACATGGGCAACCAGTGTTCCACACCAGAGGTCAATTCCTCATTGGTCAGATCCGACCACAAGCTAATCACCCTAGACATCCACATCCCACCCCCAATTAGGGAAACCACCGTAAAAAAACTTCTCCAAAGCCAACTTCACACTTCTTAAGACAGAAGTGGCAAACTTCATGACACCCATGTAGATGGACAATAGAGGTATGACTGCTGAATCCTACACAAATGCACTTTATAAGCACTTACACAAGTGCATGGATCATGCTATCCCTAATAGAACTAAGATGCTATTTTCCAAAAAAAGGAAGCCCAATCTGGTGGTCCTCTGCCATAAACAAACTCTACAACAGAAGAAAAAAACTGTTGCAAAAAAGAGTAAAATCCCATGACTGGAGGAACTCCCTGGTCAACCTCAGTAAGAAGCTCAGATCCCTCATAAAATTATCCAAAGCTAGTTACGAAAACAAAACTGCCACT
The DNA here is from genome assembly GCF_019279795.1 of Protopterus annectens. Lineage (NCBI taxonomy): Eukaryota > Metazoa > Chordata > Ceratodontiformes > Protopteridae > Protopterus > Protopterus annectens. The sequence goes on from NC_056732.1 coordinate 673,781,055, forward strand.
GACTCTAAAGACAACCACAAAGCATTCTATAGCTATGTCAAGAATCTCAATGGCAACACTCAGATCTGCTCTGAGTTACAGCACAATGGCACTAAATATACAGAACAAACTGATATTGCCAACATCCTGGCAGATAGATTCAGTGCTAATTTTATCCCCCTCTCACCCCCTAGAGGGCCCATCTCTATATCGGAAGAATGCAATGTTCCTGTAATCACGGCTGCACAGGTAAAAAACACACTCTCCAAAGCCAAGAACACAGCATCCATGGGACCTGACAATATCCCAGACTGCATTCTACATGAACTATAGAATGAACTGGCACCCTACCTAAGTACCATGTTCAATCATAGCCTCACCTCCAGTTTTGTGCCCACTGAATGGCGCACCGCAATGGTTATCCCACTCTACAAAGGGCGAGCCACGACGGACCCAGGGAACTACTGCCCCATTAGCCTGATGAGCCTGATCTGCATGGCCATGGAACGTATCATCATGGAACTCATAAACAAAGACATCGGTAATCTCAAACTCTGGACCATACCCAGTTCGGGTTTGTAAAAGGCAGATCATGGCTCCTAAACCTGATTGACTTCTTTGAAGCAGTCACTAAAGCCATAGATAAGGGTAAGGTGGTTCACACAACTTATCTAGATCTCGGTAAGGCTTTCAATACCATCCCCCTACTCTGGAATTATAGATAAGCTCACTAAACTAGGTATAAATCCCTATGTCACAAGATAGGTTGCCAACTGGTTCAGGGACAGAACCCACACTGTGAAAGTAGCAGACTCCAAATCCGACTTCAGACCAGTGACAAGTGGACTACCACAGGGTTCAGTCCTGCGTCCTCTCCTGTTTGGTATCTACTTCTATGAAGTACAGGCTAACACAGAAGGTCTTTGGCTAACTAAGTTTGCACATGACTGCAAACTAGGAGCCATAATTGAAACTCCTAAAGATGTGGGCATACTACAAAAGGGCTTCACTGAGACAGATGCCTGGTGTCAAAGCCATGGCCTGAAGCTCAATGCCAAAAAGTGTATTGTTATCCCCTTTGGTAAAAACTCTGCACCCATGAACTACCACATAAGTAGTAGTCTACTTAACACCGAAAGTGTGCTAAGAGATCTTGGGACACAGGTGGACAGTAGTCTCTCCTTTGATAATCACATCGTCACAGTGGTCAGAAAATCCTTCTATTTGGCTCATCTCATCACAAAAGGTTTCCCATCCAGAAAAAAAGAGGTCATTGTTCCCCTCTACTCATCACTCATTAGACCCATTATAGAGTACAATGCCCCTTTTGGTATATACCTCACAAGACATCTACAACAACTGGAAAGGCCACAGAAATACCTCACAAAGAGGATTACTGGCTTCAAACAGATGTCCTACGCGGACCGTCTCAAAAAAACTCCAGCTTTACTCTGTCACATATCACCTACTCAGAGGTGATCTCTGCCTAACATACAAAAGTATGTCAAACCCAGAGCTGCTGGACATGCTACACTTAAAGAAATCCCAATCCCTCTGAGCTACATGCTCTGGGGACCTAAACCTTGTCACCACAATAAACAGAACATGCTGGAGGGATAGATTCCTGTCCTAGAGACTTCCCATTCTCTAAAACAGACTACCTATCTATGTCAAACAGAGCTCCTCATTAGCACTCTTTTAGAAAAATCTTGATGATTGGATGGGAAATAGGAAATTCACCCCCAGGGATCACTTCTGTGGCTCTGCTAGACAGGGCACAGGAAAATTATTTTCTTGGGTGGCAAAAGCCAGGGTACCTTTTTGGCTAGGCTTATATAGGCCCTAGGGCTAATAGTCTAGTACCTACCTATGAACCTATGAACCTATAAGGTATAGGAACTGAGGCCAGAGTTTTACAGTAAGTACATTTTTTATTTTATCTTCATTTAATATATAAGAATGTGTGTGTGCATGGTTCTATAGTGTTTGGTTAAAAAAGGCTGAATCAAAAACTGTTGAAATTTATTTAATACAGGGGCAAGCCAAGCCATACTTTCACACCTCATGCTAATTATATATACTGACTCAAGGATCACGCAACAGTGTGGAAAGGGAAAATTCCATTTTCAAGATTTTGTGTTTCAACATTTTCTTTCAGTCAAATGGCAGGGAACCATGCATATTTCTCTCTCTCTCTCTCTCTCTCTGTATATATATATATATATATATATATATATATATATATATATATATATATATATATATATATATATATATATATATATATGTGTTTGTGTGTGTGTGTATATATATATATATATATATATATCTCCATATATATATATATATGTATGTATATACACACACACATCTTTATAATCTATATCTCTTTCTCTCTCTTTCTATGTGTGAGTGTGTGTGTGTGTGTGTGTGTGTGTGTGTGTGTGTATATCTATATATATATATATATATATATATATATATATATATATATATATATGCGTGTAGTGCAATATAAAGATAGATACAGAGATATATATACAAATAACACACACACACACACACACACACACACACACACACACACACACACACACACACACACACACACGCGCGCACACATCAAACAGTACAAAGACTATTGAAAGTTTATCTCCTAGACTTAATAAAATCTGTGTAAGCATAGTGTAGAGCCTACATGGAATGTTACCATGTCTGTGTACACAGCTCACCCTTGTCAGTGCACCATGCTTATTAATCATGGTACGTTACCGAGGAAGAGCCATGGAACACAGTTATTGAATCAGTGTAGGGATTGTGGTGCTAATTGCATCTGCAGATGAGTAACACATGTCCTGCACTGTCCAATTGTATTATAGCAATGTCATTTATTTATTTATTTTTATTTTTTTTAAAATCATGTTTGTGTAGCATGGCATGGAGTGCAGCAGTGCTAAGTGGTGCCAAGACACCTGCCAGACATCTATAAATAGAACCAGATATATTTAATTAGTTTGTAAATGTCAAGTTTAAACGTAGCTGACTGGGTTTGCATGGTGCACCGTAGTGCTCAGCACTACTTAAAGGTATTTCAGAGGTATATGTAAAGGTATAGCAAAATTTCACATATCCACATAGCTAAATGGTTAGAGTTATGGCCTTGTGTGCAATAAATGCATTGTTTGAATACATGGAAGAGCAAGTTAACATTTTTGTTCGAGATACAAATTATGAAAATTATTTTTAAATACTGGCCTGCTGCGCTAAGCTAAGCTCTGCTCAGACCTGCTAAGCACTGCATAAACACAATAACGGTGGAAAATGTTCATGTACTGCTTGGCATCGCTTAGCTGGTTTGTGCACTGCTAAGTGACACACCACATTTTTAAATATTTCCCAATGGCATGTAAGAATGGGAAAACAGCCTATATTAAGCCCAATAGACAGGAATACAGGATGATTCATTGGAGTTCTATCTCTGAAGGATAGAATGGCAGGCATTGCAGAGGATGTGCGCTTTCTGGCACAGCAGTGGAGCATTCAAGATTCCAGGGTCATGGTCAGAATCCTTGTCAAAAACAATGAGGGATGGCTGATGCAGGGAGGTTACCAGGGCTCTGAGGGCAAGGCTGAGGCCTGGGACTGGCTGGCAATGGACATCACCAGTGCAGCTGGTATCCCCTACACAGGCAAGCAGTGTTTTCACCACCATGACAACCTGAAAAGATGATGGAAGGTGACTCTCTTGGACACCTGGGTCCAAGAATTCTGGGCTGGGAATGTCCCACATGTATGCAAGTACCATTACTTGTGTTTCACCAATATCTAATCCTGAATGTCTGCTAAATTGGTATGTCTAATGGTGTGCTTCTCTCCCAAAAGATGCAGAGGAGAGGGCTCGCAACATTGAGATATATTCTGGGCAGTTGGCCAGGTTGTGCCGTGAGTCTGGTGAATACAGATGTATTTTGCTATCTATAGTCAAATAAGCAAGAAATAGTAAAGCATTAACTCTGATTAGGTATATACAGTAAAGATTGCATTGCATGAATGTGGACTTACACCTGTGTTGCAAGAACTGCATACTGCCAACTGTAGTGCCATAAGCATGGAAGACTAAAGCAACAACCATAAAAGTGTATGCATTAAAGTCTGTAGTGCAATAATTGTAGAATTACAGCTGTGTTTCAAAACTGCATAATGACAACTGTTGTGCAATAAAAACACAAAATTGTACCAGTAACTGATTGAAGGATTCTCTAAAAAGTCTGTTGTGCAATGAGTGTGGAAGTTGGGCTGTTTTGCAAGAAACCAGTTATTAAAACTGTTCTACAATAAAAGCATGAAATAATATCAGTACCTGCATGAAGGTATATCTAATAAAGACTGTTGTGCAATAGATCTGTCAATGACAAATGGAGCAGTAGCAATAACACCAAGGTCAATCATGTGCATCAATATTGTCTTGTTTTCACCTCTGCATGTCAGCGATAACTATTCAGGCTGTGAGGTACTGTGCTGCGGTCAGGTATAACAATGTGCTAGTTATAGACTGCAAATAATAAACAGTATCAGATATTGTTTGTTGACTTCACAGATATTTCAATAGACTAACAATGTATTTTGTACACCTGAATTGTATGTAGTAATGTATACTTTACCTATTATCTTTGTCATACTTGAATATCATGCATGTCTGTTCAACTGTTACTGCAGTTAAGTATAAAACTATACCACAATTAGCAGGTCACTAGCTATGAACATCACCTGTGCGAGAATGAGGGCAGACTCAACAACCTGCTGGGGCCAGGTTGCCCTGGCCCCCAGCCTTCAGCACAGCCACCTTCGGGGCAGTAAAGGAGCAGTGTGGACTGCCCATGGGTGGGGACCTCAGTCACTCTGCTGCCATCTGGAGATACATGCACTTTCAATTCCACAACACCCTCCTCATCCAAGGTGTTTACCCCCCTCATGTGTCACACACTGCCCTGTTTGCTGTCTTGTCTGTCCTCTCCTACCCAACTTACTCCCCACATGTACCTATATCCCTTCCACAACTTTCAGCTCTCTCCTTATTAAAAAAAAAAAAAAAAAAAAAAGGGCACCTGTCCAATAAAAAAAATATTGCCTCATACATAGCTCTCCATTTTACACACATGCCCATTGGACACAACTAATTTGGTCCAATTGACTTGACAACACATTTATGTTGTCCTCACCCTCTCTCTCTGGGATTTGAGAGTCCAAATTCATCCACAAAATCTGTCACAACTGCACAGCTGTTTCTGTACAAGAATTGGAAAGATATGGTTTTCCCTACACCGGTCCTGCACATCTCTACCTGCCTTTCACTATATTTTTCCCCTCTGCTTGCCACCATTTCACCAGTGTCCTATCACCCCCTTTTTCTTTTCTTTTTAAATTTTTAGCTCGGGTTTGCACAGAGTTAAGCAGAGTGCCGCACCACGTAAATCCACTTAAATGAGCTTTATTTAAAGTGCCTTAATGATTCTATGTGTTTCTTACAGTGTTAGGCACATGTATAAAGTAATCACCACTGTCACGTTTCAAACCTGGGCCTCTGTCAACTACAGCCTAGTGCACTACTTCACTAAGTCACACAGATCTTAATTAATACACTGTTTCTAGCAATACATACTGATTTCCACTGACTGACTGAAATCAAACCTAATGTGACAAATGGGAGTGTATCTGGGACTCTGATGCAAAAATACACCAGTAGAGAGCTAAATAAATAATGGCAGTACATGAGGCCTGAGATAGCAGGTAAATTCTCCCATTTACCTGCAATATCTTTAAACACACCTGCTAAGTTATCAGTGGCAGAGTACATATGTTGAAATGGAACCCTGCTGCAAAACATCTGCCTTTGAAAACCATGAACATACTGATGGATGCAGACAACACATGTCACAGACTGTATGTCAGCACATACATCTAAATGTACAGCTGTTGGATGAGTCAGTAGCTCAGTCTGTTAAATGCCTTGTATATTGAGCATTTTGCCGCACACAGTCCTGGGTTCAAATCCAGTGTGCTGCACTTCAATTACATTGTTGTGAACACAGCAAGTAATGACTGAGTTATGCACTTTTAATCCCCATAGGTTACTGCTACTGCATTATCAGATACCTAGTATGCAAGTCACAGGCCTGCAGGTAGGGACACACTGCACATATTTGTATAGCCTATCTATATGTCACCTACTACATTGCTATTGGCACTGTTGCATAACAGATGTACCTTAAACGCATGCTTCAATTGCAACAGTCACCCTTACCCTGGTTTTGCTGTAATGAGAGGGCTAACACAGCTGCCACAGTTACACATACAGCTAGCAGGTCTCCAAAGTGTTCACATTCCCCCATTGTATCCTAGGCAGAAGCAGCAGCTGCAGCCTGCAACATACATGGCTGTATGTTAAAGGAGCTGCTACAGACTGACCACACCTCCCAACCTCCTATAACAAGAAATCTGGACACAACCATGCATAAAGGGGGGGGGCAAAGGGCCAAAGAAAGATACATGTTTCACAGTTTGCCCCCACAAAGATTGTACATTGATAGAATAGCAGCTACTGCATTAGTATGCATATTCTGATGTGTATAAAGTGTGACACTCACATCCCTCTTCCCTTTCTGACCTCAACCCACAATGCTTGCCAGTGAACTGCCAGATGACCACACTGTCATGGGACAATGACCAAACATATGAGGCAAAACTGTGGACATACTTCATACATCTCTACTGTGGACAGTATTTGCACTTACCCTCTGCAATGATGTAGTCTCCACACCTCAGTAATGTCCATCTCAAAAACTAAGAAAGGGGAACAAGGCCTACATGAAGGCCTTATATATTGCACTATAGTGCCATGTCATTGGCTACTGATAGTGCAATGCAGCTGTTTTGGATGCATTTAGCAATTCTGAGCCACAGATTGATGCAGAGGCAGTTACCTGTTAATGAGCATTATCTACAAAAAGCAAGCAACTGCTTATGGGCAACAGGTCTGTATGTGGATGTCCTCACACAGACAGCATATGTGCAAAGCATTTGCAGAGGAATGCTTCAAAAAAAGGAATATATCACTCTACCAGGTATGTACTACATTTTCCTATAAAACGGGATGCAGGTGGGAGGATGGAGGTATGGGGAATAGGGATTAAAACAGTTGGCTTGTATTAGATCTATGATAATGACATGTCAGTGATACTCTGCTGTCCAACACCTACAGGAATGCCTCTCAATTGTTCCTGATTTGAATCATATCTCTGCTCTGTCCCTTTCTATCCATCCTACAATGGTTTGCTGTTGTAGTAAAGACAGTGGATTACATGTAAGACATAGTGAACCTAAGTAAGGGTATGCACTCCTGTAACATCAAATGATGTACTGTAATTCACCTCCTCTAGATCTGTCCATGTCACATATAAATAGAACTAACATTGTAAGTGTCCCTGAATGTCCCTGATGTACTCTGGCTAAGTCCCTGTTTCATGGACATTTGTCCTTGTCTAGTTGAGAGCTATGCCTAACATACCTCTCAACCTCCTACAGTAAGAAAGCAGGAAAAAGCCATATTTAAGCAGGGGACAAAGGCCCAAACTCAATGGCAGAGTATACATATTGGCCATACAAAGTAAGAATGTGATTAGAGGAACAGATATTACTGTAGCATAAGTGTTGTCTGAGGGGTCTGATGGGTGACAGATTCTGTGTCAGTTTCCTGACAGCAATCATCAATCAGTAGGCAACCATTTGTCAGACATCCACAAGTTTGTGCAAGAAGGACCATGTCTATGATGCAAACATAGTGACATTCTACAAACATTTGCCTAGTTGATGGGGTATGATGCCTACAGGAAACATATACTGCAGCAGGTTTGCTTTGCTGGCTGTCATTGTTGCATACTGGTGGTGCTGAACTGTCCCCATATAGTTGTTGGAATAGCACACTGCTATTTGTCCAACAGTGGCCGTATCACATATTAGTGGGGATTTGCCCATAGGGGACACACCACAGTATATTGAAGTGATGGCTGTGGAGTTATACAGCAGAAAATGTCACAGCACACAGGGACATTACCGTGTATTGCTGCTATCTTGGTGAGAGCCACACATGTAGTGTGTTGCCAAACTGTGGGATATGACATGTGAGGGAACAGTGGATAGTGCAGGCCATTATGGCTATGTAGGGTCTGTACCTATTGGACAGCCATGTATCTAGTCCTGTAATGTGTTCCCCTCTTGTTGTCTTGCAGGAACAATGTACCGATGGAGCCATCCTCCATTTTCATCTGCAGAAGATTATGCTATACTGGAGGCCCTCAGACTCAACAATAACATCTTGCTGTCAAGGGGTTGCCACAATCATGAACAGTGGGCAACATTGTGGGCCAACCTTGTGAGGGCTGTTAATTATACTGGCCAACACGACAGGACCTATGAGCAGGTCTAACACTGGGCCACAGACATGGTCAATGCTGCATGTCAAAGGGAAGCTGCTGTTGCCAGGGATCATACTGTCACTGGTGGAGGGGCTGTAACAGACCAGCCACTCTCAGCCACAGAGGAATCCTGGCAAACCTAGGATCACCCAACAGCTCCCAGTCAACCATCATGCCATACATCCTGGAAGTGAGTGCCACAACATTCACATCAGAGGAGCACCCAGGTAAGCTTACTGTTTTCATCAGTATAATACATTATCAGTCATTGCGGCAGGCTCTACAGACCGGTGCATCGGTGTCATGTCTATCTGCATCACTTTTGCACACATACTCAGAATGTCAGCAATATAGCCAATATCACATTAGCTACTGTACATGTGGTAATATGCACATATTACCTTGTAACACTGCAGCATTTGCTGTTGCTGACAATACCTCTCCCTCACCTTTTCATAGGTCCATCAGGTGTGGCTGGAGTTCATGGTCCTGTACCTGATAAGCGTGATACTATTGTTTTACAGATAATATATACCCTATGAATGTTAAGGGCTTATATTTTGCCTTATGCACAACTGTTGTGCTTAGCCAGAGTAGAATAATCATATGTCCCATTTCAGAGCAGTTAACTACAGTGCATAGCCTAGGGAATGACAGGTGTGTATTTGTACAAACATTAACATGCTTGCACTTACAGTTATGAGCAACTATTCAGCCTACTATACATGAGGCAATTACTCCAAAATGCACATTCATATACAATAGGGAGAAAATACATACCTACATACCTAAGGCAGTGCTACTGGCATATCATTATCAAGATAGGTGTACTGGGTTTTATGTGTAGGTCTGGCACATACACTGTCATATTGCAGACCTTACAGATGTATGGTGCTGGCAACATTACTCAGATGTAGGTGACATGTATGTTATACAGGGGCTGGGTTGTCTGTGTATGTTGTTGTGAGTTTGTGTGTTGTACATGGGATCAGAGATGAGAAGATGTGGAACATGTAATGCACTTGTGGATCCTTATCTGTATGAGTCTGTGTGAATTACCATACATAATAGTGCAGGTGATAATGCACTGCTTTTGTCCTGCTTCTCACAGCTGAACAGGGGGGTTAGAGTCTGTCCCCCTCACAACTTGATGTCAGTGTCTCATCAGACTCTGGTGATGATGGTGGTAATAGTGAGGCACAGGCTTGGTTGTCGGTGGCTTAATCTGTCCCAGAGGTTGACATCCATCTTCTGCTCCCATTGTCCCCACACACAGTCAGTATGTCCACACATAGTCACCAGAGGCAACAAATATTGGACAGTCAGAAGGTGGTGACATAGTACATGACAGTGTGAGAGCTATGGCTTCAGTGAGTGTAGACATTAGCCATAGCCAGAGAGCTGGTGAGGTCCCACACAGGCAGATTGACAGGGTGCTTCAAGGAGGACTGCTGCCCATCCACCTCCTGTTGCTGGTGTCACATCACAGGTTACTCACCACATGTTTCAGGCTGTCATGGAGGCACAGGCATAATCTGAATGCAACACCAGACGGATGTTTAGGGTTATGGATGCAGCACATTCTGATATCTGTGTCTGCCTCCACCGCATTGGTGATGCCATAGAATGTTTCACTGATGCAGTGGACAGACAGTGGGTTGAGACAGTGTCTGTCTTTGAGCGCACATTGTCTGTGCTGGAACATGTGGTTTGGATTATATGTCAGACACATGGATGTAGACCAGCAACACCATCTGCTAGGAGTCCACGTAGCCATGCACACTCACTTTCCCATAGTGGTAGTACCTCCAGTTCTACAGAGGGAAGTTTGCTGTCCACACCACAACATGGCAGGCCATGGGTACATGGTCCTGGGTGGTCCCATGGGGGACACATGCCAAGCAGACAGCATTCACTGTCAGGTACTAGCACTGCATCTGACCTTGGGCACAGTGCTGCCCATGCTATTCCTGGTGAAGCCAGTTCCCATGTTTGTGGCTGGAGACAGTGAACTGTCTACTCTACCATGTATGGTCCACAGCTGTCCATCATACACATGTGTAGGACTAGCACTGGCCTTGAATGTGTACATGCACACACTCCAATACCACTGTCACATGCAGGTCACCAACAGACACACACGGCACCTCTCCATATCCCATGTAACCCGACTCCCTTCCTGACTCACACACATGCTGTCAGCTATTTGGCACAGCCTAGGCCTCCAGCACCACCACACCACACCCTGTGCATGTGATGACACCTATGCCAGATCCCTGCCATCCATGCCATTGATGCAGGGACCTGCATATATGTGTCTGATGCACAGGGTGACCGTATAACATTGCATGTGTTTGTGTAGTGCAGTAGTGTTATGCCATGGCAGTTGTTGTGGCCACAGCAGGTATTGCATGCTGGCATGTGTCAGGACTACACATCAAATGTTGTGTATCTTTGTTGCCTGATGGCACACTCGCAGCAGTGTTACAGAATGTCAGGTGTGATGGACCTGTGTATATTTTTGTCCCAGGAGTCTGAGCAGTTCAACTATAGACACATGGTGTCAATATAGTGGCACAGGATGGCAAGACAACATAGTAGAGATATGACATCAGCAAGGTATGCCAGTATACATGCATGGCTCTCTAGGTGCATATGTATAGAACAGTGTGTCAGGGACAATGCGGACAGTTAGCGTCATCATGCTTTCATACCCTGTGACACACTCTACTACCCTTGGTACATGTCACCTAGTTATTTTGCACGTACAACTATAGATGGTGGCAGACATCAATTATGCTTATGTTGAAGAGGGCAAGTTAGGGCCAGTGGCTAGTTACAGAGCCATAAAATATATAACCAATGCACAGGGATAGGCCACATGGGCATGTTTCTAGTGCTGTAAGAAGACATAATCACACACAGACACAAGTTGGATGCTGTAAGATTAGAACCCCTACCAACTAATTATTGCACACTATAGCTCACAGTATTTATGACATGCATCATGCTGTTTATGTGATATTACACTGCCAGACAGTCCTCCTAAGGTGGATGACATCAGCAGGCCTTGTTACTGAGGCCAATGTTGAGGCCAGCAGCTAGTCAGTGGGCATAAAATGCATAACCATTGCACAGAGATAGCCTATACAGGCTTGTCTGAAGTGCTACAGGGGATATACTTACACATACAAGTTGCTTGCTGTGAGATTAGAACCCCTACCTATCTAGTAGTACACACTATAGCTCGCAGTACTTATCGCATTTGACATGGAATTTCTCTCCTTTCAGATTGTCATTCAGTGCACTTAAGGCAGATGTATCTGCAGGCCTTATAGAGGAGGGAATTTACAAGCCAGCAGCCAGTCACAGGGCCATAAAATGCATACCAGTTCATGGAGATAGCCTATATGGGCATGTCAATAGTGCTGTGAGGGGATTTATTAATACGCACATGCAGAGAGGTGGAGGATGAGAGATTAGAACTCCTACCTATCTAGTATTACACACTACAACTCACAGTAACTATTGCACATGCCACAGGTTATGTCAGGTGTATATGTTGATGCAGGCACACTAGTTCTGGAGTACAGAAAGTTGCCTTGTGTTACACAGCATGTGTGGCCTGTAGAGTTATACTGCTTGGTACTGCTATTTTATCTAGTGTCCTAGGGGTGAGGTCCCTGGTACTATCCCTGCTGTGTGTGTACACTTACCAGTTTGGCCATATGTGGCTGTTTGCAGTTTGATAGGCAGACATGTAGCCAGGGACAATATGGCTCATCCAAGGAATGCATTGCACCCATTGCACATTACACCACGTGCATACCTATGTCTGTCTGCAGGGTGACAGCCCATAGGCTTAGGGGTCTGTGGGTGAGTGGATTATGTACTGTTGCGGCCTTAGTCTGGTGCCATCAGACAGCTTTTGTGATGTCCATGTGCAGATAACCCCAGCATTCAGGTGTATATGGGAACATTCATACATCCCCACTCATATCTATATCAATGTGTATAACAGGGTTGTTTCCTTAAATGTAGTTGTGTGTGTCAGTAATGTAAGTGTGTTCTGTAGAAGTATGTGAGGAGCCTATGCATCACTGTACTTTATATAGCTATATATACATCTTATTATATATATATATATATATATATATATATATATATATATATATATATATATATATGCCACACACTGATAGAGACAGATGTGTATATGTAGTTGTATGTATGTACAGACATATTTCCACATAGCAGATCTTTGGGCGGTAGAGGCAACAGACTTGGGCTCACGTTAGCAAAGTGTAGGAGCATGTCCAGTGTGATTGTCAGTACTTAGAAGGTGACTCCAGGCCAGACCTACCTGTACTGCACTCCATGATTATTGTGTGCTGCAGGCCATTGGCTGCTGCACCTGTTACCACAATACTGCAATTGCCTGATATTGTCCAAGGCATTCCCCGGCTGTTTGCTGACCTTAATATTTGGTCAAACTTCAACACTGTAGAGAGCTTCAAAGACTGTCCAGTCTTTTGCTGCATATTTATGCCTCATTTCATATAACATTGTGGTTTTCTGGAAAATTAGTGACAAATCAGTGAAGACTGAAGCGAATAACTAATTACAGAAATTTTGAGTTTCAGACTCCATGCATATCAGGAGAGTCATGCCAATGCAGGACCTGTTATTCTATTGACATTCTAGGTTTGTAGGAGCAAATATTTAAAACCTGTACCAAGTTTTGGGCCTTGGTCCCACTTTTATTCACTGTATTTGGCCAGATTTCCTGCTGTAAGAGGTTGAGAGGTATGATATCACTGGGGTACATGGTGAAATACCACACAAAGGATGACAGTCTGCATACCTCTCCCTGTACATGTTTTTGCAGAATGTCCAGCATTTCACCCTATATGTCTGCTGTGTTCCTCATACATTTGTGGTTTCCCAGTACTATACTGTACATTGGTCACTGACTTGTTGTACCTATTGACACATTTAACTGATGGCCTTTACATCCTGCAGCTAATCTGACTTGTTGCAGCCTGTTGTTATACTAGCCACCTACTAGGTTACTCAGGACATGTATGTCTGTCTGTAGGTATGGCCCTTTGTGTCCCCACTCACTCTGGCTTTGTCCAGCTTTCATGCAGTAACAGATTGAGTGGTTATGACAGTCAGTGGGACTATGACCATATGAGTACCTCACATCCAAAAGATGTTGGATGCTGCCAGATTCGAACCATCACACCTGCTACTGTCCCTGGTCCACTGAGCCACACCAGCCACCAGACAGAGAGGTTTTCTTCCTTACACTATCAACAAGATAGAGGAATTGTATGATGTGCTGGTATATCATTGCAGACTTACTGTTACAGCAATTGTATAGCAACACTGAAGTGTTTGGAGTAGGAGACAACCAGCCTATACTCTGCTGGCATAGACAATCATGTGACTGTCCTGTGGCCCCACTGTTTGGCATCTCTCTGGACTACTGTCATGGATTTCCAGTCATGTGACCTAGTGGCTATTATGGGGCACATACTAGTGAACAGAGTACCTGTTGTCACAAGTGGCTGTTATATCTGTACAAGTAGCCCAGTAGCCCACTATAGATATCTGCAAGTAGCCCAGTAGCACACTATATATAGCCCACTATATTCCCTTGCATACATGCAGCTGGTCAATGCATATGCTACCATATTGTAGTACGCCATACAAGTCGTGTACAGGAAAGTGACTTACCTTGCAAATGCAGCAGATGACAGACCTGTAGTTTTGGGCTGACTCTGTTTGATGCACACAGTCCACAGCCAATACTTGATGAGTTACAGGTTGTGTTGGCTGTTTGACATCATTTTTACTGATATGTATGTGAGTAGGAGTATGGTGTCAGTCCCTAGGGCCCTAGGTTGTCAGTGCATGTGCTATGCATTGTCTTTTGGCCAAGGCCAGAGCATATTGGGCACACCTACGTCTGCCTACAGGGACAGCCTCAGATGGTTCCTCCTCTGATTCCCCCTGTGCATGCACCCATGGTGACCTAGGCACCAGCAGGGGCTGTGTATCCCTTCCCTTTCCTGATCCTGCTGCAGCTGTTTCCACAGGGTCATATTGTGTAGTACAGCACATACTGTGAACATCTGTGCACATGTGGCTGGGGAGTACTGCAAGGCTCCACCAGATATATCGAGGCACTAGAATCGTGACTTCATCAGCCTAAACATATGCTCTATGATGTTCTTTGTATGTGCGTGTTCCTCATTATGGCATTCTTTGGTGGGTGTGTGTGCATTTCTGATGGGTGTCATCACTCATGGTTCCAGGGTGTAGCCAACATCCCCAAGTAAAATGGCCATGTGGGATGCCCCCCCCCCCATCAAACATCTGGTATAGCTGTGATGTGTGACAGATATGGGAGTCGTGATAAATACCAGGGCTGCCAGCACACACATTCATGATAATGCCCTGGGCATTGCACATGACCTGGCAGTTGAGGAAGTGGTACCCCTTGCAGTTGATGTAGATTCTACCCTCTTCACCAGGTGGTGTCTTGATGCATACAGGAGTGAAATCTATGGCAACCAGTATCTCAGGGTAGTGTGCTACATGGTAGAAGAGTCACATACTGCTGGCCATCTCCTCAGGGGTGTGGGGAAAATAAATGTGCTCGCTGGCATGTGGTAGCATGGCATCCAGGAACTGGTAGAGTACCCTGGAAGCAGGTGCCTGTGAAATCTCCATCATGTCTCCAGTTGATCTTTGGAAAGCACCTGTAGCTATTATCCTAAGGGCTACACATACCTTTGTTTCCACTGGGATGGGTTCCCCTCTGTTGGCTCTTGGTCTGAGCTGAGGGTGGCAGAACTCAGTGCATTGTTGTAGTATGTCCCTGTCCACCCTGTAGCACTCTACAATCTTCAGATCATGTAGCTCCTGGTAGGTTACCCTGGGCCTGAACACTTTTCTCCTTCTCAGTCTAGGCCTATGGACAGCATCAGCAGCAGCTGCATTGACCTCAGCATCTAGCACATACATATGTAGCAGACTTGCAGTAGCCCCTAGCATTCTCTAGGTTAAAATCCACAAATCTGTACTCCAGTGCTGCAGAGTATAGGGAAAAGTCAGATTGTAGGGTGTATGCATACTTTATAGTGCTCTGCTGTAGGTGTAATCTGTGTGATTGGCTAGCTATGATGCATTCCACCTGCCAAGTACATCATTAAGGGATTTAAAGCCATTGTTTAAGTGAAACAGGGCTCATCAGTAATTAATAAACCATGGTTTTTGTCAGCCAGTTTTTTTTTTTTTGACAGCCTTCCTTGCTGAGCACTGTGGCACACGAAGCGAACCCGCACCACAAAGGTAAACAAAGCTTAGCAGTCACCAGACACACACCCCTGCTGAGTGGCATGCCAGACAGATAGGTGCAGCTGAGCTCCAATGAGCTTAAACGTTTGTGGACACCCCCCCTTTTGAAGTCAGCTACCTCTTCTGTGGACTCCAACATGGTTCTGTGTCTACACGGATGGGATCTGGACACAGATACCCATTTGTGCTATTCAGTAACCCCAGCTCATTTGCATACAGATCCATGCACAGTACCTGGTAACTACATGGTTTCAGGACCTGTCTCGATAGCAACCACAGAAGTCCTACATTGTACATACTCTACACAGGGTCCTGTAATGTATTTGCTGTTACATACTCACAAATTCTGTTTTTTTACAATATTTTTATATTTTCTTCCATACCAGCATGTTTGCACATTTTACTAGATCGCACATCTGCTTACTTCCATGTAAGCACCATGCCACTATGCCTGCATGGCAAATAAGTCCATGTAGACTTTATTAGATTCCCCTTTATGTATATGCATAGTGATAGCATAAGAAGGCTCCAGGGCAGCATAAGTATTGCAAAGGTTTGGAAGTGCGCATGTTTCACATTCATTTTTTAAGTACTTGCTGAGGTACTTTTCATTTCTGTTGGAAATCAGTCCATGTTTGTTGTGCTGTTACATAAATTGTATTTCAATGACACAGATACATGCTTCTGATGCTATTAGTGGCGCAGGATTAAAATGCACAGATATCTGTTTGTCTTTAATCAGAAATGTATTTTAAAATGTATATTAATTATATGTTGCACAATGAGTGACCATTGGCAGCACTTTACTGTAAGACATGTGAAATGATATTGTTAATGTACTGGGGATTTGAGAACATCTCTCAAGCACGATACATCTAGAGGTACACATATCTCCTGGGGGAGTGGGGAGGAAGGTATAGAACTACATATTGATTATTAGTTTTGCATTAGTACAAACTGCAATACGTTAAGCCCTGATCAATGATATATATTTTTGTCAGGTGTGATTAATGATGAAAACATCACTGCAGTATCATAGTAGTAGCAGTACAAAATACACACAGTGAAAATGAAGATTATCGTTAATAGTTCCTTACAGCTTAGACTAAAGACATGAAAGTTGCTTAGAGGTATAGTAATGCCTGAAAGACTCTGGCCTTTGTGAAATTGCCTACCTGCTAAAGTTACCATAGCAGAAACCCTTTGAGCCATAAATAGATCAATACATCCCCAGCAAAGTTATTTGGTACGTCTGCATGTATCAACTGCAGAAGTTCAGTACTGCCTGTAATAATTTATATTCAGTTGTACAGATTTCCCTTCTTTAACCACAGACATAAATAACATTTCTTTTTTGCAGAAGCTATAACGTCCCTACTTTATACCCACAGTTTAAACATAACTAATTCCTTATGGTCTATACTGTAGAGCACTGCTTATATTTAGAGTTATGTGTTGAGTTTGTTGAAAAAAAAAATATGAAGGACAAGATAAAATGCAGGATGAAGGGGGGGGGCACATAACCCAAGCAATGTGAGGAAAGCTCTTACAAATATCACAAATTGCAGTCCTTCGTAGCATGTCACAAACAGAATCTGGTCCAGTAAGCCATTCCTTTTTTTGTCTTATTTTGTCATATTCCCATGGCTGCTAAGAGGAGAAGAATAAGCAAGAGATTTATCAGAGAAGAGTGGGATGACTAGTCTCACACCCCTGTAAATATGGTTTAACATCAAGAAGGAAATAAAAGATACATATATAAAACAAAAAATAATATGAAATTTAATCATTACATAAGCACAGATTTCAACCTGTCAGGCTGTCAGACTTACAGGTATGTAAGTGGTATTTGATGTTGTGAATGGAATTTTATTACAGAAAGTAATACACTTAAGTGATATGAAAGGAAAACCAGTATTACAAAGATGAATGAAGTGAAATGGAAACACACATGACCCTAATTCAGTAGTTGCCACAATTTGCTGTTACATTACTTAATTGCAGAAGGTTTATGGAATTTCATTACAAAAACAAATCCCTTATTCAGTCATGGTAAAGTAAATGCAGGATTAAGAAGAAAATTTTTGAAGTGAAAACAGACCTGAACCTGAGCCATTACTTATTGGTAATTACTCATGACTTTATTAATTCCAAGAAATATTTAGTTAGCCACAGTTTAACATTCCTGAATAAAAATGTTACCACTCTTTGTATCTCATTGATATAAAGGCAGTTGCTATTTAACACTTATGAGTGATTCTGTTATGTCTATCTTTCTTGCTCTTTTATTAATTAATTTTTCTTTCTTTCTTTCTTTCTTTCTTTCTTTTTCTTTCTTTCTTTCCCTTTTTTGTTTTGTTTTCTAAAGGTCCAGAAGTACACTTGACAACTCAGTCACAGGCCTATCAGGTGCTAGAATGTTCAACACCTCCACTTATTTGCCCAAAGACCATTTTGCAGGGTGGGAGCAGTGGCTCCACCCCTGTGGGCATCCTGACATGTGGCAGACAGGCAATCCAGCAACATGGCTTTACCACCCGATTGAGGCTGCAGTCAACAGGGCACTGGAGAGACAATAGGTCCCATACCAATCCTCCGTCTAGTGGGTCTAAGACTCACTGTCCTTGTAGGCTGTGAGCCTTGAGATACTGGAGGCCTCAATTCCCTCACCATCAGGTGCACCCTGTCCAGGTCCATCAGTGCAGTGGACTATTTGAGGCTCTTGAAATAAGGATGATATCAATCCCATGGTCATCTAAATCATCCATTTTGTATTGGGCCACATCTCTGTGTCCTTTCTCCACTTCCCACTGTCAGCCTACTGTAATGATTATGTCTGTCATGTTGTCCTGTATGTTTTTGGTTAAAAATTCCTTACCTTTTTCCTAATTCTTTTTATTACACACTCTGCAATTCACCCTTCCCCAAATTCCCTTATAAAAAAATATTGGAAAAATGGAGGCCTATCCTTACCAAAAATATATTACATATCCTCACTCACCTCCTCCAGCACAACTATCTTAATGCTTTCCTTTCGTTTTGTGTTTCCCTTGTCTGTTCTCTCCCCTTTTTTCAATTGCTTTTTTAATACCCTGTTCCACCCTCATGAATACTAAAGCAGGGTATCCATATAAGGACACCTTCAGAATAAATACAAGTCTTTAAAATGTTTGGATAAGTAACATGTTAGTGGTGTTGGGTCATAACCAGTACAAAATCTCGAGAAAAGCTCTTGTTCATAGGTTCATAGGTTCATAGGTTCATACTAGGCTATCTGACCTAGGGCATTTATAAGCCTAGCCAGAGTGTGTTTGGCTTTCGCCACCCATTTTAAATTAATTTTGCTATGCACTTTTTCGAGGTTAGTATACTGTGCCTCTGTCTAACAGTGACACAGAAGTGATACCTGGGGTAAACCTACGATCTCCCATCCACTCATGAAGATTCCTCTTGAAGAGAGTCAATGAGGGACTCTGCCTAACCTGGACTGGGATTTTATTCCAGAGTGAAGGGAGCCTCTGCGTTATGAATCTGTCCCTCCAGCATGTCCTATTTATTTTAGTGCTGAGGTTCAATTCTCTCGAACACGTAGCTCGATGGGATTTGGATTTTCTGAGGTGCAGCATGTCCATTAATTCCGGGTTGGACATGGCTTTATACATCAGGCACAGATTGCCTCTGAGCAGGCGGTATGCCACTGAGTAGAGCTGGAGTTTCTTTAACTGGGCAGCATATGGCATCTGTTTGAGCCCTTTGATCCTCTTGGTGAGGTACTTTTGGGGTCTTTCCAGTTGCTGCAGGTGTCTGGTAAAGTACATCCCAAAAGGGGTATTGTACTCAATTATGGGCCTGATGAGGGATGAGTAAAGAGGCACGATGACCTCCCCTGATCTAGATGTGAATCCCTTCATGATTAGGTGGGCTATATAAAATGTTGTTCTAACCACTTTGGCCACGTGGTTGTCAAATGAGGGATTGCTATCAACTTGGGTCCCCAGGTCCCTAATTACTTCTTCTGTACTTAATGGATTACCACCTATGTGGTAATTTGTGGGCACTTTGTTTTTGCCAAAGGGGATGACTATACACTTTTTGGCTTTTAGCTTGAGGCCATGGCTCTGGCACCAGTTGTCTGTTTCTATGAGGCCCTTTTGGAGGATGCTTGTGTCGGCTGGAGAGTCGATTATGGCGCCCAGTTTGCAGTCATCTGCGAACTTGGTCAGCCACAGTCCTTCCGTGTTGACCTGTACCTCCGAGAAATATATACCGAACAAGAGAGGAGTAAGAGCAGAGCAGCTCAGAGCAGCTTTATGTTCTTATCACTTGCTGAAAATAGTCAATAGTGATCAAGAGTTTACGTACATACAGGCTTTCTTGCACATAACTAAACTTATTTCATGTCAGTTCACTCCATTTCAGATGTGCTGTACTGGGCGTTCCTTCAAAAAGCTGAGAACTTCTAAAAACTAATCCTGCTTTTTGAACTTTGCACATTTAAATGCAGGTATAGCAGTGCAATTCAGATTCCTTTTAGACATCTGTGAAGTGTGGAACTACGAATACCACCTTAAGTCATCTCCCTGTCTGTTATAATACAAAATGATATGTGGGGTCTTTCTGTCTACAATAGACTAGCACTGGTGCTGGAAGCTTTAGTTAATATGAACTCTCTGGATTTGTTCCTGCTGTTGTCAATACCATTTAAGGAATGGTCTTTCCTCAGAGACCTAAACCTATGTTTTGATCAATGGATTTCTGTTGATTAAAGAAAAGGAATTAAGTGAATGTCCTATTTTGATTAAAGGTTGAAACTGAGTGAAAAAACGGAGGGGCAATCAGTCATTCCTTATGTGCTACTGAACATTATTTTCTATAAACTACTTTTCATTTCCATGGACTTGTTCACTCATTGTAGAGAAGTATGAATGCATGATTAAGATTAAGTAATGTGCTGAGTTTCCCAAAGCTTTGTCTTGTGATCTAATTAATGACATTGTGGCATTTCTGTCTATTGAGTGCTCTATTGATCTCCATCTTGCAGATCAAAGGCACAGTATTTTAATTACATCAGATAAGGTCATAGGAGTGAAGGGCTGCTTCTGCTCTCTCATGAATTCTTCCTCCTTAAGATGTTAATCTGAAAAATAAGCTTCATAAGGAGAGAGCTTATTTTTCAGACTGACATCTTAAGGAGGAAGAATTAATTTATGTTCTTCTTTAATTAATCAACAGATATTAATGTTCTGATTTTTGGTACGGGTCAGTGACTTTGTTGATAGCTGATGAAACCTTTTTAAGAAAAGACAAACTATGCCATCAATTGTATATGATCTATGGATTTTCATTTGCCTGTGAAATGATAAATGCTTACCACCTGTTTACTATTTTATGTTATGTTTAAGGAAGTGTAGAATATGTTTTGGAAGATAAAAGTTCTGATTCTTTACCTTTGAGCACTGGCAGCACGTTTCATCGTGTTTGACTTTCAGCCTGCAATTGTTAAAATGAATGTAACACCAACAGCACACATATGTTACTTCTTTTATTTTGAGTTTATGCAAATAATTTTGGGGTTACTTCAACAAAGTGGGATTGCACCTTTGAATTTTCTTTGCATTTTTGTATAATCTGTTTCATTTAACAGTCTGTCAAGGAACTTATATGCTTGGTATTTTAAAGGAGTACTTTGCCACATCTGCATTTCATAGCTGAAGAAATGTTTTCTAGAGAGATTGCATAGGGATTACTCAATTTTTTGGAGGATAACTGCTCCTGGCAAACACTTCAAAGTTACTTAGAAGAATGTACAATCTTCAGATACTCTCTGAAATCATCAGTCATGAGTCCTTCTTCCACTCCATGGAAAGCTACTTGAGGAAGACTGTACACCAACAACTAGACTCCTATACAAAAAACAATACTCTGCACATATAATCACAACATCGTATCACATGTCACAACAGAGTAAATGCAGCTTGTCCCGTCCCCCCTTTGAATAACCACATCACACACATAAAGACATTTGACGACCTTTATTAAACTGTATTATACAATGAACTATATACACAAAAAAACAACATTAATTATCTTCCTCAGAAACAATGATGTCCGGGCACCACTCACCCTGGATGAACTTTACCTCAGGGCAATGTACCTACTCAGCCTGATACCTTCTCCACCGGGGCAGCATACCTAACCCACATAAAGAGGCAGTGTACCTACTCACCTCACCACCATACCAAACCATAAACCAATAACCTCCTTCTTTAGAGGGGGAACAGAAGAGGACAATCCTGTTCCTCTTTTCTACCACCAGCCTGATCCTAGGCTGTTCCACCCCAAAACCCTAGCCACAATCATATCCTCTAAAAAGAGTTTCAGATGCAAATTAAAAAGATCCAGTCCCGCGTCATTAAGGTGTATTCCATCCGTTCAATACCAAGACTCATCTCCATCCCCAAAATCTCTATGGTCAATAGTATGCATCCCCAAAATCCTTAATTGCCTAGCCAACCTTTGATTAACACATCTTCTGACCCTTTCAATCACCTTATAACAATATGCAGCCCTCTAACACAAATGTGGAACCAACTCTGACCACACAATTTCCATACCTGGGTACAATGCCTGTAATCTCATCAAATTCCACAGCATAATGTCCACCAACTGTTTTTTAGAAACAATGCCCAAGTCATTGACCCCTAAATGAATGACTAGTATACAAGGGCAACCCACCTTCAGTTTAGCCCTCTCAAATTCATGTAACAACCTGTCCCACCTAAGACCCCTAACACCATGCCAGGACACTGACCACCCTAAATGTGCTAAACCCAAATTTACCCCATCATCCCTAACTAAAGCATGCTTCTCTGCCCAGTGGATGAACGAATGCCCCAAGATGATAATGTACTTCCCTAAAAGAAAAGAAGAAAAATTAATAATCAGACCACAACTTATCTAATATAAGACAAAAATGCATTTGAAGACCACCTCCCCACTCTTAATCAATTCAATAGAACTACCCTCTCTAGCTAAATCTGAAGCCCTACCTATTCTGAACAAGTGAGCTGCAAACCTCTCCGCCAGAAATCCCATACAACGTAAAACCTTCCTCACCAAAAGTATGAATCTGCTACTCGACACCACCTTCCCATCCACTGAACAAAAAATTAACTGATCCGCACTCCCCTTCTGCCTCCTCATAAATCCTTTTGCCCACATTACTGGACAAATGCAAGGATTCTTATCAGTTTTAAGCACCAACACACATCCCCTACCCAACTGATCTGTCTTACTCCTCCTTAATGCAATAGTAACCTCACCCTTCCCTATAATGACATCCTTCCAATATAACGAGCCTAACAACTCCGAAATATGAAAAGTGCCAAAATATAACCATGTACATAATGTACCCCACATAAAATAACCCATAGACCTCTTTTGCAACAAACCTAACCCTTTCAACAAAACTTTCAATATAACCCTCGTAAGCGGCCATCGAATATCCTTACATTCCACCACCATTCTCCCCCAAACCCTCAACATACGCCCTAATGTCCAAGACTTAGTGAAATCCTGCAACCCCGCTACCTTAGCAAAAATGCTAATTGCAGCCAAATTCACCTTAACCATCTGCAAAGCCTGGCGTAACCCTCAAGCACGAGCTACATATTGCAGTAGTAATTCCTCCAACCATATCCTCCTCTGGCAGCTGCAAAATAAACTGATTAAAATCAGAAAGAGCTCTACCATACACCTTCCTTGTAGAAGCGGCCCAGGAATGGCATACCAACCGCCTGGCTACATCGACCCAAGATTCTACACCTCCTCTGGGAGGATTTCTGGCACCTCCTTCACCCATGGAACCAACCCTCGAAACCTGCAAAACTGAATCTCATTCCTTACACCAGGCACATAAACTCCTGTAAAAGAAAAATTTATTAAAAGGCTCTGCAAAACCAATTTACGTAATACCAACAATAACGAGCCCAACTTAGCTGTCTTCTTTTGCAATACCCTCACTACAGCCATATTGTCAGAGTAAAAATCTACATGTTTGCCCCTCAATTGCTCCTTCCACACCACCAAAGCTGCCCATATAGGCATCAACTCCAGAAAGGCCACATCCCACTTCCATACCTCCTCCCAATCCCGAGGCCATTCAGCTGCAAACCACCGACCCCTGAAATAGGCCCCCATGCCAGCACCTCCAGCTGCGTCCGTAAACAACTGAAGTTCCTCCTGCCCCACCCAGTCTGACTGCCAAAAGGATACCCATTAAATTGTTGCAAAAACCCATTCCACAACCCTAAGTTCTCCTGCACCAGTTGGGTTAGCCTAACCCAATGGTCTTTGCTCTTACCCTCTTTCTTCAGCAAATACACCAGTGACCTGCAAAAAGATCACCCTGGGTGCACCGCTTGACAGGCAAAATTCAAAAGCTGAAGCAACTCCATAGCTGAACGAATCCGAATCTTATCTTTACCCAACACCGAACGTATCACCGACCTAAGCCTCTCTATTTTATTCTCTGGTAAACAAAACAGTCCCCGCTCCACATCAACTGTTAATCCCAGAAATTCTAATGCCCTTGCCAGACCCTCCATCTTATGCTGAGCCAGTGGTACCCCTAACTCCTCACACATTTATTTATTTATATTTTATTTATTTTATTTATTTGCAGTTGGTTTACCAGGATAGTCCATTGGGCCAAAATTAACCCATTTTCAATGGAGTCCTGGGGAGAAAAGCTCCAAAAACAAAAACAAAACAAAACAAACTAGGTACATACAATAGATTACTAATGATAATTATACAAATGTAAAAAGATACAAACATTTCATTTCAAAATTCAGGAAACATTTCAAACAATACAATCTAGTGATGATAATGTGAGGTGTTTAGGCTGTGAAAAGTAATATTGCTTAATCATACAGAGTAGTTATTTTGTAAGGACCATAAGCTTTACAAGGTACAGTCAAATACAATCTTTGCATGTACCGTGGGGAAAAATATATAATGTAAGTTAAGGGGAATTAATAAGGAAAAAATGCTGGAGTAACATGAGCGTGAAAGGAAGATGAAAATTACCATATTTTGTTATGAAGGGTGGGATCAAGAGCATTCCCATTGGGACATTAGATGTATGTGAAGAGATTTTTTGAACATGTAATGGTTAGAGGTGGTGCAAATGGATGGTGGAAGTGAGTTCCAAAGACGAGCTAGGTTAAAGGATAGTAAGTTTTTGCCTGGGGGATGAGTTGGTTTATGTACCTCTAATAGGTATTGATTGTTTGACCTTTAAACTCTATCAGGTAGGTGCATCTTAAAGGCAGAAGACAGGGAGGGACAAAAAGAGGGGTTGAAAATGAGCTTATGGGCTAGGGTTAGCTGAGTATACTTGAGATGATTAGGTAGTTCTAGCCAATTAAGTTTTTGGAGAGAGGAACAGTGGTGGGTGGAGGACCTGTGGCTGTTAGCGAATTTGGCGATTTTGTTGTAGCAAGAGGAAAGTTGTTTTTTTAGAGAGGACTGAAGATTAGTTAGGAGAGGTGCTCCGTAAAGAAGGGAGGGGATAAGAAAGGAAGAAGAGACAGTGATTTTAGAGGTGCTTTTAAGGTACTGATTTTGACGGTAGAGCATACCTAGTTTTTGATGGGTTTTTTTAATATTTAGTTGCAGATGGGAGTTGAAATTAAGCTGGTTGTCAATTTGGACACCAAGTAACTTGGTTTCTGACACCAGTTCCAGAAATGAGTTATTTTGACTAGTAATCAAGAATGTGCTTATATTGAAAGGGGTAGTTTTAGAGGGGGTGAATACCATTAGCTTAGTTTTAGAAGTATTGAGTGCTAGGTGGTTTATTTTCATCCATTGCTCAGTAATTGAAAAAGCTTCTTGTGTAAGCTTTTGGAGCATAGGGGTAGATGTGGCAGAGCAGATAATGGTAGAATCATCTGCATATTGGATGATATTTGAGAATGGAATAGATTTGCAGAAATCATTTATAAATATATTGAAAAGAAGGGGACCGAGTATGGAGCCTTGGGGAACTCCGGTGGGGGTACTAAGAAAAGAGGAAGTGGCCTTTTTCCATTTTACAGCTTGGTATCTATTTGATAAGTAGCTGGAGAACCAGTTCACAGAGGAGGGAGAAAGGTTAAGTTTTGAAAGTTTAGTTAAGAGCAGGCTGTGTGAGATAGTGTCGAAGGCCTTAGAGAGGTCTAGTAGTAGGGTAGAAACAACTTGGCCAGAGTCATGTGCTTTATTTACAGTTTCAAGATAGGAGAGGAGGGCTGTCATGGTGCTATGATTTGGCCTAAAACCATGTTGTGTAGGGGTTAGAAGGTTATTATCTAAGAGATGTGGTAAGAGTTGAAGTTGGACACACTTTTCTAGAAGTTTAGAGATGGGGGACAGGATAGCAATGGGTTGGAAGTTGTTGACATTACAATTATTGTCACCTTTATGCAGAGGAATGATTATGGCTTGTTTCCAGATTTGGGGTACTGTACATTCTTGGATGGAGCGGTTGATTAGAATGCTTATGGGATAGGCAATTGCTTCAGCAACTATGCTTAAAAAGTAAGAGGGGATGTTATCAGGTGCGTTAGTGCATGGCTTCAGTTTCTGAAGGAGTTTCTTTATAGTAGAAGTGGGTATAGGTTTTAATGAGAATAGAGCTGAGTGGGGAGAGAGAGTATTAGAGGATGGTAAGGATGATGTGGAAGTTAGAGTAGGAGAAGAGGTGGAGGATAGAGAGTGAGTAGATGGGAATGAGGGAGGAGCAGCAGTGCAGGGTGGATTGTTGGCAGGGGAGGGTGGGGGTGTATTAGATAGTGAGGTGGAACTAGGGAATGAGGAAGTTAGTTTGCTAATAGATTCAATGAAAAATGAGTTAAATTGAGTAGCTAAGTCTAAATCTGGGGCATTTGGGTCTGGGGTAGGGGTGTGTGGTTTGCTGGGGTTAAGGAGGGTAGAGATTCCTTTCCAGAATTTCTGAGGATTTGTTTTATTATTGTTTTGGAGTGTAAAGAAGTAATTTTGTCTATCAGAGATGATAAGCTTTTTTACTCTATTTCGAAGGGTATTGTATTCAATGTGGAGTTCAGGGGTCTTGTTTTTCTGATAGAGTGCCCAGGTTTTATCTCTAAGGTGCATGGTTGCTAGTGTGTTTTTGGTTAGCCAGGGGGCGGAATTAGTTTTTATTCGCTTTGTCCTTAAAGGGGCTTGGGAGTCTAGTATTTTTAAGAATGTAGAGTTGAAGTGGGCAACTGCATTATCTAAGGATAATGTCCTTAGATTATTCCAGTTAATTGCTTTTAGAGAATTTAAAAAGGTTGTTGGGTTAAAATTTTTGTGGTTACGGGTAGTAATATAATCATAAACTCCCGCAAACCCTCCTGAGCTCCTTCCCTTCCTTCGCCCACCAACAAAAAAATCATCTAAATAATGCACTGCCTTTTGAGTCCCCACTTTCTGCTGGCAAATCCAATGCAATACTGTACTGAACTTCTCAAAAGTCGTACATGCCACTGAACAGCCCATAGGCATAGCTTTATCAAAGTAGTACTTATCTCCTACCCGCATCCCCAGTAGTGTCCAATCCTCACTCCTAATAGGCAACAATCGAAAAGCCGACTCAATGTTGACCTTAACCAACCATGGCTCCCTAAATTCCTTAATCACTTTCACTGCATCATCTAAGGAAGCGTAATGCACCCTAACTTCCTCTTCTGCAATAAAATCATTTACTGAATTCCCTTCCGGATAAGACAAGTGATATATCACTCTGAATTCCCCTTCTCGCTTCTTTGGCACCAACTCCAAAGGTGACACACTGTAAGCACTAAAAGGCGGACTGTCAAAAGGACCCAATAACTGCCCCGCCCTACACTCTTTCTCCAGTAAAGCCTCCAAGATGTCCTCTTTACCTTGAACAGATCATAAATTCTTGCAACCCCTGCACCCCTTCCCACGGTGGACTTAATAAGAAACTCCCCTTGAAATCCCTGTATTATCTCCTCTTTGATGGCCAAACAAGGAAACCAATGAAGCATACCCCGGAGAACCTCCACCTTAATAGGGAATATCACCCCTCCCTCTATTGCCGCTAAAGAACCCAAGTCCATATCCCAGGGACCCACGAAAATTACCCCTCCCCTGGGCCGGCTGAAATCCTTGCCCACCAAATCCACCCTCACGACCCATAACATTAGAGTTCCAGGACAAATCCTGCCAAATACAACCAGTGGCTAAAGGACCCCCGCCACATTTCAAACAAACACGGCCAAATTTGTACCCCACACATGAACAGGAGCTACTATTAAATGACCAACACACACCCGCTGTTTCCGGTCCACTCAACCTTCTGTTAAAGCTGCCGTAACTATCCATCATCGTAGACAAACATAGATCTGGATGACACACCTCCCAATGAAGGGACTGGTCCACAGCCTTCCATTTGCAGAAACTCTGATCATACCAGAGCCACGCATTACCCGGCCTTAACTGTTGCACCTCACGAATGGTAAGGAAATAGCCTAGCAGTGGCAGGGCCAAAAACCTGTCCTTCTCCAGCTGCACTGCCATAAAATAAATAAAGCCAACCACCCAATTATCCCACGTCCTAGGGTGAAGCTTACCTACCCTCTGCCTCCCCAATGCTGCTAAGGCCACTAACAAGTCCTTACTGTTAGAGGACTCTGCTTCCACTAGCCATTGGACAACTTCCACATCGATCAGCTCAAACAAATCCACATACTCCCCTTTCCAAATTTTTTCCTTAACCGAACTTGGAATGTGCGGAGTCAGGAAAACTGCTCCTGTCCCCTGCCCTAAAGATTGGGTAGCCAACCAGTCCCCAGGCCGCAGCCCAAATACGTATATATATATATATATATATATATATATATATATATATATACATGTATATGTACGTATATGTATGTATGTTGTATATATGTACATATATATATATATATATATATATATATATATATATATATATATATATATATATATATATATATATATATATATATATATATATATATATATATATATATATATATATATATATATATATATATATATATATATATATATATATATATATATATATATATATATATATATATATATATATATATATATATATAAAACATATGATGCTGCTGCTGCATTTGCATTCTTACAGGCAATCACCTCCCACTAATAGCTGGGTGCAAACCACTCTGCTAGATTTGGAGATTTTTTTCTGGTATTGATTACTTTGGCTTTGTCCTTTACATAAATACTGCAGCAAATCAGATCTTTTTCTCTTTCTTATGTCCATGTTTATTTTTCATGCCTTTCAAAAAATCTCTAGGTTTTATTTACATTTTTGCACTACATTGGTTACTTCTTCCAAACTGCCCAATGCTTTTTGTCTATATAATGTTTTTTATGGATCTGTTGTAATAATGAACACAAAAATGCATTTGAAAGTTTTGACAGTTTTTCCTTGTCCATATATTTTTCTTTCCTCTGATTTCTCTCTTAATCTTTTTGAATATCTTCTATCTGGAAATTCTGCGCTTCTTGCATAAAAGTAACTATACATAATTTCTTTCTTATCCTCAGTAGTCCACTCTATCATCTTTAGGGCTCTTTTTTGGCCCATCAGTTCTTGTGGACTACTTCTTTCTTCTACAATGGGGCAAGGACATCCTCTCCCTGAACCTGGCCTAACCCCATTGCTGGAATGTTTCTGTGTCGTGAAGATTCTACACTTGTCTGTTTTTCCAGTCCTGGAACCAGTGCACATATGAGGATCGCGCACTTTTTTTTATCCTGGAACTTGTGTACCCAGTTATCTTTTTTATTTTTTAACCTACTTCTGTCTGTGACAAATGCTATATAAAATGTATTGTATACATCAGTGTCATACCCAGTAATGTATAGTTTATTTAAATAGAAGCTCATTGCCTTTTTCCTATATTCTGCTATAGCTGAGTTTGGTTATTATATGTATTTCTAGATTCCAACATGTTCTTGTTACACAAATTTGTAAGGAAAGCAATTTCATGTATTTGCAAATCACTAGAAGAAATGCTCATTGCAGGTTACCAGTCTAATAGCCCTAGAGGCTTTTTAATCCCAAGGACTAGAAATGCTTTTTTGTATGCCTGTATCTTAGAACATCTGTAAGCTGCTGCTGTCCATAAAGGCAACAGGTGATATGCATGGGTGAATTTATGATTTCCCATACATTGGTCCAAATGTTATTTGAATAGGCTTAAAGAAGTGCTCTGTTTCACATAAATGGCAAGTCCTTTCCAGAAAATGGGTAATCTCTCAAGCACACACCTGTTCCTACAACATACTTTGCTTATGTCACAGATGAGGTTTAGATCCTTAGAATGGGTAATTGTTGTGCTGTTTGTTTTGCCAATATTTGGCATATTCATCATGCCTGGATCTGAGAAGGCCGTGTAGGCAAGGTAAAGATTGTTCTCTCAGTAGTCTGTAGGAGACTGAGTACAGAGACAAGGGTTTGAGATGATCCACATAGGACATGTTATTTACACTATGTAGTCTTTTAATGAGGAATCTCTGTGGCCACTATAGTTGTTGCAAATGCCTGTTCAGGTACATGCTGAAGAGTGCAGTCTACTTGAATATTTGTTTAATGAAGGCTAAGCATAGTGGGATTATGATCTCCTTAGATCTGGATGCCATACCATAACTTATAACTTGCCCCACATAGAAGGTTTTCTCACCACCATGGACACATGGTGATCAAAGTTCAGGTTACTGTCAACCTGAGTTATCAGTCCATTACCAATTGGTCTACCATTAGGCGAGTGTTATCAATGTTGCAATTTGCAGGGGTGGTCTTCTTCCTAAAGTGTATAAATATGCATTTTTTGGCATTGAGTATTAGGACATGTTTTTGGCACCACTTACTTTGCTCCCAGACCCTCCTCAAGGGTATCTACATCTTTGGAGGAATCAGTCATTGCATCCAACTTCAATCATCTGCAGATGTGGTCACCCAAAGACTCTCCATATTTGTTATGACTTCAGAGAAATGTATTCCAAACAGGAGCGGTCCAAGTGCTGAGTCCTGTGGAACAATACTAGTAACAGGCCTAGACTATTGATGGAGGTGGAACCCCATCCCCCCAATTTCATGTGTCCTATCCATGAGCCATTTGACTATCCATCGGGTTACTGTGTAAGTCCCTCTTGAAGTATATTGACATCGTTTGGAGATTCAGTGATTGCACCTCATTTGCAGTCATCAGCAAACTTAGTCAGCCACTGCCCCTCTGTTCTGGTCTGAACTTCAGAGAAGTATATTCCAAACAATAGGGGGTCCAGCACTGATCCATGTGGAACACCACTGCTAAAGAGTCTGCTGGTTGAGGTAAAGTCCCAAACTATGAGTGTGATCTATCAATGAGACAGTTAGCAACCCACCTGACAACTAAGGGTTGATATTTAACTGGGAAAGTTTATCAATGATGCCTTTTCTAAATAAAACATAGGTTGTATGCACAGATTTGCCTTCATTTATGGTGCTGGTGATGTCTACCAGGTTTAACAGGCATGACCTGTCTTTGGCAAATCCAAACTGTTCAATCAAGGGTTTGGAGATTACCTATGTGCTTATCCATTCGGTCTATGATGATTAGTTCCATGGCCTTACAGATAAGGCTGGTTAAGCTTATGGGTCTATAGTTTCTGTAGACTGAGTCACACTTTTAATACTCTTGTCAAGTGGCATATGACAAATGGAAAAAAAAAACTCTTAGTTGTAAAACTAGCAATAAAGGGTCAGTGACACAAATGCTGTTAGGCACAGTTATACTGTCACCTTAGTCAAAATACCTCCTGCATGCCAGTGTATGAGAGTGTGCATGTGTATATATATTGTTACAAACACAAGGTGAAGGGTTTGAGTCTCACAAGGGATAATTGGCTAGGCTTAAAATGGTTTGCAAGAGCAGTTAGCTTAGTACTAATCTATGAACCTAGTACTAATCTATGAACCTATGAACCTAAAATCAGAGCCTACCACCGAGCCCAAGACCGAACTGTCCCAGGAACCCACCGCTCCCCCATCACATCTCTAACTGGGTACCTGGCACCCTGTGCTAGTTGCCTCTGTGCCTCCTCTATCCGTTGCACACCACCCCAAGATCCCCAACTGACAAGTCATCACCCCTCCACAATCCTCAACCCCAAGCTCCCCCGACTAAAAATGCTGCCATAATAAAACCATTACCTGCACCTTCGTCTTGCGATGTGCTGGGAGCCGGTATCTCCATTGCTATCAGCTGCTGCGATGCCTGTTGCTTTTTCCCACCAGCTGGGGTTCTCACCGCTGTGCATCGCCTCTTCCGACCTGGGGGTCTGTTCAGGTTCCTGTACCATCACTGATGATGCCACCTCCTGGAACAGCTCCTCCCCTTGGGCCACAATTGCTTGCTACCTCTGCCTTAGCTCTGGTAATCTGGCCATCTGTAAA
Organism: Protopterus annectens; assembly: GCF_019279795.1. Classification (NCBI taxonomy): domain Eukaryota; kingdom Metazoa; phylum Chordata; order Ceratodontiformes; family Protopteridae; genus Protopterus; species Protopterus annectens. The sequence continues at coordinate 673,813,389 of NC_056732.1, forward strand.
AGAGAAACAAAATATTAAAACCATTCTATAAGCCCGACTGCCCTACTCCCCCCAACCCCTAGTATTGCCTTGCCCCCACACCATAACTTACCCTTGCCTGCCCACACTTCACTTTTCAACCACCCTGTCAGCCACACCTCCTACCATTTGCACCCCTTCCTAACCCTAGAATATCCCCTATTAATATCCCTCCCCATGTGTATCTATGAAAAAAAAATTATTAATCCTGTCCCTCTAACTATATCCCTATCTACCTGCCACCCATTCCCATCACCATTTACACAATCAAGCCTAAAAACACTTACCTTTCCTCCCAGCATGATCCTCCATAGCGGTAACGGCTAAGCAATGCAGTGCGCATGCGCAAACTGGTGCTCAGATTTAATGGCCGAAAGAACGGCAGAAGCAACTCACTAAACCACCAGGGAGTACGGAGAAGATATTCCACCACCCTCACCACCGAAATCCAAGACGGAGGGACACCCAATCAACCGTAACACTATCCTGAATCCGGAAAGGACCAGAGAAGATGGACTGACACCCACGAACCCACCAGGGAGCATGAACAGCAATCCGCCACTACCACCAATAATGATGAAGCAAGCTGGACCCCCCGAATGCCTGCCACAACCACCGGGATAGTGTATATGAACACAGCAGCCCAAGAACTCACCAGGGAGAAGATATTCCACCACCACCACCGAATACCAGGATGGAGGGGCACCCGGACGACTACGACGCCATCTTGAATAGAAACTGGAAAAGACAGATGGACACTCACGGACCACCCAGGAAGCACAAACAGAAACCTGCCACTACCACCAACGCAGATGAAGCCGGACGCAATGATGGACCCCCGAGGAGATGATCCGCCACTATACCCCAATGCTACCGCCTACCACGACAACTGGGATAACCATTTTCCCCAGAAATGGACACAGCAAGCCTACGGATCCACCAGGGAGCATGAGGGGTGATCCACCACTACCCCCCAACCTAAATAGGACCGGATTACACTGATGGATCCCCCTTTGCCTACCACAACCACTGGGAGAACACCTTCCTTTTTTTTTTTTTTTTTTTTTATTACCCCAACCACATGGCACTGATAGCCTACTACCCGATGGAGCTAACGACAGGCCCAACTTTCCCCCCATGGATGTCACTCGACCACATGGCCCTACCAAAAAAGGCCCGATGAATCCCCTGGAGACCTGCTGATGACAGTGAGCAAAGAAAACCTCAACACACAGGTAAGCCTAGCACTACTCCCATCCACTTCATTTTTTATATCTATCTATCTATATATATATATATATATATATATATATATATTTTTTTTTTTTTTTTGACCACCCCCCAACCATTCACCCACACACACACACACACACACACACACACACACACACACACACACACACACACACACACACACACACACACAGTATTCTATCACCCTTTCTTACCAGTAAGCTCAAACTATATTCCCAGACTCCACCCCCCTCTTAAATTAACCTCTAGAAAACACCAAAGGGGGGACTGACCCAGACAACCTAACCCCTTCTTTCCCCACCATCCAAGGCCTACCTTCATCCACGATACCTACAGGTCGTCTGGACATAAGCTAGTTGTTACTCCACCAACTCACGCCAAATGTGTCTACTTCCTTTAATCCCTAACACTTAGTACTGTCAGAAGTCCCACCTACTCCTACCTCACTTCCTTTTACATCTCCCTCTCCCCTTAACCCTTTCACCACTACAAACCCACTATCCTATCCAACTACAATCCTTACCTTACTTTCTACCTCTATATCCTCCCCACACCCCTTTACCCCCTTACTCGAGGGACCGGGACAACCAAGTTTGTCCCAGACTGCATTTGCTGTCACTGACCTTACTGGTTTGTAACATAATAATAAGTTTGACATTGCTGTATTCCCATACCTCTTCAGAGTATTTCACTTTGGTGATCACATCATCCTTTACAACTCTTAGCATTTACTCAAACTTTTTTTCACTGATTTGCAAGCTTTATTGCTAATCACGTGCAAAATGTTAATTAGAATGATGCCGTATCAAACCATGGACAAGATTGTGCAAGTCATTCCACAAGGTTCAGCAGCATGGAGTCCTGTAATTACAGTTGTCATTCATTTGTAGTCTATAGGCTGATGGATCCTCCCTTCAGTGCTGACTGCAAAAGTAGAACATTTAGTGTAATTTGTGTTCAGCCCACTGCAATCATGGCTACTAAATCAAACTGTGTGCATTTTACCTGACAGATTGGAAACATAATACACCATCTTTCAAGTCTAGAAAGGTTGACAATATTTACCTTGAAACTGCAAACTCCTTCAAGTGCCAAGGACTTAGTAAGACCATATGTTTGACAGTACAGTAATTAAAACTATTGTCAAAACAAACACATTTGGGTTCTGTCTGTCACTCTAACAAACATTAGTCCTAAGACAAGATGAACACCGCCATTTTCTATGTTTGCAACACTTTTTTTTCTCCAGATATATACTAAATGCTTAGTTTATTTATTTATTTATTTTATTTATTTTACATTTCTTTACCAGGAAGTTCCAGCTGGGCAAGTGCCCATTTTCAGTGGAGGCCTGGGGAGAAAAGCTCCAAGTAGTAGATAGTTTGAAAGACTACAGTACATTCTAATATAATCAGGTATTAGTTTGAAAGTGTACAGTACATTCTAATATAATCAGGTATATACATTGACTAATATACAGAACAGCAAATTCAGACAATTTGAAGATTAACTAGTGAATAAGTAGTTGAATATGAGTTAAGACAATAATAGCTTTTGTTGAGTTTACAGTACATATGTATGCACACTTGTATTTTCAATGCACACTACCAATTGTTCAGACATTAGCACTATGTGGTATTTACAATATATGATAAATATTGAGGGAGTGTACATTATTCCTTTTGAGAGGGTAGAGTGTTAGCTGTTAGATTAGAGAGCAGTCATACTGAGTTCTATGAAGGTAGTGAGAGTGAGGTTGGTGTTTAGATGATGCTTAGCCTGGGGGAAGGCAGGAGCAGAGTTGCATTACTAAAGCAATTTCTTTGCAGAGAACACACGGTGGTCATTCAGATCACTCAACTGCATACCCTTTAACATCTTAAACTGGTGAGGGCATAGACTTACAGTTCACTATGAGCATCTTATACATGTATATAATTCAATATGAGATAAGAAATGTCCATTTATGAGAGAAGTGGAATCAAAACAGAATTTAAGGTTTTACTGGAGCCCTTCATCTATAGCAGTTACTTCTCTGTAACAAAATTTTACAATCATTACAGCAATAGTTCATATTTATTGCTTCAAAGGTCTGGAGTACATTAATTAGATATATAAAAACTGCTCATAGTCTAAACATTTCACCATCTACTTAATTAAGAGCACCTGCTGAATAAAAGTAAACTTACCTGTAACTGAGTTATCAGTATCTCTAATTATTTACTCTACCACATCACTCATTCAAAGCAACACAAACAGTTTAGTGATGAGTAAATGTTTTCACTTTTTTGTATACTTTTTATAACACATTTATTAAATTATCACTGAAGACACAGGCACAAATACATTAACAGAAAAGAAAACAGGCCATATTAACATTTTTAACATTTACACATATTGTACATTATGTTTTCTTTATAACAATTGTTTTTCAGTCCAGCATTAATTTTAAACCTTAGCACAGCACAGTGTCAAGTTTCCATGTCAATGTTTTTCTTTAATTCTGTTCTACAATATTTATTTCTCTACATGTAGCATATAACTAATTCTCTTATCAGTACATCATGTCCTTAATACTAACACTCGTACTTCTGAATTGCTTTACTATTAATCACCATATTTTTGTGGTTTTGTAGATGTCCTTCTGTTTTTTTCTCATGTATGACATTTTCTCTGTTACTATACTCCAAAAACAAAACTGAGATCAAACATTGGTCTCCTTCATATCTCTCAACCTCTTAGAGCAAGAAATCTGGACAAAGACATAAATAACAGTGGGACAAAGGCCCCAGAAATAGGGGACAATTTTTAAATATTGCTATTACAGACTTAGAAAGTTGATAGAATAACAGGTTTTGCATTAGCATAAATTTTCTGAAGGGTATGAAGTCTGAAACTCAAATGCCTGTTATTATTTTCTAACTGCAATCCTTAATTATTTGCCACTAATTTGTCAGAAAACCACAATTTTATAAAAAAATGGGCAAAAATATGAGGGTAAAATCTGGACATTCTGTGAAGAACTGTTGAGAGGGATGGTATCCTTTCTCTATAACTGTATGGTTATACCTACTTTTCTGCAGCTCTTGTCTATAATTACAGTCTAGCATAACTACATTCCTTATGCTTCAACTGTTCCTGTAGACAATACAAGTCTACCTCCCACAATCCCTCCTACATTTATTAGTATCACTATACATGTTCTGAGAAGCTTAAACACAGAAATGGACATTCTACCTCATAAAATTAATGAATCCGAACAGTTGCTTTCATCTTTGAGACGATCTGCAAG